>NC_073304.1:67516972-67844472 GCF_027595985.1 Sorex araneus | reverse complement strand
AGGTGTTTCTGGGTGGCATTTCAAAGCCACTAGCTGTAAAACTTAAGACACGGAGCTATGCAGCCCCAATGCTAATGAATACATTTATTATGCTCAGTGCTGTCAACAGCTGAAAAGCTATCCATCACATTGAAACCGCGCAGAGTCAGGAGTCTCTTTTTGTGGAGAAATATTGAAGTCAGATTGTTGATGTCAAAAGTCAAAGTCTAGTTCAGCTATCTGTTTTATGAATCTGACTGAGACACATTGTGCCTGTGCGCAAACTGATATCAAGCAGAGCTCATTTTAGCAAATGTGTGATTTAGAAGTCAAAAAAACATTCGTACAACCAAACTCTTAGCAGGCAGAGGCTGTGGCACGCATGCATAGTTTTTACATTTTAATATGACACCGTTTGGTAGTGTTTATCATCTGAAATCCAAACCATATCAACTTCCTAGCTAAGATATTTAAGATGTGTGTTCTTTCGAGAAAAAAAAAATATTCACAGGGAGTAAGGAATATATTACAGTATAGCCACGATAGCAAAGTGAGTGCCCTTGTTGGGCTTGGTTTTGTTTTCATTTTCTTCCACAAATCAAATTTACTTTATTCCCCTCCCAAAAAGACACACAGGGTCAAAATTAGACGCATGTTTAATAGCTGCTAAATTGCAGGCACGACTTGATGTCTTTTTGACACATATGTACTTCATTGCCTCCTGGAATCTCTATTATAATATCACTTACAATGCCTGAGTATACATTTTATGTATAATCTAGCGTATCAAACATCCCCTCAACAGTCAAATGTTATTGCATTTTTAGAAAATAGAAGAGAAGATAAAAAGGAGCAAACTCATTCTGTTCAAGACCAATCTTGCTGTGTTTGATCCTCAGGTCACTTTTTTATTTTTAAATCTATCCAGTCTTTTATAAAAAGAATTTTTAAATTGACACTCTAGGTGAAAAATGAAGTTGGCTTGAGGAAGAATAAGTATTAATTTTTATTTAACAGAATTTTAAAATTAAGATCCAGTGAATGACTCTGCTCTAAAACTATTTTTTTAAAAAACCCTTGAAAATCAAAGTGTACATTTTGTGTGTATTTCTTTAAGCAAAGCCTTTGTGTTTCTGAGGTTGCATATGCTCAGAATGTTATTACCCTTGCCAGCCTTCCTGCAAATTTGTGGTGTTTAAAAAAAAAAAAAGGCACATTTTTCAATTCAAGTCAGGAAGACTCTTTTATTTTTTGCTGATTTCGCCTTCTTTTCTCTTTTCCAGCACAACCCTAAGGGCACATGATGTAATGGTCAGCACTTGTACATGGGAGCAAGAAAGCCTTTCATGGAGTACAAACTTTATTCAATAAAATTGATTGTATTCCAGCTCTTTTTTTTTTCATCCCCAAGAGGGGAAAACATACAAATATTATACATAAAGCCTGAGGAATCCCCAAACCCTCAAGAGTTCTTAAAACAACATTTTTTTTTAGCAGAAAAATCAACACACACACAAACAATGGCAGAGATTATTCATACTCTAACTTGATTCAATGGCAGCAGATGTAGAATAAGGTGCTAAGGTTTGAAGGGTCATGAGTTTCAGTCAAAACTCAATTTCAAGTTAATTGACTGGTGTTGGAGGCTGCACCAACTGAAGTGAGACATATTTTAAAGGGGGGAAGTTCGGATCACTGTTCCAGAGCCTCTGTTCCCCCTTTCCTATCTTGTCAGGAGCTCCCTTTAGTAAGTAAACAGCCTAAAGAGACCTTTCTTCTTTCCTGGCAATAAACAAATTAAAAATAAATTAAATCATGATAGGCCATGTTAGAAATTTTTTTTCACAAAAGAAACTAAACAAAAAATTGAGCATGGACTTTTTTTCTTCCAGGTACTAATTTGAAAACGATGTTTGTTAACTCCAGGCTTTGCCTGTGTCAGGCAACAAATCTGTTGACACCCATATGAATTTAAGTTGAACATGACGTCATACCCTCATTTTAATATTTTGCTTTGTATAAAGGCAAACCCTGTTGTTAAGTAATCCAATTATCTTGCATCCTTTAATATCATTTTTTTTTAATCAACTGAAAACTTTGGAACACTAGGCAGTGTTATTTCCTTCTAAAACTCCTTCCAAATAGATGTCAGCAACCATTTAGAGTATTTTCTCAAGGGGGAAAAAATTACAAAGGAAACAGAGCCACTATATGGAATTCACTAGACACTCAACCTCTTGTCCACCCAAATTACACCAGTCCTCACATAATAAGAAGACATTGCAGAGGCTGTGCTGTATGCCTTCCAGGCAGAGCTCCATAGCCAGCAATTAGTCTATATAGTCAGAGGCCAAAAAACCTTATTGTCCTACTTGCTGTATAATTATCTGTTATGATGAACTGTGATTCTAAGGACTATTGTCTTTACGCTTGGATCTGTGAGTGGAGTGGTTGTCTGGCTGAGACCCAAGAATGGACCTTCCTTTTAGTATCTCTGCCTGAGTGATTTCTCTGGTCTCTTCCTGACTGGGTAAAACAGAGACTGTTTCTGCATGATTTCTTGGGTTGATGAGAAGCAATTATGCCTTAAATGAAGTCATTCATGTCTGCCATTTTGTTTGCATATTTTCCAGTGTTCACCTGTTATTAAACCTGTCTTTAAACTGTAAGCTAGTTTCAAGGGAACTTTTGTGTCTAACACAGTTTGGTAATCAGAGAAAAACAAAATAGATAAAATGTTTTCTGCACAAATCACTCAAGCAAGAAATCTAATAAAGTGATTAAAATCTAAAATAGCATTTAAGAATATCCTGGGCAATTTTATTTCCTAGAATTTTCCCCCTATTCCCTGAAAGATGCCACTGACAATTATCCTTGTCTTAATGTAACAGTTAAAACAACTTTGTCATCATCAGGGAAAAAGGGAAAGGGAAAGAATGAAGAGTTTATTAATAAATTGCATTCTTACTGTCAAAATAATTATTGCTTTTCATTATGATATGCAAATAATATGTTGCAGTATGTAATAAAATATATTTGAAATACTGGTTTTAAATTGATTATTTTTCAGTCCCGAGCACTGCAAAAATGAACAAAACAACATTCTTATAGATGTGGAACTCATTAGAAAGTGTGGGCTTATAATTAATTTAAGATCATATAAAATAACAGGATATGATTAATAATTAAATATTTGAATCAATTTTAGATAACTGAAAAATATTTATATGAAATGTCATAAAACATAATGTCCCCTTCTATACTTTCTCATCCTTATCTTAAAAACAAATGCCAATGCTGACTTGAAATGCAATATTAGATGAGCCATAATTTAAAGTTAAAAATCATGCAAAAAAATTGAGATATCAATTTATCTAAACCTATGCATCTTTTATTAGTTCTCATGAATAACTTTTTTGGTTTTAGCTGTTTTCACATTTAGTTAACTATTTTAGCTATTCTTCCCTTGAATGTATGTGTTTACAAACTAATTAGTTTTTTTTTTTAAATAAGTAGCAGTGAAGAAAGAGCCAAATATTTACAGGATATTTTTCTAATAGTAAATACAAAATAAAATATTTATTAAGCATACTGAATATATAATTGATGCTAGGATTATTTACATTCTTTCATATTATTCTTATTTACTTTGTAAATCAATCAATTTTTAAAGGCTATAAACTTACAAGGTATTTCAATGATGACAGTTTCATTTTATCTCTTTACAAAATATAACTACATATGTTTGAGTTTTAAGAAATAAGAGAAGACTTCATGATGGTTTAAAAGTACTTAATTTATCACCACTGAACAGAACGCATTTCCCCCCAGAAGAGGTTTGTACTAAGGTGACCTCTACTGTTTAAAAAAAAGGCTTGCAAAAAGCGGTGCTATTCCAAAAATACTCAGTAAGCTAAATTACAAGGATAGAATGGGATACTGCTGTGCTTAAAAGTATTTACTAAATTCATTACTGTTTCGATTATATATGTGATTTTTAAGTCTTTTTTTCCCCTTCATAGTTGGGAAATTTCCTCTGTCATTTACTTCCCTGAATTTGCGCACAAATTCTGACTGACTGGGATCTCTGCCATTGAATTTTTTTTTTCTCATTGAAGGGTTTTCTATGCTCCTGGTGGGGCAAAGTCATGACCCAGAAAAAAATTGATTCATGAATTCTCAGGGTACAAGTAAAGAAGAGAGGAAATATGCCTTGGCTGATCTCCGACTAATGACAATTTAAAACCTGTAATTAGTCTGAATTCAAGCTGCAAAAGGAATCCAAATTAAAAATTCATTAATTCAAACTGATAGATTAGCTTTAACAAACTAGATCCCATATTAAATCACTTTTACAAGCTGCTGTTTCACTGCTGGAAGCTAAATTTTAGTAATTTTAAAATGAAAGATGGTGGAAAGACCATCGGTTTATATTGCACAGTGCCTTCTCTTTACCTGATAAATCTCTTATTGGATTTGCTTGGCATTGACACCTTAGTGAGGTTTTGTTTTCATCTCCATCTGAACTTTTGTTTGTAAGTCCCCTATTGTCTGGTGGAGCACATGTTCTTTAACTATTTCCCCCCCTGATGTTTCCAGGCCTACAAGTCCCCTTTAGCTAACTCCGTGACATTTCCATGAACTACTGCTGAAATGTTATACAGTAATTAATGTTGATCCTAGTACACACTCAGCCTCCAGTACAAATTAGGATGGAAAAGGTTATCATAATATTTTGCTATTCTATTTGGTAGATTTGAATTGCTCCCTGTGGAGGGACAAACATAAAAGAAAGGTGTTTCAAAATTAGGTTTCAGAAGAAATACCGTCTACCTAGTCAAGACTCTTTGATCATACCTATTTTAAACTTTTCACCTGAAAATAATGTATTACCATGTGTCGACATAAAGATTCTTAAATCGTAGTTCCCCCAGGACCAAGGTGCAAGACTGTTAAGTGAGCTAGTAGCCCACTGGACTCTGGAATTCACACTAAACTGTTATCGATGGGTGGAGTTCAAAGCCAGGTACATCCAGCAGCTGGAGCTTTTCCAACTGTCAGTAGTGTCTGAAAAACACTGAGAGACTAAATAATTTAGATTGCACTATATCGACCTGTATAATTGTTTAAATGAGTAATGTAGCCACCAATTGAAAGAGGTCAACCATCTGTAGAGGAAACACAGAATTTGGTTTCATTTCCAAACAAACTTTTGAAGAGCAAATTGTTTTTTCTGTGGGAGGTAGGGGAAAGTCTGAAGACAGATTAATGGCTTCTCCTGCTAAATAAAGGTTAAAGCTTCTGTCACTTATAGAATGCAGCTTCAATGGAAAAGAAGTCAGAAGGCAGCTGGTCCAACTGCCACATAATCAGTGTAAATGGGTATTGCATAGGATGGGTTAAATGGTAAGTGGCTTTGAAAATGTGATATTATTTCATTCTATGCCATCATCATTCATTGCATATATGTGTGAGTACATGTGTATATAAAAGGAAGGGACTTGAAAAGACTAAACCCTAAAGCTAGAGTAACTACACCTTTATTTCAAATAACAAGTAGTTTGTTTGAAATGCAACTCTATCTAAGTCCTTATCTTGAAAGAATGGCATTGCTATGTATCAGGATTCAAAATGAATATACCATATCCAATTTCATTTTGAAAAATTATACCTATTTAAACTAGATTGACATACACTATCAAACTTCTGGTGTTGGGCAACTAGCATTGATTTAAAACCTACAATAATGAAATGCCACTGCCATCTTATTCTCCAACATCATTATTTTCCAATGGATTTCTTATCAGGAAAAGTGATTTTATCATCAATTTTTTTCTGTGATACTCTTTTCTCCTGCAATTGTAATTTCGCACACTTTCCCTCATCTTTTTATGGTAAAAAGAATTGTAAAAAAAGAGAATGATAATTTATCTCAGTATCTCCAGAATCTTGTACATTACCTGACCCAGATTAGGTGCATGTAAGTGGCTTGTCATAGTAAGAAAAGAATGTAGTAATAAACCGATGGAGATTGTTCTATTCGAAAAATAAAGAGATAATGAGAATGACAAAAGAACAAAATTGAATTATGTGGTTTTATGAGTAAACTTTTATTTTAATGCCATGAATTAACAACACAAACAAACAGAAACATTTCTTTTTTGTTTTATTTTGTTTTGTGAACAGAGCCATTGGTATACTGGGGACAAGCATGCCATGTTAGTGCCTGGTTTGCAACCCAGGCCTTATGAGGCAAAGTATGTGCTCAGTCTTTTGAGTTATCTCACTACACAGGAAAGTACCTTGGCAATCTATTTTTACTTCTTATGTATGTGTGAATATGCACATGAGTGTGCACGCACACATGCACACACACAAAGTTTACTCTTAAGTTGCTTAAGATAAATATAGATAAATGTAAAGTCAGCATTTTGAAAACTACCCACTTAATAAGGATGATATTCATATTCATCTTTGCATCATTATCTGATAGAAAGGAATCTTTTCTCAATAATTCAACATATCAAGAAAATGCAGGCGGAGGGTGGGAAAGGAGGTGTATACCCGGGATATTGGTGGTGGTGAATGTACACTGGTGGAGGGATGGGTGTTTGATCATTGTGAGATTTTAACCCAAACATGAAAGCTTGTAACTATCTCATGGTGATTCAATAAAATTTATAAATTAAAAAAAACAAGAAGCAGAAAAAAATTAATTTTAAGTGGTTTCACTTAGTAAATCATTAAACTTTTATTTCATAATGTATATATAAAACATAGATAAATACTGAGGTATAGAAATGAATTGCAAAAAAATGCATTGAATAAATAGAACATCTATATCTTCAAGATATCCCCTGGTTATTATAATATCTGTCCAATAAATATTTTAAATTAGGGAATATCCACAAATTTATTCTAAAATATAATTTCGGTTCAAACTAGTTAATATCAAATGCTAATTAAAATACTTATTTTAAATTAAACTTTAGTGAGAGTTTATTGAGAGTTTGATGCTACAAAGAATGCAGAAAGAAACAAAATAACAGCAAAACTCATAAGTTGGTTGTAATATTATAAATTTTAAAATCCATTGATTTATAACATATTCTATTTCTAAGAATTATACCAAATCATATGTCCATAATGATATAACTAATGATAAAATTTCCTGTACATATACTATATTCTTGTGTTAAGACATTCAAGAGGAAGCATAGATTTTATGTCTTTTCTGTGTGTGTCTCTTTCTCTCACATACACATACATATACACACGCACATGCACACATATGCACATGCACACACATATGCAGAAAGCTTCACGTGTTTTTTTTTATTGAGTCAAGTTTAACATGAAGATTAATGAGGATTCACATACCTTTTTTCTTTTTGAGTGGTTGCATGCCACCATATTTTCAACTCCTACAACACCTGCAAACCAGTACTAAAAATGAAAGCTACAAAGAGTGATAGTTTGTAAAGTATGATCCAATTGAACATTTGTTTTACATTCACTACAATATAATAGATGTCCTCATAGCATTCATGCAATACTAGAAAAGATGGGAAAACTCAATAGTGGTTAAGGAAAGAGAAAGTTTCAATAATTTGACTTTTTCAACACTGATATATATTGACACTTTTATTGTGGTGATTTACCACAATGGGCAGGAGTGATAGCACAGCGGGTAGGGCATTTGCCTTGCATGAGGCCAACTGGGGTTCAATTCCTCTGCCCCTCTTGGAGAGCCTGACAAGCTACCAAGAGTATCTCGCCGGCATGGCAGAGTCTGGCAAGCTACCCATGTTTTATTTGATATGCCAAAAACAGTAACAAATCTTACAGTGAAGATGTTACCGGTGCCCGCTCGAGCAAATCAATGAGCAACGGGATGACAGTGATACAGTGATACAGTGACAGTTATTTTCCACAAATAATGTCAATCAGATTGGCACCTCTGATCTCTGTCCAGCAGAGTCATTCAAAAAGAAACAGATGGAAGCTGTGGTATGTCCAGGTTGCAAGTTACCTCCACAGCCCTGAAAAAGGGGAAGAAACTGGCCATTTATTGCACACAAAATCTGTTCACCTACCCTGTCTCCCTGGGCTCAAGATATGTGAGCCTCTGCTGTATACTAAGAACAGTTAGTGTTACATCAAGAATTAGGGCTGGGATATTTACATAGCTGTGGTATAGGGTGACACATAATCAGCAAGAACCTCTAAAGCATAGCATCAAAGTCATGGTAATTTCCTATTCTGTTCTCACCTGAGCACATACTTGTTTCACTATTTTATTATATTCTTGCCCTGTTTTAATCAGGGAACTCTCCCAACCTAGGGCTATTATTAAAGGAACAATTTCCTGCACTTGATTTATACTTAATTTAACTTTGGTTCAAAAGTTCTGTACTATCATGATATCTGCTAGAAAAATGGAAAGAGAATATGTGTATATATATTATTTAGTAGGATGCTATATTTATTGCCTTAAAAGCAAACTCAGTCTCTGAATGTTCTGTATTCAATAAATGTACAGTTCTTATCTCATGCTGGTCTCTGGACCAAAAGTTGGAGATAAGGAGTGAAGATACAGGATTTGCTCTCACTGAACTTACGTACTAGCTATACATTATGAAAACTATTAAAGTTCAAGTGAGGAAAAAAGTCCAATTTTTACATAAAATAAAGTGCTGTAAATATGAATCATCTATATCATTACCATTTAATATGGCATCTGCATATTGAAATGTGGGTATTGTTACAAGTTTTCAATAGAACATGACCTAATTTTTTTGATCAAGGCACACTAAGACATTTCAACATAGAACAATTCTCACTTTTTTATTTTTAATAAAAAATTTTAATTGGAATCAAGTATTAAAAAAGATAAATTTCTACTTTTATCATTTTTAAATATGCAATTCAGCATCATTAAATATTTTCAAGTTTTGTAAACATAACTACCAATAACCATCTCCAGAACTCTTTATATTTTGTAAAAATGAAATTTGTACATGAACATTAAGCAATATTTCTCTATTCTTCTTCCACTCACCCAGTTCCTGGCATCACCCATTCATTTTATGTTTCTAATTTTGACTATTGTAGATATGTCATGAAAATGGAATAAATCAGTATAAATCTTTCTGTTAAACTTTATTTCACCTCAGGGTTCTATTTGCTGTACAGAATGTGTCAACATTTTCCTTTTTTCTTTTTGTAATACTTTACAAAATATATTCCACTGGATTTATGTAACTTATGCTTTTATATGGCTGGAGCAATAGCAAAGCGGTTGGGCGTTCGCCTTTCATGCGGATGACCCTTGTTCGATTCCTCCACCTTTCGCGGAGAGCCCGGCAAGCTGCTGAGAGTATGGAGCCCGCACTGCAGAGCCTGGCAAGCTACCCGTGCGTATTGGATATGCCAAAAACAGTAACAATAAGTCTCTCAATGAGAGACGTTACTGGTGCCTGTTTGAACAAATGGAGCAATGGGATGACAGTGACAGTGACAGTGACAGTGATGCTTTTATATATCCATCCATTGATTTGCATATGGATTCCTTCCACAATGACTGTACAAATGTTTTTTAATACTCTATGTGAAAAGTCTCTAGATCATATAATTCTATTTTCAATATTTTGAAGGCCACCCTCCTGTTTTTCACAGTCTACTTTACCATATATTTCCAGTAATGGTGAGCAGGGTTTTTAGTTCGTCATGTTTGTTATTTTCTGAATATTCTTCTAGTAAGAGATATTAAGTAAGCTCCTGTATTTTTTAAACTGCAATTTTCATATCCAGATTCAACATGATACATATTTTAGTGAAATAAAATTATTATAATATGTTGGATCAATCCTATTATTTTTTGGAAACAAAATTTTTGTGATATTGAATACCTTGTGAAAAAGAATTTGCTTTACATTTATGTGTATTTAAATATATGTGTGTGTATATATATATATATATATATATATATATATGGCTAACTCCTGTTGCTCATCGATTTGTTCGAGCGGGCACCAGTAAAGTCTCATTGAGAGACTTATTGTTACTGTTTTTGGCATACCAAATATGCACGGGTAGCTTGCCAGGCTCCGCTGTGCGGGTTCCATACTCTCAGTAGCTTGCCGGGCTCTCCGAGAGGGGTGGAGGAATCAAACACGTGTTGGCTACGTGAAAGGTGAAAGCTTGACTGCTGTGCTATCGCTCCAGCCCATACATATATATATATACATATATATATGTATATGATAGACATTTCATCCAGATACTTCAAGCCTAGTGTATTCTTCCCTAGGTCACTCTGATTGGAGTACCTGTTAGAAATTTGTTGGAACTGCTTATGTGGAATAATTTGTGAAGCAGAAGATAATGCATTTTTACCAATATTCAAATCAATTAATAGCAGCTCATTTGAACCTATATTTAAACAGATATCAGAAATACTGATAAGAACTCCAAATATTTCCTTTTTGTAGGAAACAACATTCATATCAATTGCTGATAACTGTGAAGATTCACAAATAATCTCAAAGCTACATTACAGTTCCTTTCAACCTAATTCATCCCTTATGTTTTTTTGACAAGGTGTCTAGTAGTATTAATATGCTCTAGTGTTGCTGAGTTTTATTAAGGAGCAACTTTGGGAAATAATTAAAAGAATAGCCTCTGAAACAAACTGCCTAGACTTTAATATCAACTCAGTAACTGGCCAGTTGGGTGGTCTGGGTGACCTTCAACTACTTAATTATCCGCTCTATGCCTTAGTTACTTTATCTTTAAAATGTCAAAACATGTTAAACAGCATGAGTTGAACTTAAATGATTGTTATTTTATTCTCATGCTAAATGGATATTTGATATTCTTCAATCTACATATTATTTAGTGTATTTAAACATACAGAAATTTCTCAGATATTACAGCTTTGGTTCCAGACCATCACAATGAAGCTAATTTCACAATAAAGTGAGTCACACTAAAATTTCTGGTTTCTACTACACATAAACTTCTATATTCTATATTATTATTGTAATTTTTTTGTGCAGTAGCATTACATCTAAATACAATGTACACAACCTTACTTTTGCTAAAATATGCTAGCCATCACCCACACCTTCAGTGAGCCATTTTTTTTTCTGGCTCAGGGTCTTGTTTTAATTTTGATGACTTCTTATTGGTTAGGGTGATCGTTGGTAAAACCTGGGTGGCTATGCAAATTTTTTAAAATGTGACCTAAACAAAATTAACTGAATCAGTTGACTTTTCCTTTCAGGAAAGATTTCTCTGTGTTAAGTACTGCTGTTTGAAATCATGTTACCCATAGTAGAACCAATTTCAAAATAGAGACCAATCCTCTCAAATCCAGCATTTTTGTCAACTAATATATGTAAAATTTTAAAAATTTTTTGGTTGTCATATCAACAATTATCACAGACTTCTTATCAGGAGTAAATTCTTCCTCAAGAAATCACTTTCTTGGCTCAACTATGAGAAGAAACGTCTCATCTATTAAAGTCTTATTTTGAGATTTCAGATATTTAGTCTTCTCTTCAAGTGCTTTTATTTTCTAGTTTTCTTGCTTATTTTACTTTATTTTTCTTATTTGGGGTCTATACCCTGTAGTGCTCAGAGATAGCTTACTCCTAACTGTACTCAGGGATCACTCCTGGTAGGGCATGGGGGACAATATGGGTACTGGGGGCATTAAATCTGCACCAGTTGCATGTATGACAAAGCCCTGCCACATACTATTTCTTCAGCCCCATACTCTTATTTTTTACACCACAGTTGCAGTTACTTTCTCAACTAAACTACATCTGTATAACTTGTTCATTCTTCTATATCAGCGATTACTAATTCATCTTGTACTTTAATGCTATGGGGAGAACTTTTTTCTTTTTCTAAAACCTCATGTGAGCTTCAAACTTTTCTTCTGCAGCTGCCGTTCCTCTCTAAGTCTTAAATTATTAAAGAGAATCAAGGACTTTCTATGGATTAGAGTGTGGCTTAAGAAAATGTTGGGGCTAGCTGAATCTTCTAGCCACACAATAATATGTTCTCCATATAAGAAAATGGCTAATTTTGCTTTCTTGTCACTCATATGCTGACTCTACAAGCATATTTTCCCTCCAAAAATGTTTCTTTTGCATTCATTCACAATTTGTTCAACTGGCACGAAGACCTAGCTTTTGGTCTATCTCATCATTCATTCCTCACTAAGATTATCATTTCTAAATTTAGACATAAAGTGAAATATACGTGAGTCTTTATTTTTTGTACTTGAATACTTAGAAACCATTATAAGTTTATAAACTAGCCTAACTGTAATCGTGTCATGCTTCAGAGAACTGTAAGGCCTGAGGATAAAGAGAAAGATATGGAGGATAAGCGTTGGTGGAGCAGTCACATACACATATATAACAGCATTTTCCATCTTATACTGACATGGCTTGTAAACCTCCAAACAATAACAGAAGTAACAATATAAATAGATAACCACAGATCACCATAATAAATATAATGATAAAATGGATGCTTGACAAGTGAAACTTCCAAGAACATGACCCATGTATGAACACACCCTGTTGGTGGTGGGAAATGTACAGTCATGAAGGAAGGAATGGGTATTGGAAAACTATATGACTGGAACCCAATCACAAAGAACTTTGTAACTGTATTTCATGATTACTCAATTAAAAATAAATTAATTAACAAAAAATGTCGAGTAGATTTGCTTTATATTGGCCTTTTAAAGACTTTCAATTTGTATTTAGAAAAAGCATTTTCTGTGAAGCACAATAAAGCAAAGAGCAGTAAAACAAGCCTTACATATTTCAAAGAAACAGTATTTTTTCCGCTTAATTAATATAAATGTTCACTATGGCTATGGACATCTATTATATCCACAAATTAATCAACACATAGGTAAATATAGGCAAACAAAAAATAACTTTTCAAAGAAAAATCTCAGGGTTTGTCAATCAAAATCTTCAACTTAGTATCACAAATGAGAAAATTCACTTAATTGGTTTTATTTAGCACAGATGAATATTGAGAAAACAATTCATTTGATTCTACTATTGTCATTGACACAAATCAACAGTGCTTGTTTTTTCTAGAAATGTGTCATAATGTTAGATAGTGTTAGATACTGCTCTACTTCAGATTGACCTAGCAAAAGTTCATACATTTCTCTAATGAACTGTCACATGACAATAAAAATACATTTCAATTTCAAAGATATCATAATAGTTCCTTATGCATACAATCAGAAAAGTCACTAAAGGTGAGCAAATTAATAACAATAATAATGCGATTCACAACCAATATGGCTGATCATCCCACTGCTACAACAGAATAAGTTTGTTATTACCATCAAAATGTAAACTTATTTCAATAAAATGACTACATTTAAATTTAACAGTTAATTTACATTTAATTTGCATTTAATCTTACATCAATGAGAATAGCAAACATCAAAAAATGCTAGAAACAACCAATGGTGATTGAATATAGTACAAAGGAATTTTCCTTTATTATTGTTGGGCTTTTCATCTGGTATACCACCTCTATGAAAAAAAATGGTGTGATGGTATCTTAAAATGTTAATAGCAGTGTTTTCTGCCTTGTACACAGCTTTGATTCCTGGCACCACAAATGGTTTCCCAAGCCCTGCCAGGAGTGATCCTTGTGTCCAGAGCCAGGAGTAAGCCCTGATCACAGCCAAACTCGACCCCAGAAGAAAAGCAAACAAACAAACACAGCACTTTCACACACTCGGAAATTACACTTTTAACATCAACCCCAAGAGAACATTAACTCAAAAAAACATTAATTCAAAAATATTTTTCTAGTTTTTGTGTGTATTGCTGCACTATTTATAATAACCAATATCTGGAAACACCCCAAGATTATATAAATATATAAGAACTTGTGATATGTGTGTGTGCATGCAATGGGCTACTACTTCATTACACAAAAATATAAGACCTTGCAGTTTACAGCAACTTGGATATGACTTGAGAGTATCATGCTGTGTGAAGTAAGTTCAAAAGATGACAAGTGCCAAATGAACTAGTTCATAGATTTAGGATAAAGAAACATATGAAGGAACCAAACAACAGCCATCAATAACAGATCCTGACTATCTCCCTGCAGAAGTAAGTGTGATAAGCAAGGGGAGGAATTCAGAGACCAAAACTGTGGAGGAGGGATATTGGCCCTCTTCTCTGATGTAGCAAAAGTGTATTCCTAAAACAGTATTTTTTAAAACAGCTTTACAGATGTCAGGCAGCCGTAAGAGCACTATTGTATTGTTTTCCCCAGGTTTATCTTAATCCATCCCTGCAAGTGATGGCCTCTATATTTTTATCTGGTGGTCTACAAGGGCTTAGAAATGAGCTGAAGTTCTGTGTTTGAGCTGGCTGAATGATGATGGACATTTCACTTGTGAGTATCAGGTGCCTTCAGTAGCCCGCAGGTTGACCAGGTATGCAGGTTGACCAGGTATGGATGGTGACCGGGAATTTCACAGTAACAAATGTCTGGCATCTACTAATCACTCAAATTTGAGCAGTGACTGAGAAACCCTTATTAAAGTGGGCCTAAAGGGAGGCTGAGGCCTCAGTCCCAGCTGATGATAAAGCACACACTCAGGAATGGGTGCAGGTTCCACATAGGCACAGGCTGACAAAGAAACAAAGCCTGCAATGGGACCCTCTTGAAAGCTGTGCTCTAGGATGCTTTCTGGCTATAGGGATGCAACTTATTTGTCAGCAGTCAGATGGAGACTGGTAGGGTCCGAGTCTGTTTGCCTAAGGAAAGCAAGCATTTTTGATAGTTGTGTCCCTGTACCTGGGCTGGAGCAATTGCACAGCGGGTAGGGCATTTGCCTTGCACACGGCCGACCCGGGTTCGATTCCTCTGTTCCCTAGAAGAGCCTGGCTAGCTACTGAGAGTATTCCGCCTGCACGACAGAGCCTGGCAAGCTACCTGTGACACATTTGATATGCCAAAAATAGTAACATCAAATCTCACAATGGAGACGTTACTGGTGTCCAATAGAGCAAATCGATGAGCAATGGGATGACAGTGATATAGTGTCCCTGTACCCAGCCAGCTTAGTTAGACTTAAAAGGCATGAAGATCCCCTAAGGTATATGCTTTCTGAATTGTTACTTGTGGATCTTAATATAGTGTCCACAGGTGCTGCTATCAACAAGGTTGCAAGAGGTCATCAGGCTGGTCCCTTTGTGGGACACATCTGATCCCAGTTTTGACCTTATAGTTTCTTTCATTACATTCTAGTGTTGCAGGTACTAGATCAAAGGATTGGAGTTTGGGCTTTCAGCATAACCTACCTCCTGCTTTCCCAGGTAAGGTTCCATACCTCAACAATCTTCCCATTGTAGCCTGTTGTCCCTTAATGAGGTTCCTTTATTGGTATTGTCATCTTCCTGCCTTGTTTCCTACCAGTGTTTCCCAAATTGGGAAAACTGTACCAGTGGGAACAGAGGATCTGTTCTAGCCTCCAGTACAGTTGGGAGGCACTTTCTATTAGTTTCTGTCTGTTTGCTGAAGGAAAATAACACAGAGAAAAAGAGTGATTTTATTTTCCTAAAATGGGGGCCATATACCTGATAGTTTGGGAACTTCTGAATGCTCTTTTTCTCCTCAGTTATGTAAACCCTGTTCATCTTGGTTCCTGGTTTATTTCTGTGTAGATTAAAACAAATTTTGTTATGAATTTGCTATGATCATAAGACAAAAATCATAAAAATAACCAGTTGTACATGTTTGGACTCATTGACTTCTGAAATGAACTGTGTTTTCACCAGTCACTTCTTAAAGAAAGATTAGTCCTAAGGGTTGACATGTTTCAGTTCATCTCTTTTCAGAAGAGAGCTTCTTTTTGTAAACAGAATTCAGTCTGACTTCCTAAAGGTCATAATAGCACGTGAAACTCAGAACCACTCAATTCAGACAATAGTACTCAATTAGATGGTGCTAATTATGTGTCATATATTATTAAGTTCTATGGCACTCTTTTTCATTAATCCTATTTATTAGAAAGCCATGTGAAAGATGCTGAGCTCCCTCAACTAAAAAGGGTGGATTTTGCATTTGAACTTTATCGTTTGTTTCTACAGCTGTACATTATGCAGCTACACTAAACATCTGAGAGCTAAACATATTTAATTCTTAAATCAGAACTGATATTCAAAATGTGTAAAATTTTAGTGGCATGGTTCTTATAAGAGAGGATGTATTTCCGTATCTAGATTCCATTCACAAACTCAAATAAGGGGTCAGATAGATAGTACAGCTGGTAGGGTGTTTGCCTTGCACACCACAGACTCCACCTTTGGTCACCAGCATCAACTATGATCCTGAGCCCCTCCAGCAGTGATACCTGAGTGCAGAGCCAGAAGTTAAGCCCTGAGAATATCTGAATGTGGCCCCCAAGCCCCTCCACCAAAAATATATGATAACCCTCAAGTAAGTGGTATATATTCATATCCATATCCTTGATAACAGATTCTAGGAATATCTGAGGAGTACTTTATCACAATATGTTTGTTTCTACAGTCTATTTCCTACCTTTAATTTCTCCTCTTGATGTCAGAAATATAGTACAATGGGAAAACTTTTTTTTCAGATATATAACCAAGATTCTCTCCACAGCACCACATATGTTCTCCAGAGCATTTCTTAGAAGTGATCACTGAGCACAGAGCCTGGAGTACTTGCTAGGTATATTCCCACCAAAAGTCTCTCAAGCACCAGCAGAGGTCACTCCTGAACACAACGTCAGAAAAATTTGCTGAATACCACCAAGTGTGGCCAACGCATACCACCTCAACTCACCCCCAAATTTCTTTAATAGGAAAGAATTTTGTGTACCCATTTCTGTTTTTAATGTTTGTCTAATTCACTAGAGCAGCAAGCAGAAAATTGTTTTTGCTGATTTGGGGGCACACCTGGTAGTGCTCAGGGCACTTCTGATTTTGCACTCAAGGAACTACTCCTGGTGGTGCTCTGGGAACCATATGTGTTGCTGAGTTGGAACCAAGTTCAGCTACAGGCAAAGCAAATTCCCTACCCATTGAACTATCACTCAAGCCTCTTTTAATTCTTTTTTTTTAAGAAATTATCTTTCTTAAAATTAAGGTTACAGAATAAACCTGTGTTTTTCCTGGCAAGCTATTCCAAAACCACAAGCACTAATATAAGGAGATTTCTTATTGTGTAAAATTTTTAAAATTATTATTTTCATCATATTAATAAAACAAGAAAAGTAGGACTGGGAAGAACCATACTAGTAATTCCTCATGATTTTACTTAATGATATATTTATTGTCCATGTTCCATGAATTAAGTTTGGAAGCAACAGGCCATGGCTCTTCATAAAATGATGATTAGTATTTTCTCTTTGGATATTTATGTGAATGCATTAACGTTCAGAGTAAAAAAAAATATTTTTGATTTAATTTTATTTTGTCTTTTAGATAATAAATGAAAATGTAATCACTTGTATCACTTGTCATCCCCTTGATCTTCGATTTGCTCGAGTGGGGGCCAGTAACGTCTCCGCTTGTCCCTGTCAAGTACTAGTGCAGCCCAATGATATTTGCTTGCTCCAGGAACAGGAAGAGCCTCAAATCGTTCATTCAGGGATTTGATGAAGAAATCTGACCATCTAGTTGGTAGGCATCCACGCAATCTTCTGACATCCCGTGGAATCCAGCCTGTAATAGCTCTAGTCCAGTGGTCATCTCTGAATCGCATTACATGACCGGGCCATCTGATTTTTGATGCCTTGGCAAACGAAAAAGCTTCCCTGATTTTTGACCGTCGACGGAGGTCAGAACTCCAGATTCCTTCTCTCACTTCAGTTAGATGTGATACTCTTAGCATAGCTCTTTCAATTCCTCTTTGGGATACCTAATAGCGTTCTCATCCTGTTTGTGTAGGGCCCAGGTCTCTGAGGCATATGTTAGTGCAGGAAGAACGGTGGAATCGAAAAGATGTGCCCAGAGTTGGTGGTTCTTCATTCTCTTAACCACTTCTTCGACGCTCTTGAAGGCGTCCCACGCTGCTCTCTTCCTTCTGCGCAGTTCTGGCACCAAGTCTTTTCTCATGTTGATTTCTCGACCCAGGTACACACAGCTGCTGCATTCGGAGATGTTCGTTCCATTGAGAGCAAATGGAGCTTCAGGGACTAGTTCGTTTTTCATGAGCATCATCTTGTTGAGATTCAGCTGCAATCAGACATTTCCACACTCGTGGTCGAAGTCGACCAGCATTTGTGCCACTTGGCTAATGTTTGGTGTTATGAGAACGATGTCATCAGCGAATCAGAGGTGGTATAATTGCCAACCATCTATCTTCACTTCCATTCCTTCCCATTCCAGTCGTCGCATGATCTTCTCGAGGGTGGCACTGAAGAGTTTCGGTGAAATGGTATCACCCTGCCGCACCCCTCTCTTTACATCAATGATCACTTCCTTGTAGAATGGTGAGATCCTGATGGTGAATCCATTACCCAGCCACCACCACACTCCAGGCCGCTCTCTGGACACTTGGGCCAAACCTCACGCACAAGTGAAGCCCCACAAAACCAGCTAAGCAGAACTTTGCGACCTTGAACTCTAGGTTCAAAGAGACCTGGAAACAAGATCCTCTGTCTGCCTCCTCCAGTCTCTGGCATCTGAGGGAGGGGTCAAACCCAGATGCCCCACCCTACCCAAGCCAGATAAATACCTCACTGACCGACCCCCACTACATCCACTATCCAGCCACTGCCACGCTCCAGGCCGCTCTCCGGACCTCAAGGCCTAGAAGCCACACCTCGAAGACACACCATAAGACACTTAATACCCATTATTCCTGCACCATATTTGATAGAGTTCGAACTTGGTGTGAACCACGGTAACACCCCTAAGGGTGATTGGAGGCTGCCCTAAAAGCCTCCATCCCTCTTAGAAAGCCCGGCAGCTACCCAGAGTATCCCGCCCGCACGGCAGAGCCTAGCAAGCTACCCGTGGCGTATTCGATATGACAAAAACAGTAACAACAATTGGCCTCATTTACCTGAAACTGAAAGAGCCCTGAATATGGCAGCATTAAGAAAGATGAGCAAGGAGAGGCTGAGAAAATCTCGGGGATGAACTAGACTGACAAAACGAAGAAAGAAAATGTAATAAATAATTTTTATGTTTCTTGTTCTTTTTTGTACTTGTTCTTGTTTTAAGAAAATATTCTGATTGTGTCAAATATACACTTTATCTCAATTTCTATACTCACAATAATTATTATTCTATGTTTTCCTCACATGTATTGCCCATGTTAAAATTGTCATGGATTTTTTTCCTATAATATTTTTATATATCTTAAATGAATCTATCTTCCCATCTAGGCCAAAGACCATTTTTTAAATTCTTTTAGAATCTTAGCATAAATGTTATATGCAGAGGCTTTCAGTGAAGTTAGATAGAATTTACTGGGTTAGAAGTACTGGCAGAAGGCTTTTGGTGAGTGGGTTGTGAGATCTATTATTTAATTACTTAAAATAAATGGTGTGAGATGTGCCTCATCCCTAAAGTAGGACTTGCATTCAATAACATATTTATTTTTCTTTTGTAAAACAAAATAAAACATTAATTTATGAAACAAAATTTCTAATTGCATACACACATTCATCCCTGTTCAGCATATAGTGTAATTTCTAATATTGCCTTAAAAGGAAGAGAAACATGCTTTAGAAACTGTAGTCAATCAGGACCCAATAGTAAAGTGGCTATGGTATTTGCTTTGCATGTAGCCAATCAGGGTTCAATTTCCTGTATCCTATATGGTCCTTTAGCCCCACCAGGAGCATTCCAGAGTGGAGAACCAGAAGTAAGCCCTGAGCATTGCCAGGTGTGACCTTAAAACAAAACAAACAAAAAAATGATAATAGAAAGAAATTTAGTCAATATCATTTCATTTTATAGCAAGATAAGTCATAACTCAAACCACAATCATCTATCTAAAGTTATAATATAATAGAACAGTATAGTGAATGTGATGCCACCAAAGCAAATTGAAGAAATGATTCACACAATCCTTCAAAAGCCATTCAACTTTGCGGAGGCCTGCTGAGATGCTGAGAAAAAATTAGAAAGGCAAAATTTTACATAGACAACATTTACTTACATGAAAATATGATTGCATCTTAAAGACAGTGAAGTGGCAAACAGAACCTGGCTTCACATAGTTGGCAGCAAATTTGGGTTAGGGTTGCAACTGGCAGCAGTAAGTATGGACTTTGATTAAATCGAGGTTAGTTGACATGCAGGGAACCCAAAGTCACATAGTTAATATACAGTGAATGGCACAAAATATTGTCAATAAAAGTTAGTACAAAGAAATTGAAATATAATAATTTGAATTAAGAGTTAGATATATGCCTCAGTTTTTGTTCGTCAAATATACATAATGTTTTGCAGTTAATAGCACTTTTTACTTTGTGTAAACTTAGAAATAGTTTATAGGTAACACTTTTCCACTATATGTACTCATATTGTTTTCATCTATACCAAAACTTTTAATTACTATGTATGCACATTTTATTTATTAAGTTTACTAATAAATGTGATTAATAAACTTAAGTAATGTGATTGCATACTTAATAAATTCCAGTACTTTACAATAGTATAAACATAGTTTTTATAAGCACTAGAAATAAAAAATGTTTCACTTGCTTTAGTGCTATATTTTCTTTACTGCGGTTGTCTGGAAGCAGACCGCTAGCATCTGGGAGGTATGCCTGTACTGACAGTGGAGTGTCACTACGTCTGGAAGTGCAGCATTTCCTCTGGAAGCATTTGAAATTGTTGCAGTTACATCAGTACCTAATTTACAAATGAATACATACTAACAGTTGATGCATGCATGAGATATACAAATGAATTCAGATATTCATAGATATTCACAGATATTCATTGAATGTGATGTCACCAAAGGATCACACCTCAACTAGCAGGCAAGAGAATTTTTAGATAAAGTTGTAGGACTTTACGTATTCTGAAAAATAAATTCTCAGTATTGAAAGTTTTAAGTAGTGCTTATTTTAATTTTGTAGTGTTTTCTGTAATTATTAGTTTAGTATTTATGATACAAAATCATAGCTAAAACATTAATTCTGATCTTTCAAAAAAGAAACTAGAAATATATACATTGTGTAAGTACCATCTGAAGTGAGTGTTAATACAAAATTAGTGACATACTCATCCTTTCAAACCATTTCTATCACCAGTCTAACTGTTGGCAAAGTTTGACACTAAATGTTAGCCTTGAAGACTACTTAGAATTTTATGTAACTGTCACCTTCTCAAAGGTGTGAGCTTTCAGGACAAAACACCTGGTTTCTAGTTTCTGTTTCTTTTTTTTTTTATGAACTAGTTATAAGTTAATGGTTTTGTTGGGAAAGGTATTTAATAAAAGACCCATTTTTCTCATTGGGTTCATTGATCTCTTTTATTGGTCATTTTTAAATCAAAACCAGTAAAATCTGGGCATCTCCTATGGGGCTCCAAGAGTCTTATTAATAATTCTGATTTATATAAATATTTGATGGATTTGGCATAAATCTCTAAGCTGACATAATGAGTGAAAGAAGGAACACCTCCAATAACTATGAAATCCCTTCAGTGCCTTGTACTAAGATGATCCTGCCATAAATCAGGTTGGTTTATGATCCTAAAAATCTAGGATATTCACTTTGACTGGCTAGAAACAGGAATCATTTCATAATTCAGTGTTGTTTTATTCTTAAAACTCTTATTTATATATATCTTATATTTGGTACTTGACAAGGTTGGAAATGTACTGTTTTACACTTGCTAATTATTTTTTTGAGATCTATACTTAACCCCAATTTAAGATATTAGGAAGTCTTGTGCCAGGATAAAAGCTCAAGGGACAGGAACAAATATTTTGCATGCAGCAAACTTGAGTTTGAGCCCCAATACCACAGGAAAGAACCAGGGCACTGAGCTAGAAGTAGCCCTTCAGCACTGCTGAATATGATCCAAATACAAACAAGCATATTGGAAAATTCAAATTCAATGACAGCATTTCCTATATAGCAATGAGACCATAAGATTTCCTTATTTTTCATAAGCATAATCCACCAAATGTGTCACAATGCTCACCAGAGGGGCTACAAAGAGCGAGCTGATATGAGGGTGTTGCATCAATCTACCTCTGCCCTTTAAAGGCCATTGGGAATACATTGGCAAGGCTATCTTTGCACTAGCTGCTTCTTACATATGGCCCAAAGCATGCTTCCGGCACCAGTGTCTCTAGGAGAGGTGTGAAAAAACTTCTCGCTTAGTCCAGGAGAGTGGGCTGTTCGAATCCTCCTGGAGACAAAAGAAAGAATTGGTTCCAGGGTCTTTTTCAATCCTAACAGCTTTCAGATGACACATTGGGAGTCATTTATACAGACTTGAATATACCCCAAAGAGTTCCTCGCCAAATCTTCCCACAGTCTACATGAGCCAATGCAGATCATTTTATTTAAAAAGGTTATATGTTATATAAAACCCACACAACTAGCTGTCTTAGAATTTTTTCTAGCCTTACTTGGACTTCTGCGGGGTTTCCTCCCTTTTTTCCATCTTTAACTGTAGACTAACGGATGTATTGTCACCCATAAAGCAATGCTCATTTTAGTAACTGCCTCCTTAATGTATCAGTCATGGGTGGTTCTACTCAGTTCATCAGTAAAGTCTAATGCCTCTAATCACCATCCCTGTTAGTTGAAAGCCAGACTATAAATTTAAAAAGTGACACTCTTGGGGATTCACTGTTTTTAATGAATACCAAACAAGACTTAGTGTTTGAGCAACTTACTTATTGGACACCTTGCTTTAAATATCACCTTTTTGAAAAATTGATTTGGGATTCTTATAGCTGTTTTTGGATCACATTCTTGCCCTATTAGTCAATTACGTTTAATCTCCTGCTACAGGTGGCTCCTTCCGAGGTGAGCTTCTCTAATTGGTAAGAACAGCAACAAAAACAAATAAACAAACCCAAAACCCTGCTGTTTTTATTATTTTTATTAAATGTATTATTTTTTGTATTAGTGAATCACCATGAGGGTACAGTTACAGAGTTACATATTTTCATGCTTATGTTTCAGTCCTACAATTCTTGAGTACCCATCCCTCCAGCAGTGCCCATTTTCCACCATCGATGATCCTAATATCCCTCCCACACCCCCACTCCATTCCCCCACCCCCACCCCACCCCACCTCTGTGCAGGGCATTCCCTTTTGTTCTCTCTCTCCTTTTGAAAACCCTGCTGTTTTTAAAGGTAAAGAAATGCCTCAAAAACACTAATACCAAAAGGCACAATAAACGTCTGCAATGACACTGGACTGGGAGATCTGGTTTTGGATAGTGTATTTAGACCTAACATCTGACCCTTATGAAGATAACCAGAGGGCCTTCTTGTCACTTAAGTTAGAAAAATAAGTTTGCTATTTATGACTATAGTTGGTGCCTACTTGAGCAAAATCGATAAATAATGAGACGACAATGCTACACTGCTACTACAGTTGTTATTTTACTTTTGTGAGGTGCCTTTTATTTGGTTATGGTAATTAATGACTAGTCTTTTGGTTAATATTTAGAATTGATTATTAGGAAGAAGGACCCAAATGAGATTGATATAGATATTTAAGAGATGAAAAAAAGTTCCCTACCATGCTATAGTCCTGACCCGATTCATAAACAATTTTCAGTGGAGTAGCAATAAGGGAAAATATGGAAAAAAAATCACTGATGGACATAGTTTGCCCATTATTTTTCAGTTACTTTGTCTGTGCTTACAATATCATTTTATTCTTCCTTGATAAGCCTATATAATTTTTGGTAATAAATTCTTTGGTTTGGACTAGAGCGATAGCACAACAGGTAGGGCGTCTGCCTTACACTCGGCCGACCTGGGTTCGATTCCTTCATTCCTCTCAGAGAACCTGGCAAGCTACCTAGAGTATCCCGCCTGCAATGCAGAGCCTGGCAAGCTACTGGCATATTTGATATGCCAAAAACAGTAACAAGTCTCACAATAGAGATGTTATTGGTACCCACTCGAGCAAATGTATGAACAACAGGATGACGGTGCTACAATGCTAAATTCTTCGGTTTAAATAATTCAAGGTTCAACTACTATTATGTAATTCTGGACTCAGTCTGTTGTTAACTTTCTATTTTAAAACTGCAAGTAACCCATCCTGGGAATATGGTGCGAAACTAGGCCTTTATTAATATAAATGTTTAATACTATCAAAAAAGAATATTATAGTCATATTCATAATTTGAATATAAATTTTTGAAGTTTATGACTTGAATTTTAGAAGGAATATAAACTAAATTTATTGTAATTTGAGCTGGAGTGATAGCATAGAGGGTAGGGTGTTTGCCTTGCACATGGCTGACCTGGGTTTGATTCCTCCGCCCCTCTCAGAGAGCCTGGCAAACTACCCATGGCATATTCGATATGCCAAACACAGTAACAACAGGTCTCACAATGGAGACTTATTGGTGCCCGCTCGAGCAAATCGATGAGTAACGGGATGACAGTGACAGAGACATTGTAATTTAAAGAGAGTTCAAGTTCATATATACATATATGTGTGTGTGTGTGTTTATCATGTACACATAGTTTTCTAGACCTTCTAATGCACACTTAGTAAATTATGTAAACATACTCAATTTCAAAAATTTGTGTTTAAATATGTTACTAAGTGCAATAAGCAAGTTTTTCAAATCATTTTTTGTTATTTATTTTCTAGAACTGTAAACAACATGAAATTATGCTTTAATAGTGGATTGCCAATGCAATTATAAGTTATTTTTCCCAACCATCTCTATTTTTGGTAGATGATTAGTGCCCCATGGGATCCGGAGACTTCTCTGATCGAGAGCTGTTTGTTTTCTACATGCTGCAATTATATATCACACATACAGCAATGATAAGTAGCCTCATGTGTTGGAATAAATATGTTATTATAAGTTCAAATGCTTAGATACTTTTTTCCATGTTTATCCGAGCTGAGAAAAACACAGTGGTTGGAGTTCACATGGGGGCTTATGTAAACCTTTGGGGGAGAATTTCTGCTCACAGGGGTTTGTAAGCAGATGGCATATGCAAGCAATTGTACTTCTCCTTGGTGGGAGGAATGGCATTTTCTGGGTAAAAAATAAAAGAGGGAGGTTCCATGACAAGTCTGTTCTCAGAGTCTCCACATGGGCTTTTCCCACAAGACAGAGGCACTAAACATAAGTTTAAAAGGCAACATTGAATCAGAACAGTGGAAAGTGCTTTATTCAACACCTTGATTACCCCAGACCATTCTCCCCCTGGGAATCTTGGAAACTAGCTTAACCATTTAATTGTTAAGGACTAGGATTAAATATTGCAACACTCCAAAGATTTTTATGCTGAGGAATGCCAGAACCTGAAACCACTCATTTATTGACCGTACTGTGTGCCACCTATGTATAGAGCTATATGTAAGTAATGATGATGAAATGAGAAGCAACTGATTACTTTTATAGTTGGACAAATAGCCTGATGCTCAATGCATACTACTCTAGAAAATATAAGTTTGTATATATTTGAATGAATTTACTTTTCAAGTTAGCTTCAGCTATTTTCCATATAAATCTTATTAATTTTGTTCTCCCAAGGTTCTAAGAATTTGAAACAGTGACCAGTACCTAAAGTCAAAAGTGAAAAAGGGGGATTATCTGGCTTCAATAAATGCCTTAAACCAAGTTAATGAAAACTCATTGTTAGAGAAGTACAGAGAAAAATAGAGAAAGAAAAAAGGAAAAATGAGTGAAATGAGACGCACTCTAAGATTATTAATTCTTAGCAATCCATTTAATAGGAAATTGATTCATTCAATAAGAAACGTATCTCAATAAAAATTTTACAATCTAACAGAAACCATGGCAAGTGTCTACCATAAAAAATGAAATTATGAAATGAACATAGAATTGACCAGAGGCTGACTCTCAACTCTTCACTCAACAATTGTGTTTAGTAAAAAAAAATTAGAAATGTGTAGGTAGATCTTACTTTTTCAGTAGTACTTTTTCAGTAGCCAAAATATGGAACAACCCAAGTAAACAAGAGAGGATTACTGGATTAAAGGGGGAAAAGAAAACCTATTGTACTTATACACAATGGAATGCTATTCAGCTTTAAGTTTTAAGTTTTTGATTTTTTTATATTTTGGATTTTTTGGGTCACACCCAGGGATGTCAGGGGTTACTCCTGGTTCTGCACTCATGCACCACTACTGGCAGTGCTTGGGGGATCACATGGGATGCAGAGGATCAAACCAAGGTTGGCCACGTGCAGGGCAAATGCCCTACCTACTGTACTATCGCTACGGCCTCCTATTCAGCTTTAATAACAGTGAAGTTCATGTAATTTGCTGTTATGTCAAAAGATCTTGAAAGTACTGTGCAAAGTAAAGTTAGCCAGATGGAGAGGGACAGACAGAGTGATCTTTTTCATATGTGGGCCATAAAGAACCAGTGGAGGAGAATAGAAAATACCCAAGGGCAACAGTGACTGAGAAATGGTCTTCAGTAGGAATAAGGGTGGGGAGTGGGAAGGGACACGGAGATGGTGGTGGAGGGAAGTGGATACTCCGGGAAAGGTTGTGGTCTTTGAATGCTTTATGCATGGAGTCCTACCATTAACAGTTTGGTAAACCATGGTACCAAAAATTCAAGAGTGAGAGAGAGGGAGAGAGAGAGAGAAACAGAGACAGAGACAGAGACAGATACAGAGATAAATACAAAGAGAAGAAAGTCCCTAGCCATAGAGGTGGGGGATAGGGGGTAAGAGGGAAACTGGGGACATTGGTGCTGAGAAATGTACACTAGTGAAGGAATAGATTTTGGAATATTATATAACTGAAATCCAATCATGAACAACTTTGTAACTGTGTATCTCACTGTAATTCAATTTAAAGCACTGTAGCACTGTCGCACTGTTCATTGATTTTCTTGAGCTGGCACCAGTAACGTCTCCATTGTGAAATTTGTTGTTACTGTTTTTGGCATATCAAATACACCATGGATAGCTTGCCAGGCTCTGCCGTGTGGGCGGGATACTCTCGGTAGCTTGTAGGGCTCTGCGAGAGGGACAGAGAAATCAAACCCGGGTAGTTTGCGTGCAAGGCAAACGCCCTATCCACTGTGCTATCCTTTTAAAAACTTTTTAAAACTAAAAAATAAAGGAATTTTAGGAAAAATAGTGTCATACTAAATTCTGTAATGTATTTAGCAGTCTATTAAATATATGAACTGTTTCTTGGAAGCCACTAAACAAAAATAAAAACTAATATCAATCCATCTTTTTTTGCTTGGTTGATAATTTGTTGTTGTTGTTGTTGTTGTTGTTGGCTCTTTGGGTCACATGTGGTGATGCTCAGGGGTTACTCCTATCTCTGCACCCAGGAATTACTCCTGGAGGTGCTTGGGGAATCATATGGGATGCCAGGGATCGAAACAGGATCAGTTTCATGCAAGGCTAATGCCTTACCTGCTATACTGTTGTTCCAGCCCCATTATTGTGTATTCTTTATTTCTCACAATATATGCCTAATTACTATGTTGTTCAATCCTTTAAATTGAAGACTGAATCTGATTAGAACTCAAAAGAATATTCAGATGTACACACAGACTTAGTGTGTTGTTTTTACAATACCCTAAGTTTAAGAAAAGAGGAAAAAAAAGAGTCTTGGCCTATTAGCACAAGTGCATAAAAAAGGAGATAGTAGATAAAGGCAAAGATGACGCAAGAGTAGAATAACAAGATTTGGCGATCTGGAAAAATAGGCGATTAGAAAAACAGAAGTTCTCAGTGATGTATTGAAGATATGAAGGTCATTTAATATATGTTTCTCTGGAATGGCTTAATATATAATATATCACTGTCATCCCATTGCTCATCGATTTGCTCGAGCGGGCACCAGTAACGTCTCCATTGTGAGACTTGTTATTCCTGTTTTGGGCATATCGAATACACCACGGGGAGCTTGCCAGACTGCATTGCGGGTGGGATACTCCCTGTACCTTGCCAGGCTCTCCAAGAGGGGCAGAGGAATCGAACCTGGGTTGGCTGAGTGCAAGGCAAACACCTTATCTGCTATGCTATTCCTCCAGCTCCCCATAAAGAACTTAAAAAGAGAAAAAAATCCTAAACCTAAATTACCTTTCTTTGACTTCAAAGGAAACGTTCTTTGACTTTTCTTTTCAAATACTTAATATTATTTTTAAAAGAACTTGGAAGGGGCTGGAACAATAGCACAGCATGTAGGGCGTTTGCCTTGCATGCAGTCAACCCAGGTTCAATTCCCAGCACCACATATTGTCCCCCAAGCACTGCCAGGAGTAATTTCTGGGTGCATGAGCCAGGAGTAACCCCTGTGCATTATTTAGTGTGACTCCCAAAAGAAAAGCAAAAAAAAAAAAAACAGAACCAACTAACTGAACAAAACAAAATATATATATATAAGTTTAATATATATATATAAGTTTAATATATAAATTAATCTCAAAGAATTATAGTGGAGGGCTTAATTCAATATAACACAAGATGATTCCCAGAGCAGTGCTGAGAGTGACCACTGAGCACTGAGGCAAAAGAAACTCTCAAGAACAACAGGATATGGAACTCCTCAAAAATGTATATGACCATGTGGAAAAAATTACTGATAAATGTGCTTGGTAATCATGCACAGAGTTCGGCTCATAACTAAGAAACATATTTTTATAAAGGCTCAGGAAAACAAACGTAATCATTTACTGAGAATAAAACTTAGTAATTTTCAAAAGAGAACATTTATAGAATTAAATCTTACTAAATTCAATAATAACTAGTGTTTTCCAAGCACTAATTTGGTGTTTTAATTTAATTTATGTGCTACTATAAAGGGCATGTCATTTTCTTCATTTTCATAATTGAAAAATATCTAAAACTAAAGAAAAAGTATTAAAATTTAAAATATTGGGCATCTGCCATTATAAAGGTTTTTGTGACTGCAGGAATTTAGTGGTTTCTAGACACTCATGAACTAGATACACTTAGTTGCTGCCAAGACTCATTCAAATTTGCCACATAGCTCTGGGAAACTGTGACTTCTCAAACCGGTTCACTGATCCCACTCCCTCTAATCAGGCACATTGGTGTTCTTAGGAACTTTGTAATAGGGAAAATCTGGTCACTGCCCAGATCCGCTACTCTCCCTTGCTGTCACACAGACATCCAGATTCTGTTCTCTATTAGTCCTTGGGTGTATGCTCCAGCCTACTCTCATACGTGCATTGGCGTGGACTCCTGAGTCCACGTCTATATGATGATGGCACCTTAGTAGCTGCTGAATACTCATAGTTGTGAACTTTCTGGACACTCTCCAGTCTTAGTGAAATTTGACCAAGACACACTATGATGCTATGGCATCATAGTATGTGCCAAAACTTATGACTGTAAGTATCCCAGATATCCTTAGGGCTAATTAAACACAAACTCCTGGACCTAAGACCTTATGTTACCTCAGACATTACCAGGGAGACAAAGAAGCTTTACCCCACCCATGTATGGACATAACAGCTTGGGAAAAAATTCCCACTACAACAGTGTTATGTAAGCTACTCATAGAAGACTTCAAAGTAGTAGTCCTAATGTTGGTCAGTTAAGTGAAAAGATCAATGGAAGACAAATTCAACAAAGTCAGAAAACATACAAAAAAGTTTAAATAAAACATTTCAAAGGAAACCAATAAAGTAGCTGCACTAAAATATATAATGGAGGAGTGCAACAGTGGAATGGAAGAAGATGAAAATCTAATAAGAGCACTTGAAGATAAAGCATGGTAGCCATACCAAATCACCTGCAAAAAGAATAAAGAAATAGAAACCATAAAAATAGCATAAAAGCTTTAAGGGAAGCATTAAGAGAAGCAATTTTGGTGCTATCATGTTTAAAGACAAGAAGTGACCAGGGGCAGAATTTTTATCTGAAAAATAATAACCAATAACTCTTCCAAGATTAGGAAAGCTGTAAGCATCCAGATCAAGATAGAAAATAGAGTTCCAGAGAAAATAAACCCAGAAGCATACCAAGAAAGATTTTTAATTGCAATCAAAAAATTAAATATAAAATTAGAATCCTAAATAAAAGAACAGCATTGTCGCTCTGTTGTAGCACTGTCGTCCTCTTGTTCATCAATTTGTTAGAGTGGGCACCAGTAACGTCTCCATTGTGAGACTTGTTGTTACTAGTTTTTTGGCATATCGAATACGCCACCGGTAGCTTGCCAGGCTCTGCCATGCGGGCGGGACACTCTTGGTAGCTTGCCGGGCTCTCCGAGAAATGATGAGATTGAACCTGGGTTGGCCGCATGCAAGGCAAGTGCCCTACCCACTGTGCTATCATGTAAGCCCAATAAAAAATTTTAATTAAAAAAATTCTGAGTTGGGCTGAAGAAATAATACCATAGTTCAAGCACTTGCCTTGCATGTAGCTGACCAGAGTTAGATCCCTGACATCATATACATTCCCCCAAGCATTACTAGGAGTGACACCTGAACTCATTGTCAGAAGTAAACCCTGACCAGCACCGGGTTTGGCCCCAAAAAACAAAGAAAAGTTCTGAGTTGATATTAAAAGAAATCTAATACAGAGTCATTGTCATCCCGTTGCTCATGGATTTGTTTGAGTGGGCACCAGTAACGTCTCTCATTGTGAGACTTATTGTTACTGTTTTTGGGATATCCAATATGCCACGGGTGGCTTGCCAGGCTCTGCCGAGTGGGCGCAATACTCTCGGTAGCTTGCCGGGCTCTCCGAGAACGGAGGAGGAATTGAACATGCGTCAGCCTCATGAAAGGCGAACACCTTACTGCTGTGCTATAGCTCCAGCCCAAATCTAATACAAGATTAAATTGTTTGATCAGCTGAATCAGGTGATAACAATTGTGATGGGGATAAAGATAGTTGCAGGTATTTATATGCATATGTAATATACATAATACATATATAAATATTTTGTATATTTTCAAAATAATCAAAGAATCATAAAAAGTAATTTTCTAAAGAGTGAATTATTTGAGGAGTATACTTGGAAACAGGAAGAATTAAAGGGTCAACTTAACTGAGTTAATCTCATATATTTTTTTCTATTTCAATGAATGTTATCTTTATTAAGTAAAAGTCTGAAGCTACAAAACTATAGTAATAATATGGTATTTCTAATATTTAAATAGACTAATGAGACAAATGAGAAGAAAACACAGAAGTTTCCGGTAACTTCTCTGAGTTAATTCCTTTTCTGTCAATGCCCTGAGATCATGACTTGATGATGCCCTTTGTCAATCACTGTTAAGAACTACTGTCAAAGGCTATAGACAAAATAGCTTGAGACCTATTACAATTCTTTGTATTTTTATTAGGCATCTATATATTGTAAGCATTTATTCTGCCATATGACTGACACTGCAATTCATTTCTTTAAAACACTTTTAAGATTTTATGCTAGAATCAATTTACAAAGAAATGAACTTGCATGAACTTGCTTATTTGGAAAAAAAGCTGTGGGTGTGTTTGTGTATAAATAAACAATAAAACAGCAAGAACACAAAATATATAGACAAGTGTGGTTAACTGAATAGCATTTAAATCTTCAAAAATAACCAAATTATTGGGTTAAAATATATTCCTGGTGTCTTGTAGGACAATAGGAACAGATCTCCATGTTCATCAATCAACCAACATAATTACTCTTATGTGCCTAAAGTCCAAGTATATAGGCACTTGAATTCAAGCTAGGGGTAATTACATACAACACACTTTCACTACATAGATTAATGACATGGAAAATCTCATTTAAAAAATCTGTATATTCTCTAGCCATGTTTCTTAGCAGAAGTTACATACAGCAGTGTTGTTCAACATTTTTCCAACTCTGGGGCCCTTCAACCTAGTTGCCTTCCTGTGACCCTTGTGGTACTGGTTGTTGTCCTGGTTCCTTGCTATAGAACCCCATCTACAAAAATTTTCACCGGTAGACCCCTTGGAATACCTTAGGGTTTCACATGGCACAATTTGAGAACCTTTGCTTTATAGCAGCTTAAGTGATTACATATCTCTAAAAGTTTTTAAATTTTATTGCAACACTTTTGCCATGTTCATACATTGTGTTTCAATCAACAGTAGCAGTTGTTCTGATTTCCTGTTCTTACTTAAAATAGCCCACTGAGCTGAGGGTTGTTATATCTGAGTTCCTGCAGGGCATATAGTTACTTAGGAAAAGGTACACATAAACAGTAACATTTTCCTTCATTTATAAAAAAGAGCATTTTCTTTTTCCCTAGAAATTGGAAACTTAATTCCTAAAGTTTACTGTTAGTGAATGTTATACAGTTCAACATACTCTTAGAGGATAGGATTAAATTTTTATGCATTGCTTTATCATATGTGTTTAACATGTACCTACCTATATCTGGCACCGAGAAATAGAAATTATTTTTTGGGCTAATGGAACATTTCATGAGGTGGTAGGATTGATTGATGGGTTTATGGGTGGGTGGATATATCCACTTACAACTTGAACTTTGCTTCATCAAAAGAACTTTTTCTTTGACATTTCTAGAAAGATAACTATTACATCCCCCTTAAAATTAGGACAAACTTATCATATACTTTTTGTGTTGATATACAACAAACATGGTCATTAAATATCTAATTGATCATCTGACCAAAAGTTGCATGTTATTTTTTTTACAATTAACTTCCTTTATGAATAATACAGTATGTTATTGACCATCTTCACTTGTTCTTACAATCCCACTTTCTTTCTCTTTTCTCCAAAGAATCATTCATCATTTTTTTCTCTCAGAGGTCATCAAATAATAGTAAGTTTTCTACCAAAATGAAGCATGCAAGTTAGGATCTTGGCAATGACTTTCAGATAAATTTCATAAATTCAGAACTAGCTTCAGTCCATCAGGGATTTGTGAAGAAATACTTCAGTAGTCTCTGCTTGACAACACTAAGCAAAAGAGTCCAAGTTGAGAAACTTACAGAAATCCCTGTAAGATCAATTTAAAGAGTCATACAATACCCTTCCATCTTTTCTCTGAATCAATTTCTCTGGTGGTCACTTTCTCACTCTGTAGCTCCCCAGGGACATACCAGCACGAAAACTTCTAAAATTTTATAAACAAACTCCTCTAACCAATGGTTTCATTAAGAGATTTCAATAACAGATGGTACCTTCATTAGGAGATGGTGCAACATTATTTGAACAATTCAAGATTCCAAACTCCCATGAATCAATAGAAAACAACAGTCTAAATTATGTGTAGTTGATTTTAGTATCCTCAGTCCTGATGAAGATTAATCATTCTGTGACAGTTGTTGCTCATCAAATTAAATCTGAATGGCATTAATGGGAAAAATTAACAAGAAAATCTTATATATCCCAAATTAACCATATTAATTACATTGCGTTTTTGCTCTTGAGAAAAGGAAATGGTAAGCAGGTCAGTCACATTAAACTTTTCTCACTTAAAAAAAAGTGTACTTCTAGCTACTTTCCTGTTTTGTTTGGGTCAAATGGTTTTAAATTGCTCTTTAAAAATCACTAAAAGAACAATAAGGAGGAAAATCTGAATCTAAACTCGGATCTGTAAAATTAGGCTCACTGTCTATTGAAAATACTCTACACCTGTTACATTTTGCCACTGGAACGGGATAAGCATTGTAACTAAATGGATTATGCTGCATTTTACTAGAAACAAATTACCCAATACTACCATTTATGAGTTAAGATTTCCTGTAAGAAAATAGTGCAAGAAAAAAGAGGGATTATTTCATATCTTTGAAGGGTGTTTTATCACACTGTGCAATTGCATGCAATTTAACACCTAAACTGCTTAAAGTGCAAATGATACCAACTAGTCCACCCTAAGGGCCTGGTAATAGTCCTGCGTTTGTGCTGCTAGAGCTGGTTTTGTCAGCATTTCCATTATAAGCCTGGTCTTTCAGGGCTTTTTTTTCCCAATTCAACCATGAAATTTGCTGTAGCTTAGAACTTGGCATAGCAGGTTTTATCTTCATAGCTCCTATTTGATTTCTAGTTATACTGTTCAAAAGAGTCAACTACTTTCTCTTTAGTTAGAGAAGAAAAGAAGAAAAAGAAATTATGATGGGTATTAAAATTTTCAAATTAATAATGAATTCATCATCAAGTGTTTATCTAATCACAGGGGTGGTAATGCAGTTCATTCTATAGTTCCATTTCTAACAGGGTCTCTTAAAATTTCTGGAAAATACTAATAAGACCATCCCTGTGCAATTTCTTACATTGGATAGATTTCCCTATAGTCCTGTACAGTGAGGAACTAAGAAAATGTTTCATTAGCAGTCAGGTAAATTGCCAGTTTGGAAAGGAGAAGAAATAATTATCTCCAGTAATTGGCTTTATGGAACCACAGTACCCACAAAAGAAGAGCACTGTAGATTTAGACCATTGAAACCAGGAGATCCCAAGGGAAATGTTTCCGTTTACAAACTGTTCTTTCTCATACCTCTTGAGGACCTCCATCACACATCCTCTGAAACTTTTCCCTTCTGTAAGACTTTTGCATCTCTATATACCAATGCTTTTTTCTTTTCTGGTCCTTTTCTATAAATTTATTAAGCAATCTTGAAAAAAATGTGTTACAATAGTACAATAAAATATTGGAATCTTCTTCAGTCCTATAATGTTGAAAATGTTTTTCAGATAGTATATAGAAATACTTAATTCACATCAAATATTTAATTCAAATTTTCAGTGAAGCAGTGATCACTATTTATTGAAAAATAGCATCAACTACTCTGTCAATTTTAAATCCTACTTATATGTCCATTTTGGGGGGAAAAGGGGGGTGTTGGGTCACAGCACAGTTATTCTCCCTCTGTAGTCAGGGATCACTCCTGGCAGTTCCCAAGGAACCATAGTCAGTGCCAGGCATTATACCAGGTCAGCCATCTATCTGCAAGGCAAGAACCATCACTCCATTACTTTCTGGTCCAGACTATTATTTTTTGGCAATGTTTTATACAATTTACTGCTATTAATTTTTTTTTTTTTGCTTTTTGGGTCACACCCAGCGATGCTCAGAGATTACTCCTGGCTTTGCACTCAGGAATTGCTCCTGGCAGTGCTTGAGTGACCATATGGGATGCAATTTATTGGGGATCGAACCCGGGTCGGCCGCGTGCAAGGCAAACGCCCTACCCACTGTGCTATCGCTCCGGCCCCTAATTTTATAGCTTTTTTTCTGTGATTTTAATTTTTGTTTACACCATTTTCTAGCAAATTATAATAAACAAAAATATTAATTGAATTTTGTAACCTTCACCATTATACAACCAACTTTTTTAGAGTGTCGAGCTATTTTTCCATAGCTCCCATAGCAAATGTAAAATTGTTGCATTTTTTCTTAATATATTAATTTTTATTTTTGGGGTTTGTAACCACCACAGTTGTATCATGACTTATCCCTGACTCTGTTCTCAGGAATCATTCTTGGCCAGAGTCCAGGGACCATATGTGGTGTGGATGATCAAAACTGGAATGGCTATAATCAAGACAGTCACCTTAACCATTGTACTAATGGCCCCCATGTATTAATCTATTTTTTAATCCTTCTTGCATTAGCTGAGCCCTTCAATACTAGATAATAATGAAAGTAGGGAAATCCTCCCTTGATGTAGACTTAAAAGAAGAAACTACGTGGCCAGGCATGTGGCTCAAAGGGGTGGGGCACAGCTGTGATATGCTCCAGGTGCTGAGTTCTATCCCCTCCTAAGCACTGGTCAGAATGCAGTACTGTTGACATACCCCCTACCTGATACAGTGCTAGTTGTGTCCTTGGTGGTCACTTTTCTGCAAAACCCCAAGCATTGAGCAGAGGTCTGGTAGCTGAATCCTCAGCCCAAGTGGTCACAGGAAGGACGCCCACAATATTGAGTACCAGTCATATGACCCCATCTAAAAAAAAAAAGAAAGAGAATGCCAAAGTGATTTTACATTAGGTAGAGCATTTGCCTTATGCAAGGCACACCCAGTTTAATCCCCAGCATCCCATATGGCCCCTTGAGCAGACCAGGAGTGACCCACAAAAACAAAAGAAAAAAGTAAATCAAAATGAAAAAAGTACAGAAAATGTTTAGTATTTCACAGATTAATGTGCTTTCAGATCTTAATGTTTCTAATAAATTAATTTATTCATTTATTGAAGCAGAATAATTTTTATTTAGTCAATTTTACTTAGAAAGATGTAAGAGGCAAGAAAGAGAGAGATATGTGTTCAAGAGAGAACACAGGCTTCTTCAAAGTGGAAAAAAGCAGAAAGAGAGAAATGTGTGTTCACAGGAGAACACTGGCTTGAAACACTAACCTAATGAATTATTAATTATTATGATTTATCTCTTATTCTCATTTGTCCATGAGTAATTTACAGAAACTATTGGAATTTTTCCAAGTATTTTTTGAGATCATTTCATATAAACATATTTTTCCATAAGTTTACTGGTAATTATAAGCAGTTGATAATTATGTTGTTTTTGCTCAATATTGACATATTTCCTAGAATTTAGCATTCCCTGTGTCTTATAAAAAGTTATATTTTGTCATTGTATATTAATAAACTTAAATTTACAAAGAATATTTTTGCTTAATTTGCATTATTAATTCTTATAAACAGTTGAGATTGGTCTATGGAGTCTTGTATAAGAGCTAAATATAAAAGATTTTACCATTACTTCTATTTTAATTTTTCTAAAAAGATTAGGAGGTATTCTTTATGATCAGAAATAGGTTAAACAACATAAGATGTGTTGACTCTTTGGAGATTAAATATATACATAAAATTATTTTTACCCACAACTTTATCAGTGAGATACCTTTGACCGCATTTTGAAAGTTTTTCACAGTTAATGTTCTTTTTAAATTTATTAACATGTTTGTTTTGGAGATTTTGTTTAATTTTTATTTGGCAACGTTTATGGCACTATTGGGCCGCACCCAGTAGTGCTTAGGGCTTATGCCTGGCTCTGTGCTTAGGGATCAGTACTGGCAGGGCTCAGGGTACCAGATAGGATGTCAGGCATCAAGACCAGATCAGTTGCATTCAAGGCAAACTCCTTGCTCTCTGTTCTATCTCTAGCCCTGGCACACATTACCCTGCTTATAATATTTTCATGTAATACTGATAATGCCATAATTATCATTAACTTGTCTATTTTTATTTATAATTTTTTCAGTGTGAGTTTCCTGTGTATTGGAAAGTAAACCTGAAATTTTTGTTATAGGCACTGAGGAGCTGGTACAGGAGTTATGACACATACAAGGCAAAGGTATGATCTCTGGCATTATGTGACCTCTCAAGTAACACAGGGGTAATCTAGGAGATCCCTCCAAACTGCTAGGGTAACTCTACAAGTCCCAAACACAACAGTGACTGAGCAACACCATTCTACCATGTAGATACCCAACATAGAATCTCTCTGTCTCTGTCTCTGTCTCTGTCTCTGTCTCTGTCTCTCTCTCTCTCTCCCTCTTTAGTTATACCTCTCTATGTCTCTCTTATGTATAAGTCAGTTCAGAGAAAGTTTTGGTGAAAATGAATAGGTTAATCTTCTCTCTCTGTCTCTGTCTGTCTGTCTATCTGTCTCTTTCTCATTTTTTCTCTTTGATAGATATCTCAGGATTCTAACATCATCCAGAGCCTTGGAAAGTTAAACTCTTGACTGTTTACTAGAATTTAAAAAAAAGGAAAAATTATCACTGAGAAAAAGAAAAATCTTAAATTGAGTTTTATAAAAAAAAATGAAAGGACTGGGGTGATTCAGCAAGTAGAGAAGGAAATAAGAAGAGATATAGAAATGAGCATGAATTTCACTGAGGTTTCTTGATAAAAATAAGTTAATTAGGGGTTGGAGCCATAGTGTAGCAGGTAGGCACTTACCTTACATAGGACTACCTGGGTTCCGATCCCAGGCATCTGAACACCAATTCTTAGAGCACCGCCATCACTAGACATGATCCAAAAAGTCAAAATAGAAGAATAAGTTCATTTTAAGTACTTTATTAGTAATTCTTTTCAGTTTGTGCATGATTATTTTTATATTTTTTAAATAATTATTTTTATAATTATTAATATACATAATTATAATTATATTATATATATATTATATAGCACTGTCATTCCATTGTTCATCGATTTGCTCGAGTGGGCACCAGTAATGTCTCCATTGTGAGACTTGTTGTTACTGTTTTTGGCATATCGAATATGCTACGGGTAGCTTGCCAGGCTCTACCATGTGGGTGGGGTACTTTTGGTACTTTACTGAGCTCCCCAAGAGGGTTGGAGGAATTGAACCCGGGTCAGCCATGTGCAAGGCAAAGCCCTATAATTTATAAATATTATAATTTATAATAAATCATGAAAATTATGATGTAATTATAATTTATGACAAATTACAAAATTATAATATAATTTTAATTTGTAATAAATTATAAAATTAGAATATATAATTTTTCAAAATGTAAAAATAATTATAACTGTTTCAAGCTTAGCACTGTAGCACTGTAGCACAGTGAAGCTGGAGCTCACTCTTCTAAGGGGCCCCAGGGAAGACAGCCAGGCACGAGCAAGAGACTCTCTCTCTCTCTCTCTCTATATATATATATATATACACATATATACATATATATCACTTGTATCACTTGTAGTCCCATTGACCTTTGATCTTCGATTTGCTCTAGCGGGTGCCAGTAACGTCTCCTGGCGTTCCATTTGTCCCTGTCGAGTGCTAGTGCAGCCCAATTATATCTGCTTGCTCCAGGAAAAGGAAGAGCCTCAAATCATTCATTCAGGGATTTGACAAAGAAATCTGACCATCTAGTTGGTGGGCGGCCACGAGGTCTTCTGACATTCCGTGGAATCCAGTCAGTAACAGCTCTAGTCCAGCGGTCATCTCTGAATCACATTACATGACCAGCCCATCTGATTTTTGATGCCTTGGCAAATGAGACAGCATCCCTGATTTTTGACCATCAACGGAGGTCAGAACTCCAGATTCCTTCTCTCATTTGAGTGAGACATGATATTCCTAGCATAGCTCTTTTGATTGCTCTTTGGAATACCCTAATAGCATTCTCATCCTGTTTACATAGGGCCCAGTGCAGGAAGAACTGTGGAATCAAAAAGATGTGCCCGGAGTTGGAGGTTCTTCGTTCTCTTAACCACTTCTTCAACGCTCTTGAAGGTGTTCCACGCTGCTCTCTTCCTCCTGCGCAGTCTGGCACCAAGTCATTCCTTATGTTGATTTCTCAACCCAGGTACACATAGCTGCTGCATTCGGAGATGTTCGTTCTATTGAGAGCAAATGGAGCTTCAGAGACCAGTTCATTTTTCATGAACATCGTCTTGTTGAGATTCAGCTGCAATCTGACCTTTCCACACTTGTGGTCGAAGTTGGCCAGCATTTGTGCCACTTGGCTAATGCTTGGTGTTATGAGAACGATGTCATCAGTGAAGCGGAGGTGGTGTAATTGCCTACCATCTATCTTCACTCCCATTCCTTCCCATTCCAGTCGTCGCATGATGTTCTCGAGAGTGGCACTGAAGAGTTTCGGTGAAATGGTATCATCCTGCCGCACCCCTCTCTTTACATCAATGATCACTTCCTTGAAGAATGGTGAGATCCTGGTGGTGAATCCACAATATATCTTACAGAGGATTTTGGTATACTGAATTTGAATGCTCTGTTTGGCCAGGGCTTCGATGACCGTCTCAGTCTCAGTAGAATCGAAGGCCTTCTTTAAGTCGATGAACATTAGTCAGAGCGGCATCTTGAATTCACGAGAAACTTCGGTGAGCTTGGTCACTATGTAGATTTGGTCTATCGTGCTGAATCCCCTTCGGAACCTGGTTTGCTCGCATGGTTGTCCTTCATCTAGTGTTCTGCCTATTCTATTCAGGATGACACGAGTGAACAACTTGTAGATGACAAGTTATATATATATATATATATATATATATATGTATATATATATATATATATAGAATTTTATGATGTTTCTTTGCTACCTTCTTTACTATCACTTCCTAATTTCCTCTAGGCTCACTCCTTGCTTTGCCTAAACTACAAAGATATTTTTGAATTCATCCTTTCTTTGATATCTGAAAATTTTTAAGATGTAATCATTTTCTTTTTATAGTAGTCAGTTCATTTTTAAAATAAACACGTTTAAATATTTTATTTGTTTATTTGTTTATTTTTGTTCTAGGGCCACATTCAGAGATGCTCAGGAGTTACTCCTGGTTCTGCACTTAGAAATCACTCCTGGCAGTGCTTGGGGCGCCATGTGTGGTACCAGGGGTCAGACCTGGGTCAGCTATGTCAAGTCAAGCACTCTACCCACTGTACTATCTCTCCAACCCTACACATTTAAATTTTCACTTTTCTATTTATTTAATTTATATGTATAAGGATAAAAATTAATAAAATGAAGGTTATAATTACATTAACTTTTGTCATCTAATAATCAAGTTATAGAATATAATTTCTTAGGCATAAATAATCTGTAATACTCTGAAAATTTTAAAATACTATCATAAATTAAACAGATTAAATGAAAAAAGTCTATTAATAACAAAGGATTTTATATATTAAGAACAATTTTAATGAATAAAGCCTCCCATGTAGTGAGATCAGAGACCCAAGTGCTCTTCTCAGGGACATTCTGCTAACCCAGTTGATGTTTTGGTGCCAGAATCTCAAGTGGTGGGTCCTGTCCTTTATGTCTCTGAGGGTTTTGAGGGGTTATTATTAAAGGAATCTCACTGTGGGGACTAGGGTAATAAATGAAGCCTTCTGAGTCTTACCATTGTGGTTAAAAAGGTGGGGAAATCAAAAGTAGACCAAGTTCAAATACATTTATATATTCTCTTCCCTAAACAAAATAATTTTTGTCTGTCAAGCTGAAGTGTTCTAAGCTAAATTCATAAACTTAAACCAACTGTCATATGTTAGTTTGGTGTTCTATTATCTTGATAAAGTTCTAGTCTTTAGTTTACTTTGAATAATATTAGTGAAGTGTCTCAAGTAATTTGTTGCTAATAAAAATCTAAAAATTTTGCAAATAATTGCAATTCAAAATAAATTAGAGCATATGAAACATTACTCCTATCAATATGAGCAATATAGTCTAATTTTTCTGGAATGAAAAGTATGAAAATAGAAAAAGAACATAAAGGAATCTTATGGGGCGATAACACAGTGGGTATGGCATCTGCCTTGAACGCGGTCGACCTGGGCTCTATTCCTTTGTCCCTCTCGGAGAGTCGGGCAAGCTACCAAGAGTATCCCGCCCACACAGCAGAGCCTGGTATGCTACCTGTAGCGTATTTGATATGCTTAAAACAGTAACAAGTCTCACAATGGAGTTATTACTGGTGCCCGCTCAAGCAAATTGATGAACAATGGGACGACAGTGCTAAAAAATACAAAAGGAATTTTTAAGAAGAGTTATTTATGTAAAACATTATCCTCATATCTGTGTAAAAAAGACATTGTTTTTAAGGAATAGGGAGTAAATTAAATAATTAATTAAATCAATAAGACATTGACATAAGAATATGTATTTGGTAAAAAAATAAAGGAATATAACATAGATTACAGAGAATCTACATTATGGTAGTGTGTAATGTAGTAATTATTTTATAAAATATGCATGCATTAATCTATAATTCAGTACTCATTAAACTTATAAAATATCATATGTTATTTATATTAATTAACTAGAAAAAAGGGGCTGGATTTTTGCCTTGCATACAGCAGACATGGACTCAATCTTCAGCATCCTATATGGTCCTTTGAGCACATGCAGGAGTAATTCCTGAGTACATATATAGAAATAAACCCTGAGCATAGCCAGGTGTGGTCCCAAGACATAAATTAACAAACAAACAAATAAAACACTAGAAGAAAAGGAAAAGAAATTCTCCCACTATATCTACAATGTGGCTACCTTGCTATTTTATAACAAACATTAAAAATTATTTTTAATGTCATCTCAGGAATATACCCCAATAAGCTGTATTAATAGTTATTTGTATTAAATGTGTATTCACAGATTTTTAAATATGCTGTGGAGCTAAAGAGATAGGTACAGCACATAAAGTAATTTGCCTTATATGCTGTCAAGTAGGATTCAATACCCAGCACCAAACATGGTCTCCTCAAGCACTGCCCTAAGTGATCCCTCAGCATAGAGTCAGGAGTTAACACTGCTGGGTTGGCTCAAATCTACACTGCACACAAAAGTAGAAAAATCAGCATTTCTTAGGATACCTAATTATATATAGGAAGGAGTCTTGGAGAAAAGCTTGTTTCTCTAAATTAAATTTATTACAGGAATACTCAATACTTATTAACAAATCATTCTTTATAGTCTTTTTTTCTGTTACTTATTGGACTGTTTCTCAAATATACTTACTATCCATGAGATCCATCTTTAAGTTGCTCAAGGACTTCAAATATTTAAATAACTCTCAAAAGTTAACATACTTTCTAATTAACTTGCATGCTTGTTAAAATACAGATTTCTTTGACTTAACCCTAGAGTTTTTCTTTTAGCATCTAGGAATGAATATTTTTGCTTGTTGTTTGTACTCAGGTGTAGGAACCATATTTTGAGAAATGCTGCATTAAATCAAGCCATAAAAATGTACTAGATTATCAAAAGACCCTACGAACCTATTAAAAACACAGCTTCTCAGAATAATGTCATAAAAATTTGATTCAGACTCTTTGGCATGGACGGGAGGAATTATTTTCACCATTTACCCTCAATGACTCTTCTCACCAGGCAAGATTGGGAATCCCCATCAAGAGACCTCTGGTGGCAAGTGGAGAAGGACAGTGGGAGTAGAATCTTGTTTTAGTGCACAGTGCTGCTTCATGGACTGAAGCCATGTGGCAGGGAACTGTGCCATCAGTCTGTTTCCATATGGCCAGTGTCAGTACAGGTCGTAATCCACTATAATCTCTCTTCTGCTCTCCATAGTCTATCTCTCTGAGGCTTTCCCATTTCCCATTACCCTGGATTTCCTCCTGCCTGGATCTTTTCTATCTTGGCTCGTGTTCCTGACTCAGTGTGTCTCTCTCACCCAGCCATATTTTCCTCTTTGCCTTTCTCATTGCATTTCCATAGTAGATGTTTTCATACCCCCTATAAACGTGTTTTCTCGATACAGACTCTCCTTAGATCAAAGAAATCTGACTTTCATCCACCTCATATTGTTAAATAAAAACTTTAGGAAGTGTATTTTGTTTTGTTTTGTCCTGTTTTGGTATTTGAAACATGTCCTTCGAGTGATGGAATACTCTTTTTAACGCTATATATATAAATTGTTTTGCATTCTCATATTACTTAAATAGGCATATTACACATTAAACTCAAAGTGTGCAAAAGGCAAAAGATTTATATATACTACCTTATATAAAAGGACTAGAGCGATAGCACAGTGGGTAGGGCATTTGCCTTGCACACGGCCTACCTAGGTTCGATTCCTCTGTCCCTCTAGCAGAGCTCCGCAAGCTACCAAGAGTATCTCGCCCGCACAGCAGAGCCTGGCAAGCTCCCTGTGGTGTATTTGATATGCCAAAAACAGTAACAACAAGTCTAACAATGGAGGCATTACTGGTGCCCGCTCAAGCAAATGAACAACAGGACAACAATGCTACAGTCCTACCTAATATGAAAAAAACTGGCAAAAATCAACAAAACTGACTCTGGTATTTGGTAAAATCTATGATGGTTACTACAGGGAATGGAAATAGGTTCAAAGATTATGAAAAGGGCTTTCTATTTAGTGGTAGGGTGGCACTGGGACTTTGGCGTTAGTATTATGAGTACTTTTGTAGAGATGTTAAGTTATGATTCTGAAATTCCATAACATTGTAAAATAATGATAAATCACCTAAAAGGAGAAAAATAATAAACTGTACACCTATCAATTAGAAAAAAATAACTACAAAGTATAAATTAACTACAAACTAGAAATCAAGAAATTATAAATTAACATATATATTAGATAAAATCAATTTTAAAAATGGATCTAACATGTTATTTTGTTTTTCATCAATAATAATTATGCCTATCTATGTAACCAATCCCACATTACAATGTACATGAATACTATTAAGCCTTAGAATTCTGGTTCACAATCATGAGATATAATATTTAATCCAAATTCTTTGAGGAAGTAGTCTTCAAATGTCAATTTTTATTTGAAGTTCTTTAAGTAGACCCTGAATTTCATTTCTTTGTTTAATGAGAAAAGTTGGAATCTCTGATACATGTCTATGTTATCCAACACATGCTATCAGAAAAAACAGAAAAGCCTTTGAACAAGATATTTCAGTTTAGTGTTACTGTGAATGAGTGGAGTGGACAAATTATCTCCACCATATATTTCATTAAAGCAAGCTGGTATGGCTATTTCTTTCTCACTTCTTTTGACCTCAAGTTCCTATACATCAACAAACTTAAACTGTCATGGCATATTGCAAATATTCCAATATTTCACCATAGGTTACAAAAAATCATCATTAACATTGCCTATATTGATGACAGTCACATCTGTCTGTCACTTCCTGACAAAATATAATGCGAACAGGAGTACTGGTAATGTAATAAGTGTTTACACAACAATATTTAGATTACCTTTTCAGATTTTCAATGAATGTGAAGAGGTAGATTTTTTATTTTTTTTTTAATTTTTCATGGTGAACTCATAGATCCCAATACCAAGTAAAACTCAGGATTACACAAAAGTCAACTTGAGAAAATTGATTTAGAACAATGGTTATCTTTGGAGTAGAGAACTTTCTTGGCTAGGAGATTTTGATATAAAATTTTGCTTTAGATAATTTTCCGCTGTGCCAATGTGTTGTTTGTGGGAGTGGTTCTATATTTTGTTTAAAAAAAGGAAAAAATGTTTAATAATTATTGTGCAGGGCTGGAGTGATAATACAATGAATAAGGCATAAGGTGATTGGTTTGATTCCCTAAGCACCACCAGGAGTAATTCCACAATGCAGAGATAGGAGTAACCCCTGAGCATCATTGGGTGTGGCCCAAAAAGCAAACAAAAAATGTTTATTATGCTTATATATTAAATCAGTGGAAATCTATAAATGGGACAATAACAACCAAAAAGAATTATTTTGTTCAATTCCCAAAGAGGCCTTGAATATTAAAATGGGATGCTTTTCTTCAGTTGTAATCTTTGTATATGAGTCATCTGATGTTCTGCTATCTCTTCAAACCTTTTTTCTCCCAAGTCTATGTATCTAATTTTATTTGTTTCTTTTAAGACCACACCCTGCCCTGCTCAGGCCTTACAACTGGCTTTGTACTCAGGAATCAGTCGGGGTGGGCCTTCAAAGACCTTATCAACGTGCCAGGAATGAAATCTGGATTGGACAATATAAGACAAGTGCCCTGCCTGCTGTAATATCTCTCTGACCCCAAGGAATCTAATATTTTGCATGCATTCTACGTAGTTGGCTACAAATGATCTTTCTTTTTCACTGACTACTCTTCATCTTCGCTCTTATGTGTACATGTCTTACAGTTATTTTCTTTTTTTAGATTTTTATTCTTAACATCATAAAATACTCAGAAGACCACTTCTAACCTTTTAAATTACTGGTAAAAGAAATAAAAAGTATATAATCTCCCTGTTCTTCTGGAAGCCTGGCAGTCATGCCCACAAACTGCCTCTGGAACCATATGAGCTCTTAAACAGCCATGATTCAGAGACTCACAAATTAATCTTGGAAGAGATCATCAAGCCACAGGGATGCCTCCAGACCTATGCCAGCTGACTCTCATCAGGGGCACTCCCAAGGTGGGCAGGTGAGCCCACTGCCCGCCAAAACAGAGCCATGGCAGCCAGAAGCCTCCAGAACTCAATCGCCAACATGCTCATGACCAATCAGAGATGCCTCTGGACCCCAAAGTCACTATCCAGTTAAAAATTTAAATCCAGCAGTACGACCCTATTTAAAATTTTAGGGTTCTAGGAGCACCTCTTACTCTACACCACTGATGTAACAGGAGTAGCACACCACACTTGATGAGGTATAAAATAGAAGGAAATCAATCTAGATTAAAAAAATATATAGTTATACTAGCACACAAGCTTCAACCTGCAACAACATGCTGGTAATCTCTCATAAAAGGGTTTAATGACTCCAGAGTGAGACATAATAATCTTCACAAATTTCCTTAGGGAAACATTTTTGATCATTTTTAGCTGATTATTAATAAAAAGCAATACAAAATAAATTTCTAGGGCCTTTTATTGGGCCACGATTGGGTTGTTGGGAAAACTCAAAATAAAGGTGGTGGGAACGTTTAGTGGTGGTGGGATTGGTACTGGAAAATTGAATGTAATAAATTATTGTGGACAACTTTATAAAAATAAAATACAATTTAAAAGTGAAAATATATAAATTTAAATAAATTGGTATGTCAAACAAAGATTTGAATAATTGCTCTTTTCATCATTATACAATGATTGCAAAAACAAGGCATCCTTTTGTAGAAGTAGCCAAATATTCAGAAAATAAATTCAACCTCATCATCATCATCATCATCATCATCATCATCCCATTGATCATCGAATTTCTCGACTAGTCTCTATAACGTCTCCATTTGTCCTAGCCCTGAGATTTTAGAAGCCTCTCTTTACTCATCCTTCCCAACAATGCCACATTGGAGGCTCTTTCAGGGTTAGGGGAATGAGACCCAGCATTGTTACTGGTTTTGGCATATGAATACACCAAGGGCAGTTTTCGAGGCTCTCCCATTTGGTCAGGAAATTCTGAGTAGCTTGCCAGGTTCTCCCAAGGGAAAACTAAGCTATAAGAAGTCTTCTGGGAGCTTGGTTTTAAGTCTCTGAATGTTGGCCTTTGGTGGGATTACACTGCGCCGGAAGCAGTCCCTGGGTGTGACCGCCTAGCTACTGGAAAATGGGAAGTCTGGGTCAAAGAGGACCAGTCCCGATCCAAGCAAGCGAAGGTCTCAGCCCAAGGTCCCACACACTTGGGTTCATCTGCCAGTATCTTCATGCGTGAGACTCATCCGAACGTGTGGAGAGGGGCCTTGAGCATGGCTGTGGCTCCTGGAAGAAAATGACGCAGAGAGTCTCTGGTCCTCACACCTGGCTGTCTTCCCCGGGGCCCCTGGGAGGGGGTGGGCTCCAGCTTCCCTCCCCGCCCCAAGCTGAGCTCCTGCCGCCGAAGGCCTCCGGAGCCTAGCCACAGCCAAATTCAACCTATTACCAGAAATTTTCTATGCCTATCTTTGATCATAAAAACTTTTTTTTTTGCTTTTTGGGTCACACCTGGTGATGTTCAGGGGTTACTCCTAGCTCTGCACTCAGGAATTACCCCTGGCGGTGCTCAGGGGACCATATGGGATGCTGGGAATCAAACCCGGGCTGGCCGCATGCAAGGCAAATGCCCTACCTGCTGTGCTATCACTCCAGCCCCGATCATAAAAACTTTTCATAAGAACAAATGATATAAATGATCTATAGAAAGTGAAGTACCTGATTAATTTCATTTAGAACTTAAGGTAATTTAAAATCATACTGTTTTTAAATTCAGGCAATGATAAGCCATTGACAAGTATAAGGGGTGTGGAGGAGGGAAGTGGGATAAAATTTCTGGTTTCAAATATATTTATAAAGAAGTATATTTGATAATTGTACCATGACTTAAAACACAAAAATAATCATATTTGAATAAATAATGAAGATAAAAAGTAATAGACTTTCTTTTTTTAAAGGTATATCTGTTTTGCTTAGGAAGCCTATATGTTGATAAAGATGGAAGAACTATTTTAAAAATTCTTGAAATATTAGTTTCCGTGGAAACATCAGAATTATATATTAGGTGTATTTATATATGAGTAATTTAAGGAAGTTTCCTGTGTCTGTGGCTTTAAAAATAATACTTGAGATAAGACTCATGATATCTCTGTATTCACTTAATAGTTGCATTCTACTTTTGGAATTTTTTCTTCATTTGTTTTGTTTTGGAAGCACACCTGATGATACTTAGAACTTACTCCTGGCTCTGTGCTCAGGAATCACAATTTGTGAGTGGAGCACTGGGGACATGTATGGTGCCAGGGAACAAATCTTTGAGTTGCATGCAAGGCAAGCACCTTTCTCACTGTCCTCCCTCTCTGGCTCTACTCGTGTATCTGTGTGCTCTGCTTTCTCTGGACTCTACCTACCTTATTAACTAAATGAAGTGCTTGAATAGATTTGTAGGTGTGCAGAAGCGGCCTAAAAACAATAAATATGGGTAGCTTGCACAAATGCAACAGTGGTCGGAGGATAGATTCTCTTCCATCTAGTCACAATGTACCATCAGGTTGAAGGTTCTTGCTATATGAAGACATCAGCATTTCAGGCCCAAGTTTCCCTGGCATCATAGAAAGAGAAAATGTGATCACGGGACCACATAACTTTTTCTTTTCTCATGAAAGAAGGTAGCCTATTTTCATGTCCAAATAAATAATTGGTCAGAACGATTTTCACTGTTCAAAGTAATTACTAAACGTCTAAGAAATGTAACAGCACATGAAATATTTTGTGATCCTGGACATATCTCACAATCTGCAATTTCTCAAAGAAATCATAAAATTTATGCTTCTTTAATTATAGAGACTGGTGATTACTATCCTATACTTACCAGGCAATATGTTAACACTTTTATCTACAATAATATACTAAAATAGGCAATATTTTCATAATGCTATGGATAAAAATATGATTTAAAAAAAGCACTTTCCCAATAAGTACTGGACTAAGTTTCTGAGTCCAGGGCTATTTAAATTAAACAATGAAACTTATTTTTGTGTCTCATTGTCTTCTTTGAATATGGTATAAGGAAAATGACCTTCCAAATCTTGTACTTTGACATAAGTAGAATAAAAACGCTGGATTTTGTTTTAATTATGTCAAAATACTTAAAGAAAATTGTACAGTTATCTTGAATAGAACTTAAGTTTCTAAAATATTATACTTTATTTCTTATTTAAACTATATAAAATCAAACTATAGGAAGGGTATTTACTCTTATTAGATACTCAGAGTCAATATACTCTATTATTCAACAAAAGAAAATATTATGACATATTAGGTATAGTTAGTAAAAAGGTTCGAGATCCTTGATGGTATTAGTTAGTTTTTATTGGACTGGTGATGATTATACGACATTTTATATATATTTGATGACATATTTGGAGTTTTTATCTTGACTTTTTACACATTATCACATTAGCTCTTCTGATGTTTTATTAATATGGCACCGACTCTACGATTATTTGGAAACCCCAATCAATTGAAGGAAGCGTTCCCTTTGTATTTGCAGGTTTGAAATAAAATAAAGCAATAAAAAGGTCATTAATTTAATTAATAATCACAGAAAATTCTCCCCTGCCCCGTCATTTCCAATTTAATACTCAATGAAAGAGCTGCTTTCATTTATCCAAGTAGCTTTAGTCTCTAAGTACCTACTGGATGGGCAATCACTGTGCTGGACTCGGTTACTGAGATACATATGCAGAGACCTGGAAGTTCCAGACACAATAAATGAAAATCCTATTTAACATTTGTTTCAGTGTGATTTCACCCATTATTGGGCCCCCAAACTGTCTCCTATTAGCAATGTGCTTTACCTATTTCCTAATGAAATTAAGCTTTTCATTATTTTATTAAGGCATTTGTGCTTGTATTGTCTACATGACACCTGTTTTCAAAATATTCAGGAATATTAATTAGCTTGTTTTCCACACAAAAGATAAAATCATGTTTTTTAAGTGTAATTACTTTTATCATTCATAGTAATAAGATTTATTTTACATCTTTATTTTGTGATAATTTACAGACAACTGGTGGAAACAAAATATGTGGGTTTTTAAAAGCGGATCTAATATTTTCAGCACCTCGGTATTTTGGAGAAGCGAGTTACTGACATCTTAAACTTAGAATGGACTTCTTTCTATTACTCAGAGATGCCAAAAATTACAAATCAATGTACAACATCAGAATGAGAATAATAGGAAATTTTCACTACTTTCTTCCATCAAATGTTTATTAAAAATTAGTTTGCATTTGGGAATTGAAGATGCTTTCCGTGTTTTCAAAGATAGAAAATTTTACTGAGTTAATCCATAAATGCCCTCTTGTGACAGTCTCCAAAAATGCAACTGTTTTTCCTCTTATTTTGCCTTTTGCCAAAATAATATACCCTGACTATAGCAGTGGTAATAAGAACAAATATTAGTTATATATTTAATCCAATTACATTGTCATTTTGAATAAACTATGTGATGTTTTGAAATTTAGACAGAAAAGCTTGAACAATACAATTTTGTGTGGGGGGTAATTGTTGGAAAGCCTTAGAAAGCATTTTATTTCCCCCCATCACTATCCTATGTTGATGTGCATGGTGAGGGAATACTCGGGGCTGTGAAAATATTATTTTTCTTTTCTTCCCACGATATATGGGTCATGGCACTTTTTTCAATATGATGGCTTAAAAGACAATAAATACATTGAATTAGATGGACCATTCCTGTATAAATTGCCTATAATTTTTAGCCAATTATCCCACTTACAGTCATTGGTCATCTTGGAGTTCCTAGAAGCAAATCTTATTTTTTTCACACATTAAAATGAAGCAATTAATTCAATTGTATAGCAATAAAAGTGAATCCATCACTGGGTGGTTTCTAGGAAAGGGCCAACATCTGGCCTCCCCTGGGCTTTAAACATAACTTTATTCAAGAGACAGATGCCAGCAAAATCTTTTCAATGAGAAGTTATAGGTATTTTTCAAATTTTATTGCTAAGAAGAAATCCAAATATTAAGCAATGTCACTTATGTGGGATATTGAGAGGCAAAATCCTGGAAGAGATAAAACCAACAGAAGCAAAGCCTGACTATCAGAGGGGAAAGAGGTGAGGTTGCAGCAGGCAGAGAGTGCAAAGGACTATGGTGAAGAGATACTGGTTCTTAGGTGGTGATTGTAATACTGTGACATATACTTTGAAGAGGCACAAGTTGTTCCTGTTAAATAGACACTCTTGTAAACAAATGTGATCTCACTTTTTTTTAAAAAAAGCATTATGAAATGGAAAAGTTAATGGATATGAATAAAATTTTATTTTTAAACTTTTGTTTCAGACTAAAAATATTCAACTTAACCTTAGTTTAATAGCATTGAAAATGGGAGAAATTTTTGTTTTTCCTCCAAGCGCCAGCCTAAAACATTTTTCAGTAAAGATATTCATTGTGCTTGAAGAGCCACAGGCTGGTACAGACATATTTAAGACCAGAGACACGCAAATGAATCCCTAGAATAACAGAAATGTTATTCAGTAACCCTAATCTGAAAAATATGAACCTCTTAAAGGGGTTGGCCCCAAATTCCTAAGGAACATGATCTTTGCTAAGATGCAGAAGAAGAACCTGAAGAAGATACAGGTCAACAACGGTATGGCCATGAGTGCCCATGGATGCTGAAACTATTGCAGTCCTTATAAAAAGCCGAATCAAGGGGCCAAAATGATAGTATAGTGAATAGCAAACCTGACTTGCAAGTGATGGACCGGGTTTGATCCTTGGCACCCCATATGGTCCTCAGAGCCTTGCCAGGAGTGCTCACTGAACACAAAGCTAGAAATAATCTCTGAGCACTGCTGGTTGTATCCCCCAAACCAAAACCAAACCAAACAAAAAGCACACACAGGCCAAGCCCAACATCCCAAAGAGGAGCAGTGACAAGCTCAGGCAACTTACATACTTTCCTCTCATCATTCTTGAGCAAAAAATTCATGTCCTCATGGCCAAGGGTCTGTGGCTCTTGTTGGACAAAGACAAAGCTCAAACCAAAAATAAAACAAAGGCCAAAACCAGGAGTCAGGTTGCCACTGCAGCAATACCAGTTTGAACTCCCAAAAGTTCCCACACCCAGGTCCCTACAAATACCCATTTAAAGAAGATTCCTGCCTGCTAATGTGAGGAAAGAAGAATTGGCATGACCCCCAAGCAACTGTGTTTGGTATCTTGAAAAATTTCTTCTTAAGATGATATAACAAAAAAAATGAAATTAAACAGACCTGGGCTTGGATAACTTAATATTATTAAACAATCAGTTATTTTACTGAATAGTGTAAATAATAATAATAATAACTACAACAACAACAACAAGAAAAACAACAATAAACTAACTTTAGAAACTTTTGGTTAGTTCATTTGTTTTTAGACCACACCCACTGTGGTCAGTGCTTACAACTGACTCTGTTCTCAGAGATCACTCCTGGCAATGCTCAGAGGATCCTCAGAAGCTTTTGATGCAATTTCCATGAGTTTATTTAAATACAAACTTCCTTTTCCTTTTTATGGGCTTTCAATTTAGCCATTATTAAAAGGGGGAAATTTTCTTTTGAGCCTAGAGTGATAGGAAAATTTTGGACTCTTGTCTTGCACTCTGGTCTGATCCTGAGACATTCCAGGAGTAATCCCTGAGTGCAGGGCCAGTAGCAATCCTTGAGAATCACCAAGTGTGGCTCAAAAAATATACAAAAGACAGAAAACAAAAGACAGAAAATTTTTAGAGTTGAAAAGATAGTATAGGAATTAAGTCATTTACCTTGCACACATCTGACCCTAAGTCAATCTTAGTACCACATGTGGTCCCAGGTATTGCCAGGAATGTTCTATAAGCACAGAGTCAGGAGTAAGCTCTGAGCACTATGCTGGGTGTGCCCATAAAATTTAATTTAATTTAAAAACAAAAACAAAACAACAACAAAAATGAAAGAAAAAGTTTTGATTTGTAATGTGGACTCAGAAAAAAATACATAATTTTTTTTCTGATGTTAACATGACAAATTATTGAAAACTTCATTGTCCTTCAAAATTCAATATGTGGTATATATAATGCTAATTGATGATGAGCATAAGAAAATTAAGATGAATCCTCTTTGAACATTTATTGTTATTTTAAAGAATTTGTTTAAATTCTCTTGAGAGTAAAATTTGCAGTAAGCATAGAGATACACAGTTCTCTCTGTGTAGCTGATATAATTTGTACTTACAAAGTCTTACCATCACCAGCTGGAAGTGTTAGGGGTGTAGAGAATACAAATAAGTGATTTATGATAAAATTCAGAGACATCCTAGACAAAGAACTATCAGAAGAGAAAGAAAGAAAGAGCAAAGCCTGTCATTCTTACCTCCAGCAGGGAAACCTAGGGGAAACAGAAACAGAATCTTCCACCATTTTGGAAGTGGATATAATATACTTTGCAAAACTATCTCTGTAATGCAATTTTTTGTTATGTTGAAGTCCCTTTCAAATAATCATGTCCTTTAATTTCACAATGATTTGTGAGTTTTAAACCAGAGTGCAGGATGATGTGAGAAAATAACTGTCAGTTAAAGATATTTGGAAAGACCCACTATCATGAATAGCTTTTGACATCCTCTTTTTTTTTTAATCTCTCAAATGCACTGTATTACCTTTATTATCATTTTTTTTTCTCTTAGATTTTGGGTTACACCTAGCAATGCTTAGAGCTCACTCCTGGCTCTGTACTCATGAGTTACTCCTAGTGGTTCTCAAGGGACATTTGGGATGCCAGGGATTGAACCTTGAAAACCGAACCAAGAAAAATGCCATACCTGATGTATTAGCTTTCCAGCCCCTTACAATTTTATTCCTAAGTATGTATTGATTCCTCACATTCTTCTTCACCTTTATCATTATATCTTCATGTTTTATCTGGGTTAATATAACAACCAATATTCAATATCCATATAATATTCCTGATTTCTATTGCTACTTTTTGTCCTCCTTCAACCCCCAAACATACATCAAATTCTGCATGCAAGTTACAGTTTGTGTGTCTTTTTGAAAAGTGAATATATGAAATAATGCCTTCATTTGGAATGTTAGGCCATTTTCTATCACCTCAAATGTCATACACTTTTCATGTTTAATGTGCTCAAGTCATAATTCTTTTTGAAATCCTTGACAGATCATCGTGTCGGCTTTGAAGTACATCAGGTAAGGCATTTTTGTTGCACACCCCTGACCCAGCTTCAATCCGTGGCATCCCATATTGTTCCTTGAGAACTACCAGGAGTAATTCCTGAGTCAAGAGCCAGGAGTAACCTCTGCTTACTGTGTCCAACTCATCTTCTTCTGGGTCCCACAGACTTTTGTCTAACCCCTTCAATCACCAGTTCATTTTGTTATTCCCTGTTAGAGTTCTTCTGAACACTTCTTCTGTCACTTTTGTTTTTGCATGCTTGCTTATTGTTGTTCTTGTCTGGAGGTGGGGGAGAAGTGAAGGGTCACAACCAATGGCGCTCTGATTCCTGAGAGCTCTTTACTCAGAGATAACTCCTGGCGAACTTGGAAGACCTTATAGGGTGCCAGAGATAGAACTCTGGTCAGCCACATGCAAGGCAAACGCTCTGGCCCCTCTTCCACTTTTTGCCTGATACTTGTCCAAGGTTTTTTTATTTTTCCTTAACTTCAACTCAAACATCACTTCAGGCAAGACTTACTACCCCATGTGAAAGAGCATTTGTGTTGTAAGGAAACACACTTCTAGTTCGTTTCTTCCGAACAACTCATTGTAGCACTGCACTGTCATCCCATTGTTCATCAATTTGCTCAAGCGGGCACCAGTAACATGTCCATTGTGAAACTTGTTGTTACTATTTTTGGCATATAGAATACTCCATGGGTAGCTTGCCAGACTCTGCCGTGTGGGTAGAATACTCTCGGTAGCTTGCCGGGTTCTCCTAGGGGACGGAGGAACCAAACCCGGATCGGGCGTGTGCAAGGCAAATGCCCTACCCACTGGGCTATCGCTCCAGCCCCCGAACAACTCATTACAACTTATAATTAAACTTGTAGTTGATAATGCGTCCATATGTACTGGCTATTTACCTTATTATATTGTGGTTTTTGTTCTGCTTTGGGGCCACATCTGGCAGTGCTCAGGGCTTACACCTTCCTGGTTCTGCTGTCAGGTATCACACCTGGTGTGCTTGGAAGATCAGAGGAGGGACCAGGATTAAACCCTAGTCATTGGATTCAAGGCAAGTGTCTTGCCCACTTTACCACTTCTCTGGCCCCAACCTCATTATATTCTGAACTCCATAATCTATTTCCTCACTGTTATGATACTAATCCTAGACCAGAACTTGGCACAGAGAAGGCTGCAAAATAATCCCATGTTGAATAACTTTATTGCTTGCTTATTATTTCTATTAAATAAATATCCTTATTACTTCTATTAAACAGAAATTTATTGCTATTTAATAAATAAATAAATAAATAAATCTTTCCCAACAATTGGAGGCTCTTTCAGAGTCAGGGAAATGCAACCTATCTGTACTGTTTTTGGCATATCAAATACACCACGGGTAGCTTGTCAGGCTCTGCTCATGCAGGCGGGATACTCTTGGTAGCTTGCTGGGCTCTCTGAGAGGTATATAAGTCAACCTGAGATATATATATATGTATATATATATATACATATATATATGTGTGTGTGTCCTATTCAATATTATTGGCCTTTCCCCTCTTTTAATCCCAGTTCCTAATTGGCCAGCTATACTTGTGAAACAACTAAACTGTCTCAATCCATTGGTGCCACCTGTTGGTCTTTCTGTATCATGTGTTTCCCACTATCCCCCTCTTTGAAACTTAGTAGGTATCTGGCAGCACTTTTCTAATCTAACCCTACTTTTCACAAAGTAAATTTAAAATTAAACACAAGCAAATTTACCTCTGGTTAAATGCTTTCACACATGAACCCACACACACTCTTCCAAACTTCCTTTCTTTTTCTATTTCAACTTTTGTGCAATCATCCAGGAAAATTTTCTCTAGTATTTTCCTCTTTATTTTGTCTCTTTTCCAACTTAATCCTCTTTCTTTGCTTCTTCCTCACCTTTCTTCTTCACTATTCTAAGTATATAGAAAAATATACTCAAAACTCCAAAAGTTCACCTTCCAAATTTAGTTTACATCTTTGGTTTATATTGAACCAGTATGTTCTACCAACATCCTGAAAAGACCTAAATGTGTGTGGCAATATTGTGTTCTGAGTCAGTCTTGAGAATAAATTTACATAATTAAATCATAAATAAATTATAATATTGGTTAATTGATATTATATATTGCATAATATATTATTGCTTTAGTGGCTTGTATATGTGTTATATTAATCAAATTTTTGTAAACTAAATAAACACTTAAAGGATGAAAAAAGCACTTAAAAGATGAAAGGAAAATATGTATTTCTTTTGAATAACATTTTGTTTATTTTCTCATTTTCTCCTCCATAAGTATATTATTTTGTAATTAATATTGCAAGTTAATAACTGTTTTTTTGGTTTGGGGCCACACCCTGTAGTGCTCAGGGGTTATTCTTGGCTCTGAGCCCAGAGATCACTCCTGACAGTGCTCAGGGACCACATACAATGATGGGGATGAAGATCTGCAAAGCAAATAACCTGGATGCTGGTATTGTCACTTGGCTCCAAGTTAATGCAATTTTGAATAGTATACGTAGAAAAATCTAATCCAGTAGAAATGTTTGAATTTTAAGTAGCAGCTAAATTACAATATTGAATAAACAACTAATCTACTTGAAATTGCATCCAAAACAATGAATTATGTGCTAAATTGACATTCTGATGAAAATTTTAACATTTTATTTATTTAATTTTATAAATCATTGATAATATAAATAACATCTATGAAATAATTACTGATTTTGGTTTTGTTTTGGAGCCATACACACCCGTCTGTTCTCTGGGCTGACTACTGGGTCTGCAATCAGGGATCACTCCTGATAGAGCTTGGGGGACCATATGTGGTACCAGGATCAAACCCAGTTAAGCACATACAAGGCAAATGACATTTTACATGCTCAACTACTTACCTAACCCTTCTATAAAACAATTCTTACATGTCAAAATTAATTTAAAAAATCATATGATAACTTCCCCGTGGCGTATTCATATGCCAAAACCAATAACACTGATGGGTTTCACTGCCCTGACCCTGAAAGAGCCTCCAATTTGGAACCATTGGGAAGGACAAGAGAGGCTTCTAAAATCTCAAGGCTAGGACAAATGGAGACATTACTGAGACCACTCGAGAAAATTGACGATCAACGGATGATGATGATAACTGGTTGCTATTTTAGCATAACATGCTATTATACTCTATTTCTTAAAATTTTGACACACATTGAATATTATTTTAATTTAAATTTTATATAGCCTGATGTTTCAAAAAGCATTTATGTCAAAAATTATTTACTCATTTAGTATATGAGAAAATAGAATAATTACATTTTGTCTAGGTTTACCATTTGTAGATAACCATTTCTATAAATGTAACACTTATCTTAATATGTTGTATCTCTTATGAGGAAGAAACTCACTTGTCTTAGGGTTTCAGTTCAAGCACTTAGTGAGAAATGACTTTAAACTTTGAAAAATATACTGATAAAAAACAAAATTTCCATTGCTCTTGAGAATTACTCGATCAAACAGGAAAACTGGATATATATCTTTAAACAAAATAATGATGAAAAATCTGAATACTACATGAATATTAATATGGAACAAGTCAGATATCCTACCTTTCAAGATCATCTCTTTCAAAGACTATCGCCCAGATTTTCCCCATGCTAAATGTGAAGTAATCATTTATTCTTTGAAAAGTATTATCAAAATTCTTATAAGTATTCTCAACATATTAATAACTAAAAGTTTAATAACCAACATATTAATAACCACTATATTGGGATTCACCTGATGAGTAGAGAGGAATTATAGAAAGTTTACATTGTCCTTTGATAATCTCCTTTATTAATAAACAGTAACTCTTATCATAATAAATGTTCTTTGAGGGACATCTGTATATATATAAAGTAAAAATAAAAATCACATTAACATTTTAGTATAATATTCATCTATGTTTTGTTATTTCATAAAAATTACCTTAGTTATCACAGTGGGTAGGGCATTTGCTTTGCACGTGGACGACCCAGGTTCAATTCCCAGCATCCCATATGGTCCCCTGAGCACTGCCAGGGGTAGTTCCTGAGTGCAGAGCCAGGAGTGACCCCTCTGCATCACTGGGTGTGACCCAAAAAGAAAAAAAAAGTAAAAAAAAATTACCTTAATTAAAGGGATATCATTGTTTATAAAATGATTGTGTCTATGTGCCTAAGTATTTTTCTTTAGAAGATTTCATTTGATTTTACATATCATGAGTAGTATAGTCATCCCCCCAAGATTCTCTTCATCTATTGATACTTTTTGTGCACTTTTTTTCTTTTTTTGCTTTTTGGGTCACACCCAGCAATGCACAGGGGTCACTCCTGGTTCTGCACTCAGGAATTACCCCTGGTAGCGCTCAGAGGACCATATGGGATGCTGGGAATCGAACCTGGATCAGCCGTGTGCAAGGCAAACGCCCTACCCGCTGTGCTATTGCTCCAACCCCACTATCCTTTTTTTTTATGATTAGTGAATCAAGGTAGTTTTTAACCAAATGAAGTTTGCTTTGCAAGATCGGAGGAGAGAGAGTAAATGTGCTGAAGAGAAAACACAGGTTTCTCCAGAACAGAAATAAGCAAGCAAAGGAACAGAGACAAGCGAGTGAAACACATCTTCAAGGCAGAATGTGGGCTTGAAGAACAAGTCTTTCTTCAAATTGAATAAAAGAAAAGAAAAAAAGGACCCACAAACTCAAGAAAATCCCAATAGTGTGAAGGAGGAAAGGTGTGGCTGAAAGAACTGGAACACAAGCTTGCTTCCTGGAGCCCTAAATTCAGGACATTGCTCGAAGCCCCTAGCACCACTGGGAGCAACCCATAAGGACCCAGCTGGAAGTAATCTTTGAGCATCACCAGGTGTGGCTTCAAACAAACAATCAAATAGAACATATCATGTAAGTTAAAAGTTCAGTCTTCACAAATTAATATGTTTTTCTATTACATTAATTTGAGCTTCTCAATAATCTCACCAAAAATTACAAATAATCCAAGACTTAAACATATTTAAAGATATATATATATATATATATATATATATATGGTGCATACTTGAATGTCTTAGCAAAATGTGGAGGCTCTATGTTCGATGTAGTTTTTTTAAGTTAGCTGAAAGAAATACATAAGATAACTAGTACTTCAATGTTTCTAAACAAAGCTTTTTTATATGCTAATTATGTCCACTATGTCGCTGTTCTTTTGCTTGCTTATTTCTATTTTAGAGAAACCTATATTCTCTCTTTAACACATTTCCTGTCTCCTCCGATCTTTCTAAGCAAGCTTCATTCAGTTAAAAACTACCTTGATTTACTAATCATAAAAAAATGCATAGAAAGTATCTATAGATGAAGAGGATCTTGTGGAGATAGCTATAATACTCATGATACATAAAATAAAATGAAATCTTCTAAAGAAAAATACTGGCACATAGACACAATCATTTTATAAAGAACGGTAGTCTCATTAACTAAGGTAGTTTTCATGAAATAACAAAACATAATGTAATCCCATCAATGGCCAAGATCCAGAGACTCTAAAACAAAGCTCCCAGAAGCACGTGGCTGCATTTGATGCTGCACGATCTCTTATTGTCTAGTTCTCCCTCTTGGAGAACTTGGCAAACTACAGAGAGAATCCTGCCAACATGGCAGAGCCTGATATGCTCCCTGTGGTGTATTCAATATGCCAAAAACAATAACAATGATGAGTCTCATTCCCCTGGCCCTAAAAGAGACTCTAATGCAGCATCTTTGGGAAGGAGGAGTAAAAAAAGGCTGCTAAAATCTCAGGGCTAGGACAAATGGAGATGTTACTGGCACCCACTTGAGCAAATCGATGAACAATGGGATGACAGTGATACTGTCATGTCCATTAAAATATATCCACTAAAAATTGGATTGTATGTGCTACTCTTCTACACTCCATATGAGTTAAACCTAGAAAGAATTTCAGGACTTTATTCTTTAAAATAGCCTAATCACTAGAATAACAGAAGTTCATAACCAGCTGGAAAAATATAAAATAATACTGGATATGTTTCAAAAACACTGCTACAAATATATTCTTGTGTCTTCCTTACTCAAGGAAATATTTATGTTTTGGATAATAAATGGAAAAAAAATTCAAGAAACCAGCTTTTCTCAGAAAATAACACAACCCAAATTATGTCACTCCAAAATTGACATAATTCCATCTCAGTTTCTGTAATGCATTAAACCAACTTCTTCAGCATAGAACTAAATGTTCTTATCATATATTGCATATTTTATATTAAATGAGTTATGACAACAAAAATATTTATTAGCACAAAATATTTAATGTCTATTAAAATGTGTATTCTTGGACTATGTAAATCTATGATAAGGTATAAATATGTAAAATTTCATACTTTAATAAAACATTATCTTAGCATGCAATGCTACTCGCATTATTTAGAGATGTTTAGGGCTTACTCCTGACTGCACCCCAGGATCACAGGGATTGGAACCTCGGTGGTGCCTGGGATTGAACCGAGTTAGCTTTGTACAAGGCAAGTGTCCTACCCTCAGTACTATTTCTCTGACCCCAAGAATTATATGTACTTAGAAAAAATATGGAGATAAATATTAAAAAGACATAAATACGGAGGGGTTGGAATGATAGTACAGCATGTAGGGCGTTTGCCTTGCACTTGGCCAACCGGGTTCAATTCCCAGCATCCCATATGGTCCCCTGAGCACCGCCAGGAGTAGTTCCTGAGTGCAGAGCCAGGAGTAACCCCTGTGCATCACCGAGTGTGACCCAAAGAGAAAAAAAAAAGACAAATACAGAACTAAAATCACTAGTCCTTCTCTGATACTGACACTTTCATCTGCTAAACTTGTAAAATTCAAAAAGATTTAGAAATTATTGAACTCTATCCATCTTTTTTTCATGTTATAAATTCCCAATGAATTTAAGTAAACTGAAAATGCCATTATGATTAAACTAAACATCATAAATATTAATTTTTAAACTAAACCTGATTAGCTACTGTTAAATTTTAAATTACTTATGATCAGTATTCAAATGTGCATTCACCAATAAGTTTATACACATTATAAATTTGGTGGCTCCATGACCAGTATATAAAGCTGGCATAAATGCAAGTATCATTACATATTTTATATTCATGCATTTTCTCAACAAATCTTTGTGAATCATTCATTATTTGACAACTATATCTTTCAAAATATGTAAATGAATTTCTTGTAACTTTAAAAAAATATGTAAATGCTGAGTAATGATTTCTATCTCTCTATATATATTAACTATAACCCTTTAGTAGTTCTTAAAATAATCAAGATCAAAAATACCAAATCTTACTTGGCATGTATTATTACACTTAATTTATTTTAAAATATTAATTAAATTGCATATTACATTAAGGATATCAAGGACTATATTGTTTTATTATTTTATAACTAGTTAAAGCCAGAATAAAATTTTACATTATCAGAGTTAAATTACTTCAATCAAAATATATTAAAAATGAACATGAAGCTAGTATTGAACATAGTTGACATTCATGAGAGACTTCCTATTTTACTCATTTCTGTAAGAGAATAAATTAAATATAAATGATGTAACTAGGTGGGAATGGATAGTTAACCTCGATATGATCATAGAGAACATCTAACATCATAGAAATGTTTTGAAAAATTTATATTTTCATGCTCAGATACAAATAATAGTAACTGCATTTGCTCTTAGTATTAAATGTGAACTTCAGAAATCATTGTGAGAAAATTACAAAGTTACTGAGGTTAATATTAAGTAGAAAATATGGTTTTATTTATCAAGCCTGTATTATATAGAATTTTAGAATATATGTGTATATGTGGGTATGCACATTTATCAATTTCTAATATTTTTCATACATTGATTAATGCATTAATTAATGGAGAGGGATAAGTAACAATAAATAGTTAAATTAAAATAGATGTAAAATTTGAGGTGTCATATACTCAAGATAATTTTTCATTTAACCAATGTCATAGTAATATGTATCATATTATTTATAGTAAGTCTAATCAGTGAATCTTATTATAAAGCTACCCATAATTTAGTGTACTTAAAGCATAAATGTGGTGCCATTTAACTGCTGACAAACCAGTTTTATTGATAGAAATAGCTTGAGTTGAAAAGAAGGATCTTGAAAAGTTTACAGCTTTATTTTTTCAAGCACCACAAACTAATAAGTAAAAACATATGAATTAGATAAAATACTTCATTAAGTTACTTTTATTGGGTGAGTCAATGTGATATGATTACATTTCAGAGACATTTAATTCCCCATCATATAAAATCACATAGATGTTTGGTTATATTTTCTCTCCTGGTGATGTAGCCATTCAAAGTATTTTACTCTTATCAAAGCAAAGATATTATGAAGTTAAAACTAAAGTCATTTTCATCAAAGCTAATCATAAATTTTATTTTCTTAAGTGTTTCTCAGAGTAATTGCATTGCAGGTCTGTAAAGGAGACTCTTAAAAGTACTCTCTGGTCTTGAGTTCTAATTAGAAAGAATCCCATCAAACTTGGGAGTTTTGCTGTGAATATAGTCAGGAGAGCCGAAACAAAAACACCTACATTTGGTTCATGAAGCTTTGGATGAACCCATTGAACACTGGTATTTTAGGAAGGTATTTCTTCAAGTATAATTGGCCATTCATTACTGAGATGGCCAGCTCTACAGTGCTTTGCACCCATTTGTATAACTTATGTAAATGTATAAATGCTGCCTTTGAAAAGACATAAAACTTGAATTGCTACATAAACTGGTAAATGATAGTTGCTCGCTATCTTGTACACAGGTTCCTTTTTATTGGTTAAAGAAGGTAGGTGAACATCACAGATGCAAAATGTTTGTTGTTAAGAATGTGTGTTTACAGGTGTGGAATACCCTAAGGATGGGAAGAACTGATATCCTGCTGCAGGTGCAGATTTTAATAAACAGGAACTTGTCTTTCCTCTAATCACTTCTCTCCTTTATCATGCTTTTGGATTATCTCAATTCACAGTAAGTATCACTTGTGCATAAAGCATATACAGTGTACTATATTTATTTAGATATACATGTGACTAGATTTTCTGTGAATAAAACCCAAAATGCATTCACATGAGAAAATGGAGTGGTTTAATTTAAATATTTTAGGAGTGCTAGAATACTAATAAACATCTGGAAGAACAGATAAAACTAGATAAATGTTTAGCCTTGTTATGAGTAACACACTAGCATACGATTAGGTTTATAATGGTTGTAATTTAACAAAACTGTTGTATGAAATATTTTGTTTAGCATTCATTAAAAACTGTTAATGCACTTGTGTTTTTCATGGACTAAATTTTTTTTTGCAGCAGACGCACGTTATTAGTATAATACAAATATGCTAAAAAGCAAACAGTTTGGTGTTAAAATGTTTTAAGAAGGATTGTGAAAAGAAATTTTACACCAATCTTAATTTTTTTTCATTTTTACAGGGAAAAATTTTACCACAAATTCCATATTTTAATGATATTATACCAACTCTATTTTTTAAACTCATTTTGTCACTGTTTTGTAACAGAAACACTGTAAATATTATAGATGTGGTAAACTATTATACTTGTTTTCTTATAAATGAAATGATCTGTGCCAACACTGACAAAATGAATTAATGTGTTACTAAGGCAACAGCCACATTACATGCTTTCTCTTTCACAGTAGGCAGCAGAGCATATGGTTTTCTCTTAATGGAACGCTAGCTTCTCATTAACATACCAGTAGCAGTGTCAGAACTTACAAACCAGCATAACAGGGAGATGGAAAAACTTATAAATTAGACCCTTTCTGTACTATTGAGAAGGAAATGACTGATGTTCTAAGGTACAATATTTAGCTAATACTGTGCCCTTTTCTGCACCTTCTTTCCACAAAAAAACTTTTTTCTTATAATAAATATAAATATAAATATTAAAGAGCAAGTATTTTTTTACCCTGTTTCTAACAGTGATTGGCACCCTGATTTTGATAACTCTTCTTAAAAATAATATTTCATAGCCTTTTTGCTCACAGTATGTTTTAAACAGCTGTATTTTCACCATCCTGTTTCAATACATAAAAGCAGTTGAAATGTAAAGTCATTTTCATGTCTCTGTATTAAAAAAGGAAATTTGTCAAGGAAACAAAAAAATACAATGATGAGAAGAAAATCATTTATTTAGGGGAGACAAAAAAAATTGACCATTCCCATAACTGAAGTGGAGCCACCCAGAGGTTATGCTTAGTACTGAAGGAAGTTAAGACGTATTTTATAGCCCCTGTTTCACTGTGCGCACTTTAAACAGTACTTAGCTCTTTCACAATAATTATAGTGATTTAGATTTTTTCACCCACTTTTAAAAATATATTTTAAGATCATCCTCACTGAGAATTCAGCTGTATTTTTAGAAAAAATATGTTACATCTTAAAAGACACATTCTAAAATTTAGACCAATATAAATGGTATAAAAAATTATACTTCTATAGGAACAACTGTAATACAACCTCAGACTAGAGGAATTTCATAAACCACAGTTGGTTTTATAATTTAGAAAAATTATAACTTTACCAACATAAAGTCAGGAAGTCAACCAAGGTGTTCTGGGTTGCTGTAGAGAAATTCTCCCCGAGAATAAAGTAGACATATGAACCCTCTGACAATACAAACTCTAGAGAAATAAGATAAGGATTGATGGTTCTTTCCAAAGTCTTAAACATCTATACTAATTCCAGTCTGAGTGGAACATTTTATTCCTGAGTGAACATTTATTTTACTCATTTACTACATAATTTCTGTGATGACAGTTTTTGATATAGTTCTTAAGTTTACAGATCATGATGAATGGCAAAAATTTCTTTTAAAAATGTCAGGAATATTTTGATGATATTAATATTTTATCAACCTTAATTATAATTATATAAACATTTAACTTATCCTGAATAACTTATTGATATATATAGCATTTAAAAAATATTTTTCACTTCAGTAGACTCAAAATCTTAGTTCTGATAATTAACAAGTTATAACGTTTGTGACTTAATTTATTTTCTAAAATGTCTGAAAATAAGATTGTCCCAAAGATCCAAGCATCAATACCTGTTGTCTGTAAGAAGAAAATATCCAAGTATTATTGTTCCAAAGATATCAACTAGCTGATTTTGTACAGGCTAAACTCCTGTGTTCAAATTTTCTAAATGAGTTTCTTTTACTTTGGCAAGAGAAAGATACTAATTATATGCACAGGTAAACTTCACTCTTTCCCTTCTGCCACAAGATATCAATATTTTTATTTTGTAATCATTCTCTTTTTCTCCTCTGCCTAAAAATTTGCCATGATCTCCAACATGATTGCAAATGTTTTAGAAACGAATAACTAATATTCATTCCAACCCAATGTTGGAATGAAAACTATTAATTTAAGGCTGATTTTGTACCGAGTAGCAAGCAAACAGATTACATTGGCCCATGCTACAGATTCAGTTTGCTCATCAATGTATTCAGATGCGTTTTTCCAATTGATAGAATTTTTTTTTTTTGCAGTTCAGTGTGATGATCAAATCCATGGTCTCATACTTGATTACTCTTTTCTTTCTCTTCATTTTACCAAAACCCAGAAGAATCATGGGGAGTATTTAGCTGTTTGGCATACCCCTTTCCTATTTTCAGATAATTTCCCTATGACCCTTACAACGTCACATGAAAAATCACCATCTCTCAGTGTGTTTTACAACACCATGGAACCAGGAACAGCTTTGCATACAGGTGTTAAAAGATGCTTCCACCTCATGTCTAGCAATAAAACTTAAACTGGTGGTTGTTATTTAGCTGAAGACAGTATCAGTGTAAAGTGTCACCGATCTGGTCACTATCTCTGGGAGGCTGCCAGAGCCTTCATGCATTGCCTTCATGGTGTTGTCTGTGAAGGAAGCCAATTAAGATCACAAGATAGTGGCTGGTAATAATAAACTTCTAATGATGATCCTGACTAAAAAGAGGTAATTAAAATGTGTCTATGGATGACCCCAACTTCTGTCAGCCCAGTGTAGCTGTTACGTTGACAACATCCATGTTTTGTTTAGGAAAAGGAGTTAGTGTTGTCTAACAACAATAAAAATACACAATTTAATAATATAGAAAGGATTGCTTTGCAAATAGCCATCCGTTTGGATTCTAGTTGCATCCGGGATCTCATTCTACAAATTGCTGCCTCCTGATTGGTCAATGCTGTTATTTTGATCACTTCAACTTCTCTCTCCTTCTATCTTTGTTCTCTCAGTCTGTGTCACTGAATACCCAAGACCCAAAGCATGAGTTTTGGGGTTGTTATTGTATTTCTCTTGGACTGGGCTTTATCTTTTTCAGGTGCTTCTTGAAATCAAAGCCTGTGTTTTGAAAAGAATGACAATTAATTAGATAGCAAAGAAAGCTGGGCCTCTTATCACTAGATCTGGTCATGGACATAAGTGTTTCACACTTTTCCCATTTGCTAACACCACAGCCCAAAGCTTTCCTGTACACCTGCTCAGCTCAGCTCATCAATTTTCCTAGAGCCAGTTAAGTTCCTCTAAGTCTGTCCACTGAGAGGTGGTGATAGCTCTCAGAGAAAAAGAAGAAAGAGAAAGAAACAGAGTGCTGCTCCAGGCCTTTATCTTGATTGCACTGTTTGTTTTCGCATTGATGTCTGTAATGAAACAAAGAGGATTTAATCGTGTTAAACAAAAGCCTGTTGGTACCCAGAGGAAACTCATTTAACTCTACTCCAAATCTTAGAGTTTCAGGTTTCTTGTCTTCCTCTTTGCCGATCCACCAGGCTGAGTTTCTTACCTGGGGCTTAAAATTGTGAGGTGTGAAACTCTTCTTTTGTTTTGACAGGTGCTCTTTGCTAAACATCAGCCTAGCCTTGATGGTGATAATACACAGAAGGGGGAAAAAACTTCAGAAACGTTAATGACTGCGGTTATCCAACTTCTGCCATTAATGGGTTTTATTAGCTTCCCTCCTTGAAGTTTTTAAGGATAAAGTGGGAAAACAAATTGGGTTGATGGGATATGAGTTGTGAAAAGACAGTTTTTAAGGAGAAATTCAGAAATCATTCCTGTCTTGGAATCCCAAGAAGGAAAGAAGAGATAAGGAAGTTACATTGCTCTCTCGATGAAAAAATTTAGCTGGCAGGACTCACAGTGAGTAAGTATTATCTGCTGGAGGATGACTCACAAGTAACACTGAGAACTTGACATTTGACCAAGAAATGGTCGAATGACTTTTTTTTTTTATGTTAGAAGGACCAAAGAGATAGAATAGTAGTTATAGCATTTGTGTTGTGCTGCCAACCTGGGTTTCATCCCTAGTACCACATATGGTACCTTGAGACCCTCTGAGCACAGAGCCAGGGGTAAATTCAAGTTGCCTGGTGTGAAGCCAAAAAAAAAGGGGGGGGAGAAGGAAAAAAAGTTAGGATAGTGTTCAAAGAGTGAAGACTGCAAACCAATCACACCTTTCTCTATTAGGTAGAAACAGTGTCTGGATGGAGAGAGATGAGATTTCCCTCGCTGACTTGAAATTGTCCCTATATATTCCTTTGCAGGTGTCACCAAAGTAGTCTTCCTGCATAAAGCCCCGGTTTTCTTTACTCAGTATCTACCTGCGGTGTTTTCTCTATTCTCTCACCATCTCCAGAAGCACTTGTACACCATTCTTGAGAGTGAGGACTTTCCCTTTCTGCATACACTAATACCTTTGGTGTGCCAAACAGGCACTCTGGGATAACTGCTCTATATTCCCAGGGTGGAGAACATGGGGCAGCGTTGTGCTTTTGGGATCCACCCAGAAAGTTTCACTGCCAACAAATTAAGGTAAGAAACAATGCTTTCTTGTTTTGCTGTATCTTTCCTCATCTTTATTTTAGAAAATGCTGATAAACGAAAACATGGAATTCTTTTGATTTGACCCTACTCTGCTGTCCATAAATTGAAAACACTAAAAAAGAGTCATAGAAAAATGTTTGAAAGGTGATATCAACACATTCTGGTTATTACTTGACCAAAATGACAGTAGAGTAGGTAAGAGATTTAAACGGCTGATGTGAATTTAACACACTGAACCACATATGGTTCCAGAGCACCCCTGAGAGTGATCCCTGAACACAGCGAGAAGTGTCTCAGAAATCAATAAACAGACAAACAAAAAAAGTCTATACACCCAAATTGTATGGAGCAAAACTTTTCTTGCTATAAATTTCTGTTTTTAAATGTATATATAACCAATAACACCAAGATTGTAGGATTGTTATAAGGATTCAATTGATTAGTAAACTAATTAATATAAAGCACTTAGAACTATCTTCAGTTCATCGCTTGTGGTTAATAAATGTAACCATTTTATTTGCAACAGATGATTTGCTGAATGCACATAAGGTCACCAGTCCTCATTTCCTTCACTATATATTTCATTTTTTGAGTATGGGATTCCCGTGCTTTCCAAGGCTTTGGCAAAAGTGAGAGTTTCTTTATGAGAGGAGTTGCCTTAAATGGTGACTCTAATTTCTCAGTTAGCAAAGCAAGATGATTTCAATCCACACATTCCTACCCCTAAAACAACTAATAAGACTGTTAAACCTTTCTCTCTTCTCATTTAAAGTTTTAAAGAGGATGAAACAATAGATTTAATTTTTGTCCATTTCTCAAGCAAGGTTTAGACAGCAGAGAAATAACATGAAAAATATGCCATTCTTTCAGAACTCTGATATTCTTCAGGAATGAGATGCATTTTCTGGTGAAAGGAGAACTGGGAAACCATTTCTACACAACTGTCCCTTTCTGTCACTCTCTTTGGGATAGAACCAGGAAGTCTTGAATATAACTGTCTGCTGCTGCTTCCATCTTAGAGGACTGGTCTTGGATCCTAAGAAGTTTTTATGCTGAAGTTTTAATCTTTATTTGATCTTTATAAATTTAATTATAAACTGATATTCTCTTTTTAAATTTTATTTTCATTTTAAGGTCATACTCAGCAGGGCTCAGGCCTTACTACTGTCTCTGTGATCAGAGAGCACTCCTGATGGTCTTCAAATGATGTTATATAGTGTCATGGATAGAAACTGGGTCAACCACTTGCCAGGCAAATGACCTGCCCTCTATACGAAGTCTCTGCCTATTAGCTGTATCATTAGAGAAGATAATAATAATTTGTCATGGCACTATAAAAAAATAATAGGCAAATAGCAGATCTCCATTTGACCTTAAGTCAATACTTGGAATTAGGCAAAATTATGACAAGAGTAAGAAGAAAGAAAAAGTAATAATACTGAATTATTCCAACACAGAAGTAAACTCATACCTTGTAGATGCATAGATCATGACTTTGCATAATATCATGTATTTGCTTAAAAATATTATTGAATATATAAGTAGTATGGAAAATATGTAATTTAAGGGGTGGGGGGAGAATTCAAATGGAAAGGTCTGCAATTGAAATGAGTGTCACAACAAGTTGCCTAGTACACACTTCATGTTTAGTATATTTTTCTCAAATTATAAAATACGGAAAAGAAAAGAACTTGAGTGTCCTCTCTGACAGTGAGGCAATTAAAAAGATATTTCCCCAAATCTTTATAATTGGTAGGGTGTAGGGAGCTATAAAATAAATGTATCCATAAATTCTATTCTTCTTCAATGTAGTTATATTTACCTTTTATAATTGAATTATTATGCAGATTTATGGAATTTTTAACAATGATGTTTTCTAAAACTAGCTAGGTATTCACAAGATAGAGAATGATAAGAGAACTATCTTAACTGATTTTTCTTCCCCAAATAAAAATTATCTGACTTACAAAGAGCAATGTCTTTGGTTTTCTCTTTCTATTTTGCATGTATTCAATGAGCTTGCCTTGTATTTGAATGTACATAGGACTGGAAAAGTTCACCTCTGGCACACAAATTATTTTGTTAGGGTGCCATCTGCTGGTGTCAAACAACCAAAGACTTAATTTCTTCAATATTAAGTGGTACTCTTTTATTAAAATTAATTTTTTTAAGTTATTGGACCCAAATAACCTTGTTTTTTTCTCATTTAGTACTATTGAATACATTCTTTTTATATGGTTGTCTGGTATATAATTCTTAAGTGTTCCACCATGGTCATATAAATGTCACTCTGTTTTAAAGTTAGGAAAATGGAAACACTAGACTTTACTTGACTTTGTGGTTCCTGTGCATCATTATTCATGTGTGTGTGACTATGTGTGTGTGTGTGGTGTGTGTCTGTGAAAGTGTCTGTGAAAATTTTGTTTACCCAGAAATATGAATGTAACTCAGTGGTTGAGCGAATGTCCTATAGGTTTGTGATTTGACCCCTGGAACTACACACATGAAATTATGTCATTATTATTTTATTAGATGTGGGGTCCCATCCTGTCCCGCAGGGAGGACCCCTCGTGGGGCTAAGGAGGGGACGTAACCGAATGAACAGATGCAGAGTCAGAAGGAGGAGGAGAGAGAGAGAGTTTATTCACAGCAGTTACAATACTTATACCTCTTGGTGGGAGGGGGCAGTACGCATGCTTGGACCCCCATAGGAACAATAGTAAAATGCAGATCAGGCATGGGCGTTGGGCAGATCAGGTATGGGCGTTGGCTAGTGAGAGGAATGGCGAACTGATAAGATCAGTAAGGTCAGCAGTGGTGACCTTGTTACAGGAATCCCAAGTAAGCCTCCACTTGACTAGAGGATAAGAGCCAGGCTTGTAAAATGGCTCCCTACATCTCCCCCTGTTTTGTTTTAAATTAAATGTGGTCAGGGGAGGCATTGTCCGGTATCCCTTGTGACACAAAAACTCCATTTTTGCAGGGAGAGGAGGGAAGGGATGATCGGGTCTATGCAGGGGGCTCCTCACAGGCCCTATCAGTCCCCTGGTCTTGGAGCAACCTCTATGCTATACCGGAATACCTCACAGGGAGCCGGGCCCGGGTATCAGCCCTCCCTTGCAGTGCTTTGCCTGGCAACCTGAACCACAAGACTAAATTCCTGGGAGCCCGGCATCCTCAAGGTAGAGAACTAGGGGGGGATGAGGTTTGAATCTGAACGGAGATGTAAGCGTCCTGCAAATCAAGCCAATGGTAGTGAACCTATATAGGCTCGACTTTAATACCAAATAAAGCTGAAGTCTTCATAGCAAGGGAGAAAAGGACTCACCAAAATCAGGCCCAAATTATTAGAGCTATATCCCAGCATCTCCCCCTTTTCTGTTTACAAAATTACAAAAATTTGAAATAGAAAGAGGAACAATTCCAAACACAATACAGTCTTATAAATTGTAGTAAAATTTCAGTCCGACCCTTGGCCAGAGCAGTGCTTGTAGTAGTAAAGCGTCCAATTGTCCTGCACTGTCCAAGGGTGAGGCAAGTCACCAATGATGAGAGTCAGTTAGTCCCATTCTGAAGAAATGAAGTGTCTGGATCAAAATTGAAGAGTTGTTTCTGCAGCAGCAGCAGTAGTGGTCACAGCAATGAGTCCTAGAGGAGCAGCTATAGGAGTCTGATGAATTTCATGAAGTACTGGATCAGGCAGGGAGCACTGGAACAGGAGCATCACAACTTCTGTCAGGAGTCCTTCAGCAGAGGGATGCAGCCATTCTCTGGTCAGGTTCACTAGCAGTCATATCTGTGCAACCTAGCTTATGTTTGGAAAAAATACTTTTTAAAGTTATTAGAGGCTTCGACCATTGGGGTTTGGTACATCTCCACGCCTGTGGATAAAGAGACAGAGGAAAAGCTCCAATACAAATGGATATCCTAGAGAGAAATGAGAAGGTGTTCCTGTTAAAAGTCATTCCTTCCTCCTTTGGAAACTGAGGCACCTGTGAATTCCAAGGAAAGGGTAAAAGTAAAGAATTATTAATCCAAAATATGGGGTCCTGGCGTTTTCCATTTTACAACCTGTAAAAGAAGGATACAAGGAATGCTCTTAATGTGGCCTTGTGATATGATAGAGGAGCTAGAGGCCTTTGTTGCAGGCCCTCTGATGCAAACTCCTCCTCTGGTTTCCTTGTGGCTTCCAGCTGAAATCAGCTTGGTGATGGCTTGTGGCTGGAATTTGGAGGGTTATAAAACTGCAGAGTTCTGAAAGTTAAAGCAGGCAGATGAATTCAGCTCCTGATGGAATGCAAAACGGGACCCAAAGTTTCTTGGTGGGGTTGTCTGTTGAAAAAAAAAAAAAACATAGCCTTTTCCTCGAGTGAGGAGTCTCCCTGCTATCCAATTTGTCAATTTTAATCCACATAGGAGAATTAGTAGTTTCCTGAGTCTGTGCATTTTCCTGAAAATGCCTTTCAGCTGCTGTATATGGCTCTCCTTAAGGTAAATTTAAAAAGTTTAAAGTGAACAGTGTCAAGGACAAGGAGTCAAACGGGGCATACCTCCTTTTTTTTTTTTTTTTTTTAAACTGTGCTCAAGTCATAGATCCAGTCAGACCAGAATGAGATCAGATAAAAGTAATAAAGGAAAAGGAAAAAAAAATTCAGAGCACTTTTGTAAAACAGCTTGTAGCTGCTGAAGCAATTTTTGAACTATAGTGTTTGATGCATTTAGAGACATAGTCATAATACCAGGGAAGAAACCAACAGCATAAACTGAGTTTGAGATGATATTAGCCAGCCCTGGCACATGGGCAATGAAAAAACCAATGTGGCAAGTTACAGCCTTCATTGGAAGCTCTTTTCTGGTATCCAAAATAACCTGCTTCATAACCATGCACACACACAAGCAGAAGTATCCTAGTGACAATGCCTTCTGTCCCTCACCAGACTCAGCATCTGTAGTGGCTGAGTGGGTGAGCACCCAGGAATGAGGTGTCTCTGTGCCTCCTGGGTCAATAAGCAATTGCTGAGTGGGAGAATAACCATGTACCCACTGGCCCTGAAGCCGTTTTCCTAGAGGTGGCATCTCATGAACTAGAAGTAGAAGTTCACTTCCCCAAAAATAAAACTGTACCAGCCTGAATTTTTGAATAATCTTCTTTGGAAATAGCATATCACCACAGGTTCTGATAAAAAACTTAAGATTCAGTTGTCCAGACTGAGTTCCTGACTGATGGTCTTTGGAATTAAGACTAGAAACTAGACAAGGCTTTCTCCACCTCTGACCTGACTGAGGCCTCTCAGGGTAGCTTAGCCCTTTTATACAGTAAAGTTCTGCTTGGTTTGCCAGTGCAAATTCACCAATAGACACAACTCTTTGATTCCAAATTTCCTTACTTTTATCCTGGCTCAAAACCTGATGCCCATTAGGTACAGAACTCAGCTCTGCATATCCCATACGCGGGATAGCTTCCTGTTCCCTGAACTCAGCCGCTTGTTGCTGAGATTCTAGATGCACTCCATGAGTGGAGTCAGAGATTGGCGACGCCTTTACCTTCACTGTCAGGAAATCCTCCAGACAACCATGAAAACCTGATGTGCTGCTTGCAAGGTTCACTTGAGCAAGCTCCCTTTCTACCTGGGGGCTCAAATCTTGTCCCTTTACACCAGAATTTAATATGTTGGGACTCTGAGTGGGGCAAATGGTAACTGTATCAGGACAGGGAATATCCAACACATTGCTCCCTGCAGTGGCTGGTTGTAGTGAATCTATTGACTGGAGCTCTGAAGCTCCACACTGGGGAGAAGGGCTGCAGCTGGGAACATCCCCTGGTTTTTCCGGGGCCTGGGGCTGGCCCCGAATCAAGTTTCCCGGCTTGGCCTTCTGGCGGCACTCTGATGCCCAGTGGAAGCCCTGTTTGCACTCAGGGCAAAGAGTTTTAGGCCTGGGCTGTGATTTTCTATTGGGACAGTTTTTTAAAAAATGTCCAGGCTGCTGACAGCCAAAGCACAGCCTGGTCTGGCTGTTCACTGGTTGAATGGCAAACTGTTTGAAGGCCGCCCCTATAGCAAGCCCTATTTTTTGGGCGGTGGGATCGACATCGGAGCATAGCCGGATGTATTCTGAAAGGGTCTTCCCACGCTTATGGGGGCGAAGTGCGGCCTGGCAGGTGGAGTTAGCATTCTCATAGGCCAGGTGGCGGATCAGCTCATTATCTGTCTCTTCACTTCCCATAAGTTTTTCAGTTGCCTCTGTGAGGCGGCCAATGAAATCACTATAGGGCTCACTAGCTCCCTGATGAACCTTGGCTAGGGATGTTACGACTGACCCTTTAGAGGGAAGTCTCCTCCAGGCCCGGAGGGCAGCGGTTTGTATCTGAGCAAGTAGCCCTGGGGGAAATTGAGCCTGCACCTCGTTAGAATCAAATGGTTCTTGACCCTGAAATTTAGCAAAGACCCAGGATGAGGAAGAGCCTCCTGCCGAGACATTGCCGCGCGCCATATCTTGGCATTGATCAGAATAATCTGCTTTCCACAAGAGATAGTCTCCTCTACTGAGGACAGCCTTAGCGACTGAGAACCAGTCGTTTGGCGTGAGCCATCCCTCACTAAGGGAGTCCAAAAGGCCAAGCGTAAAGGGAGCAGTAGGGCCGCAAGAAGAAACAGCAGCCTTTAAATCTTTCAGGTCCCCAAATTTTAATCTACTATAGCTTTGGCGGGTTGGTGCCTGAGGAATTACGTCCTTAGGGGGATTTTCCTCTCCAGTGTGTGCCCCTTCTTCAGGCAGATCGGCCTCCTCCGCTTCTCTATCTGAGGAATCATCATCGGGTGGAGCTGTGGCAGAGGTGGGGTAATTGGGGGCCCGAGAATGGGACCTGGTAACTGGAAAAGCAGCCACAGGTTTTAACGCTAAAGTGTGACGGGGCGAAGGAGAGACCGAGCTTTTCTTACTAGGTCCTTGAGAGGGGGCAGAAGGCTGCTGGGCACTTACTAGTTCTTTATCCAGCTGCCTTATTTGAGTCAAAAGGTGGACATATTCCTGCTTCTGTTGTAGGACTGCGCGTAAGGCAGCAATGTCCCGGGTGAGCTGGCGGACTGCCTCACTGGTATTATATGGGGAATTAAAAAAGGCAGTGGCATGGGACAGATAAGGGGGTGGCTTGTTTTCCAACGAGGGCCAAGGGGCTGAGGGCTGATTCCTCGCTACCTCATCTTCCTGGATAGCCCCGTCCTCTGGGGGTAAGAATTCGGGTTCGGGAGGAGAAGGATCAGGGATATCAAAAATCACAGGATAAAGTTTTGGAGGTGCCTCCGCTCGGGAGGGCTCAGGTAGGGGGGCAGAATGGTCAGAGTATACATTAGTAGAATTTGAGGAGTCAGCTTTCTGCATGGAGGGGACCTCATCCCCACAAACTAAGGGAGCCTTGAAATTCTTATACTTTTTCCTTAGAAAGGTCTTGGATTCAGAAACCAGGTGCTGATTCTCCGGCTGTCTTTTTTGCGGCTTAAGAGTCTCATTTATTAAGTTCCAATAAAAAAAAGCGGAAGTAGGAACTTTCTCAGGACCAAACCGTTTATAATAATCTTCCATACAATCAGCTACTCTGGCCCATTTATTTTTACTAATAGTCCCCTCCTGAGGGAACCCGGGGCAAATATCTTTTATAAAGAGAAAAAATTGCACTAGGTCTTTTTTCCTTACTTTTACTCCACGGTCTTTAAGGGAGTCTTTCAGGCTATTGATAAAGAGCTCCTGTTTAGAAGGTTTTTGTCCCATAATTCTAGGGAGTAAAAGGGCGGAATCGGAAAAGGCACCGTTCGAAAATGGAAATAGCAGCTAGGATAAAGATAGCTAGAATAAAGATGCAACAAACGGGGAATTCCCAAGGGTGAACACAGGTGAAGGAAACAGAGGATAAGCAGACAATAAAGCAAGAAGAGAAAAGAAAGGGTCACTGGTAGGCTGTTTCTGCCAACTCGACAGAAATGAAAACACAGGACAAAGGGATTCGACCTCCCACCAGTGACTGTCTACACTGGGAGGTAGTTTCTGCCAACTCGACCGAAATGAAAACACAAAAGACACAAGAACAAACCACTCAGATGCATGTCTGGCCGGTGAGGAACTTAGCCATAGTGGATCAGCCTGAGCGGTGACTTGCGGCCGGTGTCTAAACTAGCACCACCCTAGACCATATGTTCCTCGTGGAATCGCAGACAGCCCAATCGGACTCCGTAACCTTAAAGGGATCTTAAGGATGCCAAGTCGTGGAGCCACAGACTCAGTACAAGGACGAGGACGTCCAAGACTGCACAATCACTCACACATACACACAAGACAAGGGAATTCAAGCCTTTCCGCCAGTGACCGTCTCGTCCTCAACACGAGACTGTATTCAAGCCCGGTCCCATACCAGGGTGTGCGCCAAGAGAGAGGCGACCCTCAGAGACACTCACTTTTCCGTGAATTCGTCGGCCGACGTGAACTTGACCGGGCGTTCGGTGGTCCCCTCGTGCCCCACGCTAGGCGCCAGATGTGGGGTCCCATCCTGTCCCGCAGGGAGGACCCCTCGTGGGGCTAAGGAGGGGACGTAACCGAATGAACAGATGCAGAGTCAGAAGGAGGAGGAGAGAGAGAGAGTTTATTCACAGCAGTTACAATACTTATACCTCTTGGTGGGAGGGGGCAGTACGCATGCTTGGACCCCCATAGGAACAATAGTAAAATGCAGATCAGGCATGGGCGTTGGGCAGATCAGGTATGGGCGTTGGCTAGTGAGAGGAATGGCGAACTGATAAGATCAGTAAGGTCAGCAGTGGTGACCTTGTTACAGGAATCCCAAGTAAGCCTCCACTTGACTAGAGGATAAGAGCCAGGCTTGTAAAATGGCTCCCTACAATTAGAAAAGCAATTTAATTGCTATGGTTGTTGGATATATAGATATGAATATTCAGGTTTGCTGAATTCATTCACCAAGCTTGTTCTCACTGACATAATGTGAGGTGCATGCACATTTTTTGCTTTATTTTAAAGCAAGTTTATCAATGTAGTCTTTGTTATTAAATTCAATATCAATGCTGTTCACAGAAATTTTCCCCCACCTGCATTATAAAAGATGTGATAAAAAGCAATAAGTCTTCTTACCCTTCCCACTTTTAAGACAGTGAGTTTCTTTTAAAAATATTTATCATTTACTAGTTCTGTGACTTTGAACAAACTACTTATTTTTCCTTTGCCTCTTCATTCTTATCTGTAAAACTGAAATAAAAATAACTGCCTCAAAAGTTTCTCTGCTTGGTTAGCATGATTGTTTACCAGAAACACTACCTACAAAGTTGTTAGAACCGTGCCTGGAATATGGTGAACACAAACACTATTACATGTTTTATCACAGCCCCTTCTCAATGATATAACTAAAAATATGTGTTAGTATCAATTATTGATTTACTGATTCCTAGTTGCACATAATGGAGATATAAAATTCTCATATGTATTTGTATTTGGGGACAAAAGAGAAGAGTCTATTTTTGCCTTCCCACCCCCACCTTGAAATCTACAAGTACTCAACTGTTCTGAATTCTTGGCTATCTTAAAGCTCATGTGAAGTCATTTGAAGCCTGAATTATTTTTTATTTTCCCATCCTCATTTCCATATAAACTCTTTTCGAGATCTTTGTGAAAGTCAAAGTAACCTCATACTCAGGCATGAGAGTCCAGATTTATACTCTAAATTATTGGGCAAATCCTTTTTCTCTATGTCTGGAACTCTAGTCTCCTATCACCCTTCCCAGTATCTCCATACTTAAGCCTGTTTAATCACTTAACATCCCTGATAATAGTCTTCAAACAAGAATCAAAAAATACTTTCCCAGACTCCCTTAACATACAGTACTCCTCTACCCCCTGCTTAAGAGCTATCACCTCTCCTACAGTGATAAATAAAGTCTAGTTTACTCTCCAGTATATTTACAGTTTCGAGAACAGTATAGATAACTGGGTCTAGAGTAGATAAATATTTATTACATGAGTAACTATAGACAGAGAAAGTGTGAGCTGTCTTCTGCTTACAGACTAAATTTGGTCACAAGCAGTCAACATCTTTCTGGAGTTTTGGCCACTAAAGTCATTTTCTTCATTAGTGTCTTTTTATTTACAACAATAATAAAATGCATACAATAAAATTGATATGATTATGAAGTTTGAATTCATGCTAGAACTTAATTTTTAATTTTGGTTAGCAAATCATAAATATAGTTTGTTTGTTTGTTTGTTTGGGGGCCACGCCCAGCTGTGGTTAGATTTATACCTGGCTCTGAGCTTAGAGATCATGCCTGCTAATCTGTAATACTCCAGGAACCATATGAGGTGCCAGGGATTGAACCTGGGTTGGCTTCATGCAACGAAAATGCCCTACCCGCTGTACTATCTCTCCAGTCCTGAAAATCATAAATATCTTTATTCATATTCACAAATATAATACTCATTAAAGTTGGTAACAATTTATACAAGTAGTATTGAGTACAACAAGTAATTATTGAGTACCTACTTTTACCAGGTACTCTTCTAGACACTGCATAGCAGAAAAATAATCCTAAACACTTTGAGTTTAATTTGCTCTGTTTTTGTTTAGATTTTCCTGTACCTGTAAAGGACCCCAAAGGAAAACCAAAAAGGAAATGCAGCTGCTTGGAAGTCAGCAGTAAAGGGAAGTGTTACCATCTATGCATCTAAAAGAACAGAGGGGAGCAACCCAAATTCAAATTAGGTGACTGTGTGTGAAAAGAGCTCGTCCTGTGGGGTTCAGCAACAGTGCAGTGTGTCTCTGGAGATGGGTTCAGGGAATCAGTCTCCAGCTTCTCAGGAACATCTCTTTCATTCCCTTGCTTTTTGTTTTTCCTGCTAATTAAAGCCAAATGAAGCAAGAAGCTATGGTAAAGTAATGCACAGAGCAGGCACCAGGACCAGCAGAGTGGAACTAGAAATTTGTTTGAGTGGGCACCAGTAACTAGAACTAGAAATGCAAATGGAAAATATCCAGCACTAACCTCGAGCAAGAAATTTCTAATTATGACACATTTGTAGCCTCTGCATCTTTTCTGAATGTTCCTTCAAAGAATTGGTGGGTGCCACCGGTTGGAAATGAGTACTCAATTTTGAGCCCATTTTTTTTTTAAAAAAGGAATATTAATACTCTGTTTTTATGGAAGACCAGTTTTGCATAAAAATTAGATTTATTCAATCTACTGTGAGTGAATAAACATGAGCTTGACCATAACTCTGAGGCTTATGTTAAAACTTGTACTCCGTAGAGGCAGGGGGAGAAATGGGATTGGGGTGGAGATGGGGGGACATTGGGGACATTAGCGGTAGAAAATGTGCACTGGTGGAGGGATGGGTGTTCGATCATTGTATGATGGAAATTCAAACACGAAAGTCTTATAATTGTACCTTATGGTGATTCAATTAAAAAGTAAAATTAAACTTTTATGTTTTTAATATTTATTTTTTTATTTATTGAAAGAGCTATGATATACAATTTATTGATAGGTAAGTCTTAGACATACAATATTGTAACATAATTCCACCACCAGTGTCAAGTTCAGTGTTTTTGGATACATAGATATGCCACTTTCTCATATCAACAAAATACCCAAAGCCCCTGACCACTGTTTCTCCAGTATGTTCATTTTTCATCTTCAGCCTTCACCTCTTGATTACTTTCCTTCTCCATCCTCCTCCTCCCTAAACACTGGGGTCAAGGGTAATCTGGGCACCCACTCTTTAGCTACATTGCATTTTCTTTCCATCTAGATATTCCTTATACCACAGACAAGTAAGGTCATCCTGTTTGTCCTTCTTCTGGCTTACTTCACTCAGTATATCTTCCAGTTCCCATCAGATTGTAGCAGATTGCATAATTTCACCATTCCTTGTAGCTGTATAGTAGTCCATTGTGAATATACACCTCATCTTCATAATCAATATATATTATATCTTCATAACCAATGCATCTGTCATTGATTATATCAAAACTTTTAAAAGGAAACAAAAACCAAGAGGGCTTGAATTTTCTGACGATGGATGAACTATTGGTCACACAATTTTTTTTTACTCTTCTGCGCTTCTCTTGGAGCTCTTGAAAAGTCAGTGATGACTGTGTAGGAGCTGATGACCAGAGGAATAGGACTGGGAAAGTTGTACACACATAGAAAAGGGCTTACTAAGATGCCAAATACTTATGAGGAGACAGAATTTTCTCTCTGATGATAAATGTTCTATTGGAGTGTATCTGAAATCCAAGTCACAAAAAAAGGGAACATTACATTAACCTTTGTGTCACACCACCCATTTTCCTGTCATTTTCCTTGAAAATCTCATTAGATTTTTCTTTGCAAGACTACCATACTTAAGGTTTATTCTTTCATAGGAAGTGCTATTTTCGATTCTTATGATTCAAGTGGATATACTTGCTATTAAGTAAACTTATTTTCAGAGCAACTTACTTTGTCCTAATAGTCTAACTTTCTACTTCCTTTCCCTAATTTAAATATTAACTAATTAAGAAAACAGCTTGCTATTTAACGCTAACCATTTATTGCATGTGATGAGGATATTAAACTTGATTGCTTGCTTCCTTCTGGGAGTTGACATAGAAAACCATCAGAAAAAAATAAGAATACCATACTAATGGTACTACAAAATTTATAGCATTTTCTTAGACATTCGTAAAATTGGATCAGCACAATATTTTTAATACCAAGACCTTTAAAAATTAAGAAAATCAAGAAGCTAAGTGAGTTTCTTAACTAAATGAACATAAGAATTTAGAATCCAGGATCTAAACTCTGAATCAGAAAATGATCATTATAAATGTCAAGTCTTAGGGTCTAATCCTGATGAGTAATCACCATGTTTCTTAAACTGAAATTTTAAATAATTTAAGTGACTTTCTCTGAACCTCATTTTTGTGAAGGATTGGATCAGATACTTGGATTCCTTCCTGAATCATACTTCCATGAACTTTTATAAATCACTATATCTGAGAAGTTTTATATAATATATCTTTTTGGAATTGGTTTTTTAAGTTTGCATTTCAGTCTTTTACATTTACATCTACTTGGGAACTACATCCCCAGTTTTTAGCTTATAACATGCTTTGTAGGGAGAAAATAAATATGTATAGCACTGAATATGAATGTAAATACTTTGAAGAAACTCCTAAGTATAACCAGGTAAGAAAAACTATGTTGAGATAATTTGCAACTCTTGTTTTAGCACATTATGAGGCTATGTTTTCGTCTACTAACAATGTACAAAGATACAGGTCCATGAAGTATTTTGAATGTTTTAGAAAACTTGACCAGTAGAACTCTCTATTTGATTACATTTTTGGAAAGAGAATTTAAGTGTTGAGCAAAATATCATGCTTAAATTTTTAATTTTAGCTAAAATTTTATCAGGAAATTAAGACCCTTTAATTAAGATCTTGTCAGGGTAGCCTTGTGCATATGCTATGGATGAAATATTTGAATTCCTGAAAACTTGTATGTGAAGTTCTAAACCCCTTGAAGAGGTTATTAGGTTTACATGTAATTTCTAGAGTGGCCTCCATGAGGGTATTGATATTCTTTTTTTTTTTTTTTTTTTTTTGCTTTTTGGGTCACACCCAGCAATGCACAGGGGTTACTCCTGGCTCTGCACTCAGGAATTACTCCTGGTGGTGCTCAGGGGACCATATGGGATACTGGGAATCAAACCTGGGTCTGCCGTCTGTAAGGCAAACGCCCTACCTGCTGTTCTATTGCTCCAGCCCTGGGTATTGGTATTCTTGTAAGGAGGTAAAGAGAACAGAACTTTTTTTGTTTACCCTGTAAGGATAACTGCAAAATAGGAAGCTCTCACCAAAAGCTGAATATACAATCTTGAACTTGGACTTCCCAGCCTCTAGAACTAGAAAGTCAATTTCTGTTAGCTAAACCATTTCAACCTATAGTATTTTTGTTTTCATAGATCAAGCTAAGACATCCAGTGAAGTGATTTGTTGATTTGTTGATGAACAAAGGAAAATTTGATAGGAAATAATTCAGATTGATAATAAAAATTTTATAAATATAATTAGGGATTTAAAATCTAGCAATATAATTGGAAGGAGAGAAGACCAAGTGGAAAATTTATACTCATCAAAGAGTTGAGTTATACCAAGAGTTCAGAATCGAAATGGATTCATTAGAGGCAGAGATATTTCTAGTCCAAAGCACAACCTTCTAGGGTTTCCCATGCTGTGACTCTATTGATGGACGCAAACTTGGCCAGTTTGGAACTGTCTTTTATTGCTCTTCCCTATAATCACTGCTTTATAAAATACAGAAAAAATTACACTCTTTAGTTTATTTTCTTAAAAACAGCCAGAATTTAAGGCCTGTTTGTATTATATACCCTCTTCAAGAATATGCTACTTTTATTAATCATAGTTGGTTTTCTTGAAATGCTGAGTGTGGAAAAGAAACCCACATGTATATCAAGGTAGGGGTGTGTGTGTGTGTGTGTGTGTGTGTGTGTGTGTGTGTGTGTGTGTGTATTTGCAAAGATAAGCAATAGAGTTAAAGAGATTTTTAAGTATACTTATTGTAATGATAATAGGCTCATCAAAATGAAGCATAATTAAGTTATATGCAATCCGATATAGAGACAGCAGCCATTTCTTTCTGTGGGGGCAGGGTTGTTCACACCTGGCATTACTTTGAGACTAGTCCTCTCTGTGCTGGGGTGGGGATGGGAGCGACGATGGCTCCTGACAGGAGTTCCCAGGGATTGACCTGGATTTAGTGGATTGATTACTGCAAAACAAGTGCCTTAATCCATGTGTTATCTCTCTAGCCCGAGGTAGTAACCATTTATGAATTGGAGTAAGTAAATTTCCATTCTTCTTGATTTTTCAAATGTATTTATATTTCTACAATTCTCCTATCTTGTCTTCAGATACCTTTACACTAAGACTAAAAACAGGTTTGGCTTAATTTTAGACCTTGATTTTATGTACTTTGAGAAAAGGTGATACTACCAGACAGTTATTGGAATTATGTTGTCTATACAAACCAAACTAGATAAACTTTTTAATTCCTATGTGGATTTTTTTTCTATCAAAGAAAGAAATGTATATCTCAAACTGTTTTTTTTATATTTTTATTGATTTCATTATTATTTATGGCTTACAATAATGTGTCATTTTAGCCTAGTTATGTTCAGTACTCATTACACTATCATCAAATTTCTAGCACCATCACACCAAAAATGACACCTGTTTTCATTTCACCGACACTCCCTCCCCTTTATCTCTGGTAACTGCCATAGTTATTACCATGCATAGAAATTATATTTATTATTTTTGACAGTTTGCTTTAGTTATTTATATTCCACTTTTAATGAAACTCTCTAGTAATTACCTTTTACTTCATTATTTCACTTAGCATAATCACCTCGAGATCCATCTATTTTGTTCCAAAAGGTATACTTTCATTTTTTAAATAGTGGAAGAGTATTCTATTGAGTTTATCTACCATAGTTTCTTTTTCCAATTATCTGTCAATGGGCATTTAGGCTGATTCCATTTGAAATTGAAAATTCTTAACCTTCAGGCATGACAGTGCTAATATAAGGACACAGTTCTTTTTTTTTCCTATAATCTGAAATATTTTGATTTTACTTTTAGTATATGAAAATTCCTGTGAACCTGAGAAACAATTTCTTCACATGGATGACTTCAGAAAGATTCTTTAAGAACATTAACAATAGTACTAGCTGCCATTTATTGATAAATAGGTATTTTTAATCTAGTTTGCTCATTCTTCACAGTAATTAAATTTTCATTTGAAAGATAAAATTTTCCTACATGAAGATATGAAGGCTCATATAATTGAAATAATTATATGCTGTGTACAAACATCTAAGGATGAAGTTAGGACTCTGTTCAAACCTTGCTGTATACTAGTATGTTATACACATTTCTGTGCCTCCATTTATCCTTCATTACATTAGAAATTTTTATTTATTATATTTTATTTTACTTTTTATTGGGGTTGGAGCGATAGCACAGCAGGTGGGGCATTTCCCTTGCATGGCCAACCCGGGTTTGATTCCTCTGTCCCTCTCAGAGAGCCTTGCAAGCTACTGAGAGTATCTCGCCCGCACGGCAGAGCCTGGCAAGCTACCCATGGAGTATTCGATATGCCAAAAACAGTAATAACAAGTCTCACAATGGAGACGTTACTGGTGCCTGCTCGAGCAAATCGATGAGCAACGGGATGACAGTGACAGTGATTTTTTATTATATCACCGTAAGATATAGTTACAAACTTTCATGATTATGTTTCGGTCATACAATGATTGAGCACCCATCCCTCCACCAGTGCACATTTTTCACCACCATTGTACCCCGTGTCCCTCCCACCACTCCTATCCCATCCCACTCCCTGTCTCTGTGGCAAGTACATTCCTTCTTACTCTCTTTCTAATTTTGGGCATAATGATTTGGATTACAGATACTAAGAGGCCATCATGTTTGGTTCTTAGTCTACTTTCAGGACACATCTCCCATCCCAAGCTATCTCTCCAACCATCATTTACTTATTAGTCCCTTCTTCATCCCAACTGACATTCCCCCCCAGTTCTTGAGGCCGGCTTCCAAACCATGGAGTGATCCTCCTGACCCTTATCTCTACTGTCCTTAGGTGTTAGTCTCATAGTTTGCTACTTTATATTCCACAATTGAGTGCAGTCATTCTATGTGTCCCTCTTTCTGACTCATTTCACTTAGCATGATACTCTCCATGTCCACTCACTTATTTGCAAATTTCATGATTTCATCTCTTCTAATAGCTGCATAGTATTCCATTGTGTAGATGTACCAAAGTTTCTTTCTCCAGTAATCTATTCTCGGGCTCTTGGGTTTGTTCCAAATTCTGGCTACTGTGAACAGTGCTGCAATAAAAATACAAGTGTAGATGTCACTTCTACTGTGTTTTTTTCATCTGTGGGATATATTTCCAAGAGTGGTATTGCTGGGTGACATGGGAGCTTAATGTCTAGGTTTTGAAGGAATGCCCATATTGCTTTCCAAAAAGACTGGACCAGTCGGCCTTCCCACAAATAATGAATGAGAGTCCCTTTCTCTCTGCATCTGCACCAGCACTGGTTGTTCTTGTTCTTTTTGATGTGTGCCAGTTTCTGTGGTGTAAGATGATATCTCATTGTTGTTTTGATTAGCATCTCCCTGATGATTAGCGATGTAGAGCATTTTTTCATGTACCTTTTGGCCATTTGAATTTCTTTTTTGAGAAAGTTTATGTTCATTTCTTCTCCCCATTTTTTGATGGGGTTGGAGGTTTTTGTTTTTGTTTTTTGTAAAGTTTTACTAATGTCTTGTATATCCTGGATAATAAGCCCCAATCTGATAGATATCGGGTAAATATTTCTTTCCCATTCCGTGGGCAGTTTAATGCAGTTCCATTTGTTTCTATTTGTTTCCACTTGTATTCCTTGAGGATAAAATGTCCTCTTGGTCTTTCTATTTCTAGCAGTGGCCTCCATCTCTACTGCTTCATCATTTTAGAGTCTCAACAGTCAGATAAATATGTGTTCATTCTAAGTCTAGCTTGACTTTCCTGCCTTTCTCTATGCATTTTATATCTCTCATCTTCCATTGGCCATTTCATGAATGGGGTGAAGTGTCTCTAGAAGACATAGTATTCTTAACATAGAGTTGTGGTACTCTGAAGAAACACTACCTGAATTTAGTCTTCTTTTCATTGTTGGATGGCAGAGATTTAGGGATGAGTGGTAGTCAGGGAGGTTTTGGGGCCATGGGGCCACTATTGCATAGGGTGATACTTGGCCAACCAGGCCAAGTGCTAGAGCCCAGGTCTCAGTTTTCTTATATGTAAGATTAGGGACAAGCAGCAGGAAGGAGCCTTGCAAATAACAAAAGAATGACTTGCCATCAATTATCATATGCCAAAATAGAAGCCTGGGGATGTTTACTAGGGAGCTGTGTGGTAAAGAAAGTAAAACCTGAATCCCAAGCCTGGATTTCCACCAATTCTATATTATATAAGTTGTTGGATATTCAGTTTCCTCCTTCAAAACATCTATCTAAATGCTGAATTGCCAATGTTTATAGGTATGCCTTCATGAAGTAGAGAAAAGATAAGCTCTCAGTAGTGACTGTATCTTACAGTAGACAGGTAACCAAAGACATCTATTATAGAATAACGTAAACTCTGGTGAGTATATTTATGGAACTATCAACACTGTTATTTATCAGCTGGTACTTGGGATATTTTTTGAAGTATCATTCTAAATGATGTATGAGAATGAATAAAATGTGATGTGAATACACGCACATAACATTAGCCCTATAAAAATTTGACTTCTTGCCTTTTCAACAACATGGATAGAACTGAAGATAATATGAGGTAAAATAAGTAAAATAAATTAAAAAAATCACTGATCTCATGCATATGTGGGATTTGGAAAACCAGAGCCAGTAAATAGACAAAACCAAAAGAAAGATAAAACAACTCATGGACATGGTTGGTAGAAACGGAGAGAGGAGGAACTGTTGTAGAGGAATTTTGTTACTTTTGTGGGGATTGCACTATGGTTCCTGTATATTTAGAAAAAATAGAAGCTATACCCTCAAAATATCCAATGACCACTGTTACCTCAATTAAAAAGAGAAATATAATTTCATTTTATATACACTTTCTGACTTTTTAATTGAATCACTGTGAGTAGACCCTTCCAAAGCTGTTCATGACTGGTTTTCAACATACAGTGTTCCAACACCCACCCCTCCACTTGTGTACATTTCCCAGCACAGTGTCCCCAGGTTCCCTCCCATCATTCCCCACTTCCTACCTCCTGTCTGCCTCTATGGCAGGCACTTTTCTTCTCTCTTTCTCTCTCTCTCTCCTTCGGGGCATTGTGGTTTGTGATATTGATACTGAATCACACACTGGGCAAGATCTAAGAGTTTAGAGGTAAGGTAAAGTCTAAGGTAAAGGGATATTCTTCATGTGTATTTTAAAATATAATATAATTCAAATATACTCCTATGACTGTTGACTCATTTGATAATGTACAGTTTTGCTTTATTTTTCTGTAAATTTCTGTAGTTGTGTTTAATCTACCATAAAACATCTACCGTGGGTTTTGATCCCTGGCTCCATAAAATATTGATTTTAAAAGATTGTTTTTAAAAATTAGACTTAAGTCATTAAAGTTCAATTGTACATTAATTCACAGGTGTTTTGATATAGGCTTTCAAATAACAACATATTTTTATAACATTGTAAGGGGTGATGATATCTTCTGCAATTTTCTAAAATAAAATGTCTGCTTTGTATTATTTACAATAGCTATCTGATTTGAGTGAGACCAGGGAAAGGAACATAAACTTTCCTGCACCATAATTTGTTTTGAACAGGAACGTGGATTTATTGACTGTGGCAATTTGACTCACTGCATATATAAATATAATTGAGAACCAGTGGAAACAACAAGAACATTATTGTAACAGTAAGGTAACACATAAGTAGAGTGTAAACTATATTCCAAGTTAAATGACTCCTCCCATGACTATTTAATATTTCTGGGATATTCTAAAAAGAATGTCTTCACCTTCAAAAACAGAAATGTTATAACCCTGGGTGAAAGTTATACCATCAGTAATCTGTTGCCAATAATTACAGAAATGTGTAAGTGGTGTGTAAGAAAATTACAGCAGATTTAGGTTCACCATCTCAAAGTCATTCTTGATTCCAATTTCACCACCTCAAAGTCATTCTTGATTCCAATTTGCATACGTATCTTGAATAAAAATAAAATGGATATAGTCTCCAAAAGAAACTAAAACCGCATGTATTGAAAACCTGAGTCTTTTTTAAATGACATAATATGTATATTAATTTAATTTGAAAGGATATTGAAAATTTGGAAGACAATAAATTGTGAATAATATGTACTTAGAAAAGATAAGAGAAAAAATAAAAGAAAAAATGTATTTAGAAGTGCAGAGATGCTCTCTAACTTTTCAACAGTAAGAATACATTACTTATAATTCAAAAATGTCATGTTGTGCAGTATAGATATGCAGCCCTCCAGATTTATTAGTTTTCTTGAAACTACATAGCTCATGTGGAGTTCATGCCCAATTCAATCAGCTTAATCAATGACTAAATAAATAGCACTACTCCTACATTGGACTGGAGCGATAGCACAGTAGGTAGAGTGTTTGCCTTACACACGGCCGACCCGGGTTTGATTCCTCAGTCCCTCTTGGAGAGACTGGCAAGCTACTGAGAATATCTTGCTCGCATGGCAGAGCCTGGCAAGCTACCCGTGGCATATTCAATATGCAAAAAACAGTAACAATAAGTCATAATGGAGACATTACTGGTGCCCACTCAAGCAAATCAATGAACAATGGGGCAACAGTGCTACAGTGCTACAGTGCTACATAGCTCATGTGGTTATATCTTAGCAACTGAATATTAGGAAAAGTCATGTGTCACTTCCTGTATAGACAGCAAAAGTGGATATGCTTTTTTGAATTTTCTCTCCAATTGTGCTGCTAGAAGCTGAGCCCCAGTAATTTAAAAACTTTTTTTTTAAGGTAAGTGGTCAAACTTTGACTTAATTCCAGCTTTCATTTGAACAAGATTATTTCTAAGTTGACATTGCATCACACATAATTTGACTTCCATTGTGAATATAACCACTACTTTTGCATCAATCTCCAAAATATGTGAACAAAAATATTCCATTGGAGGATCCATAAAGACAGTACAGTAAGTAGGGCACTTATCTTGCAAGCAGCCTACGAAAGTTAATCCCCAATATGTATAAAGTTCCCTGTGTACTGCCATGAGTGATCCCAAAACACAGAGCCAGGAGTAAATCCAGAGTACTTGCAATGTGTGGCAGATAATATTCTTTTTTTTTTTCTTTTTGGGTCACACCCAGCGATGCTCAGGGGTTACTCCTGGCTTTGCACTCAGGAATTACTCCTGGCAGTGCTTGGGGGACCATATGGGATGCCGGGGATTGAACCCGGGTCGGCCGCGTGCAAGGCAAACGCCCTACCCGCTGTGCTATCGCTCCGGCCCAGATAATATTCTTTTTAAAAAATATTAAATAATTATTTTATTTGGTATGATTGTTTAATCTGTATTTATTAGACTCAAACAGAATAATAAATATTTTATAAATATTATCATTCAGATCACTTAAATCTGTCACTTGTCTCTCAAACTTTTATTTATTTTTTTAACTAGTGAATCACCATAAGGTACAGTTACATACTTACAAACTTTTGTGCGTGCGTTTCAGTTATAGAATGATAAAGTACCCATCCCTCCACCAGTGCCTATTCTCCATCACCAATTATCCCAGTATCCCTTCCACCACTCCCACTCCATCCCTCCATACCCTGCCTTTGTGGTAGAGCATTCCCTTTTGTTCTTTCTTTCCTTTCAGTTGTTGTAGTTTGCAATAAAGGCATTAAGTGGCCATCATGTTTAATCTATAGTCTACATTTGGCACACATCTCCCAACCCGAGCGGATCCTTCAAACACTCTTTACTTGGTGTTCACTTCTCTATCTGGTGTTCACTTCTCTATCTCCCTTCCCCCCAGCATTTGAGGCCAGCTTCCAAGCCGTGGAGTAAACCTCCTGGTCCTTATCTCTACTATTCTTAGGTGTTAGTCTCCCATTCTGTTACTTTATATTCCACAGATGAGTGCAATCTTTTTATGTCTGTCCCTCTCTTTCTGACTCATTTCACTTAACATGATACTTTCCATGTTGTTCCACTTATATGCAAATTTCATGACTTCATCTTTTCTAATAGCTGCATAGTATTCCATTGTGTAGATGTACCAAGTTTCTTTAACCAATCATCTGTTCTTGATATGATGCTATACTATATTTAGAGAACCCTAGAGCCTCTACCAAGAAACTCCTAGAAAAAATAAACTTCCATAGTAAAGTTGAAGGCTATAAAATCAATACCCAAAAGTTCATGGCTTTCCTATATGCAAATAATGAGAAAGAAGAAAGTGACATGAAAAAAGCAATCCCTTTCACAATCATGCCTCAGAAAATCAAGTACCTTGGAATCAGCTAAACTAAGGAGGTAAAGGACCTATTCAAAGAAAACTACGAAAAGCTACTTCACAAAATAAAAGAGGACACAAGGAAATGGAAAATATCCCCTGCTCATGGGTTGGTAGAATTAACGTTGTCAAAATGGCAATACTCCCCAAGGCATTGTACAGTTTCAATGTGATCCCTATAAGGATACCCATGACATTCTTCAAAGAAATGGATCAAATACTCCTGAAATTCATATGGAACAATAAACCCCCACTAAAAGCTAAAGCAATCCTTGGTAAAAAGAAGATGGGAGGCATCACCGTCCCCAACCTCAAACTCTATGACAAAGTGGTAATAATTAAAACAGCATGGTTCTGGAACAAAGGCAGAACCACAGGACGATGGAACAGGGTTGAATATCCTAACACATTCTCAAATATATGATCATCTAATCTTTGATAAAAAAGCAAAAAATGTAAAGTGGAGTAAGGAAAGTCTCTTTAACAATAGTGCTGGCAAAACTGGACAGCTACATGCAAAAACATGGGCTTATATCTCTATCTTTGATATATTTTTATCCTCATACTTTTCAGCATGTTGCTTCTATGATCATCTTCAAGTAAATTTCATTTTATGAGGACCAAAAACCTTTCCAATCTGCTGTAAAATTGGCAAGATACTATCTATCTATCTATCTATCTATCTATCTATCTATCTATAATATATTATTATATTTATAGAGACAAAGAGAGAGAGAGAGAGAGAGAAGAGAGAGAGAGAGAGAGAGAGAGAGAGAGAGAGAGAGAGAGAGAACAAGGTAAGGTCACCTATACTTCAAAAAATTCTTCTTCTTGTCCCAGCTAAAACTGGTATATAACTGGGGACAAATAGACAGTAGAAGATTTTATCCTGGCTATCTGTAAGTTCTGGAAGGATTCAATCCTTTATTGAGCACTAGAGCCAAAACAATTCTTTAGAGCTTATGTAGAATAGGTACACTAGATTTAAAATCAAGAGAATCTGTAATTGGCATTTGTTTTCAAAAATATAAATAGAATGCTAATCATTCCTTTGTATATTTCTTCTTTCTGAGGTCATGTGTCTTCAAGAGTTTTATACACGACTCCTTTTATTCTGGTATATTCTTGGGAAATTTACTTCTGATGAATCACATAAGAAAATATGCAGTCTACACATCCTATCATGAAAACTTAATGACTCACGGGTTATGATGGAAAATTTAAGGAAATTTCCCCTTAAATTCTTCAGTTTGTTAAATGGTAAGTGGAATTTAAGAACAACTATACTGGGACTGGAGGGGGATAGTACAGTGGAGCAACCCTCTTCCCTCTTCCTGCTGCTGACTTGGGTTCAATCTTTGGCACTCCATTCCTTCCCCCAGTCCTGCCAGGAGTAATCCCTGGGCAGAGTCAGCAGTAATAATCCCTGAGAACTACCCAGTGTGCCCCCCTCACAACTTAGAGGACCCAACTCTATTCAGAATACAATGAATTATGGACTAGAATGAAAAAAAAAGTCTATGTTTAAGAAAGAGCATTAAAGCTAAGGTGATGTTCTCTGGGAACTTTCCAAGGCAAATGTTGGAATACACTGAAGAAAGTCAAACGGTAAAATCAAACCTTATGTGAAACAAAATCAGAAGCTGAAATAAAAATATATTAAAGTATATTACAATTATTATTCATCAACTAACTGAAAAATTAAATATATATTTATATATTACATTGTATAAAATGTTATAGAAATATTAAAAATCATTTTTCCAGCACACCTATTTTCTTATGGGCTGAACTAATATATAAAGAAACTATATAAATAGATTCCTATGAAGTCATGAATCTAATTTTCTGTTTAAATCCTTAATGAAATACAAAAAGGTCATAGAAATATTCACACTGTGAAATTCAATAAACCTTTGAAACATTTTATTAACATTTTTTCTGTGTCACTATAATTCTGTGACAATATGTAAAAAATCATTTAACAGAGGTCTAGAAATGGGTTATCAAGCAGACATATCATTCTATGATTATTCATCTGCTAGTTATTCCGCTTAGATATGGTCATCTGTTTTCTCAAGATCATTCAAGTGTATTTTAATGTTTATTTGCTGGTATTGTTTTTAGTTAAGTATAAAAGAATATCTAATCATTTAAAAGAGAAGCTTCAAGCCACAGTATAAAGTCATGTAAATAACTATAATGACCACAAGGTGGCAAAGTACACAAATCTACTTCATCTAGATGAGAAGTTCCAGAAGAAAAAAACATCTTTCAGTATGGGGGAGGGGGTCTGGGGGTGTGAGGGCTTCAATGCTTGCTGGCTAGAGAATAACAAAATTATACTAATCTTAAAATTTTTAATTACTCCAAATTCCTAGTTCTTAAGATGAGTATATGTCTCATGTTACTATTCTAATTTATTATAAATTTTTCCCTTTTTAGAGCAAAATTGAATTTTAAAAATTCTACATGTATATTTTAAAGGCAAAATTATCGGGTCTCTCTCTTACAGCATTTTAAAAAACTGTTTGATATGTATACATGAGTCAGTCAGAAAGTGGGCGTTATTGCTACACAAATTCAGAACCATGATGTGATTATATGATTAGTGCTAGTTATCGCAAATTACAGTTATTTATATTTCAAAAATGTTTGGTTTAGAGGAGCTAGATTATAAGACTTCCTTTTAATATTGTTGTTCCCAAGAAATGCTTCCCTGGCTTCTCTTTCCCCTTCAACATTCTTCGAGTTATCAACTAGTTTTCAGTGACCTGGCATATAAGAATGACTGTCCTCTACTAAAACTTCTGGCTTCCTGAGTTCTGGATAAAAAAAAAATATATTCTAAAACAACTATTTGAATATGCCACATAGAATGCCTATTTAATGTTTGCTATATTATAAACTAATCCCCTTATCTTCTTTCGAAAATGCTTGCTCCTTTCATCTTATTTATCGCAATGGGGACTGACATCTAAAGCAGAAATATGGCACCACTAAATAGCAACTGTTGCTTTCCTTATCCTTATAACCTAGATATTGCCCACTTTGATCTCAGCTGCTGTCAGTTTTCAAGGTCCTTCACCCAACCTCCTCTCATTCTCCTATGCTTTTGCTCCCAGGGTTTTAAACTAACAGAAGCTTTGAGGAAGCTTGTATAAGTAGTAGGTACCTTAAAAATTCATATTATTGTGTTTTTCAATTCCCAAACTTGAAAAATGGAAATCAAAGAGTAGGTAAAATATTTGTGTAAATGTTACTTATAGTTACAAAAACAAAACCCAGAAAACTTAGACAAATGGAGAAAATAGTCAAATTATATCAAAGTTCTAACAAATTGTACCATTGTATAAATTGCATTCATAAATAATGTTCTGATTTAGGAAAATGTTTCTCTATATTCTTTTTTTTGTCATTGCTTTGTTTGTTTTGGGGTCACACCTGACTATGCTCAGGAGTTACTCCTGGTTCTGTACTCAGGAAATATTCCTGGTTGTGCTACATGGGCTATATGGGATGCTGGAGATCAAAGCCAGGTTGGTTGTATTGAAAGGCAAATGCCTTACCCACTATACTATTGTTCCGGTCTTGTTTCTATATGTTCTTAAGTAAAAAATTAAAATGTGAGGGTTGAGGTAGAGAGGATTCTGGAGCCAGTAGTACTGTCACAATCTCACTACCACAAACTAACTACAGTTACTTACTATCCATATTTTTTTCCTCTATAAAAGAGAAATGATAATAGAACAAAAATCATTATATCACTTAATGCGTGTCAAGTTATGACAGTGACTGACATATAGTAAGCATAAAGATGCCAACCTCAATGCTCAGAACCGGGGTTTTACTGATTTTTCTGGTGGCTATTAAAACACTGCTGATAGTTGTTTTGATCCATATTCTTTGATTAATTCTTCATGCAGATGTAATCTCAGGAGAATGAGGAGGAAAATTTTCAACTAAATTAAAAAGATCACCTTTGATCTAAATAGCATGATCCATAAAATTTTGTTTATGATTTAATACAGCAAATTTGTTACATTTCAATAACTTAACTGTTAGAGCAAAATAATCTCCTCAGAGAAAGTTCTCTCAAAAAGATTAAACTCAAACCAAATGTTCTAGACAAAAGGAAGTCTTAATATTCCAGCTTTTGTTCTTGAAATAGAAACTGTGATACATTTTCCTAAATGAATATTAATGAATATAATTAAAGGAACATTATGATAGTCTACTGATTTACTCTGAGGGTGGCTAAGAACTCTCCAGATCAAAGTCTAACTAGCACAGGTAGATATGAAAGGTCTCATGTTCCGTGTGTTAATTATCTTCTCTATGAAAGGTAATTAATTTGAGTTTGCTTAAACAGTTGGTTATAAATTGGTGACATTATAATATACCTGTGATTTTTACTGTAGGTCAAGATTTAAAACTTAAATGTCCTCTTATCTCATTAAATGGGAACTTTTTTTCAGATTATGGAATAATATTAACCTATAAAAAAGCTACTGAAATCAGGCGATCCCAAGCAAATTTAGGTCAATTTCAATTTTTTATTCAAGTTGAATTTGTCATTTGACTTATAGCTCATAAATTCACACTCAATGTAGATTATTCAAGAGTTATTCTCAAATAAACTTTACGTGTGATAAAAACTTTAACATCTCAACAATTGTATATAATCCTGCAAAAGTAGTCTTTTTTCCTTGATTTCCAATTTATAGGGCACCATTCTTCTTTCACTGATATTTAATAGCTGCGTTAGCTCTTCAAAAATTATATATACTAAGATCAATTCAAATACTATTTCATATGTAACCCAAATTCTATCCAAATTTTGCCAGGTTTTGTTCGCCACAGTGCATCCATTTTCTAAGTTCTTGTCCATTGGTTGGTGCTTAAAATGGTAACTTTACATTATAACTTCCCAAATCTGTTGATGTGACTTACTTTCCAAAAAAAAAAAAAAAGACAAAAACAAACTGTGGCCTTTGCAGGGTCTCAAGATGCGACCATTCTGCATTGTTAGTCACTAAATTCAGTCACCTGGATTCTTATAAGACAAGTGGAACAGCGACACAGAAAAGTAAGTGATGAGAAAACCTGGGCAGAAGTTGAAATTATTCAGCGATAAGCCAAGAAATTATCTAAAAGTAAAGAAATATTTTCCACTAGAATCTTCAGAGGAATGATTCCCTACTGACATCCAGACTTGGGTTGTTCACCTTCTACCTTTGACAAGACTCATTTCAGCTGTTTTAAGCCACCAAGTGTGCAATCATTTGGTAACAACCACAGGAAACTGAAACAGCTTGCTCTGGCAGTTTAGGGGTTCTACACTATAGGACTTGCATTACCCAGTAATCAAACAAATGTGAAGGAAAAGAAACAATAGTTATAAAAATCAAGATCTTGCTAAGATCTCTTAGGAACAAACCAAGCACAACCTTACTAAGCTTCCAGGCATAGTAGTTTTCTTTTCTGGTGTTTTTCTGGGCAACACTCAATAGTACTCAGGTCTTACTCATGGCACGGTGGTCAGGAATCATCCCTACAGGTGCTGCAGTGCTGGCGGGAACCATTTGTGGTGTGCTGGGGGTCTAACTGGAGTCACCACATGCATCCAGGCATAATTTACAGATTTTTTTAAAGTTATTGAATATGAAGTCCATGCAATTTATTTATGCTGACTGAAGTCAGTCAGAAGGAAGGGGATAGACAGAGAATAATTTCTCTCTTGTGTGAGACTTAATACAGCAAAGGTAGCAACAAAGGGCCAAAAGCAGCACCATGGAAGAATTGACCCACACAACTGAGTTGCAAGGTGTGTGTGGAAAGGGTGCAGTTGAAAGGGAAGGGTTTTGGGTCCTTGTAGGAGTTTGATACAGTGATGATGGGTGGAGTAGTAGAATTATGGGCACAGGAAATCATCACTAACAGTATCAAAAATCAGAGAACGTCAATCAATAAAAAAAGAAACAATATTTACATAAACAAACTTAGAGCATGTAAAAAAAATCCTGCCATTCTGATGATTTTTTTCCCTTTTATTTATGTATAGAAGTGGTGCTTCTGAGATAGTGCTCAAAGGATTAGGGACCATTTGTGATGACACTCGGGAGACTATGTGACTCTGGGGTTGACTTGTATCAAAAATGTAACCTTGATTCTGAGAGAGATAAATAGACCCCTAGCTCTGCCATTTGTTTTTCAAAGTTAGAATGAAGCTGCTGTGCTTGAAAGGGTGGTATTTACTAATCTGGTTGTAGTGCTGTATCAGATTTTTAGTTTCCAGGGTCAGAGGAATAATACAGCTGGTACGGTGCTTGCCTTGAACAGAGCTGACCTAAGTTTGATCCCCGAAACCTCATATGGTTTTCCTGAGCCCTGTCAGGAGTGATTCCTGAGCTCAGAGCAAGAAGTAAGCCTGAGCACTGCCAACTGTAGCCCCAAAACTGAAAGCAAAATAAAACACTCCACCCAAATATTTTTAGTTTTCAATCCATGGCTTAGTCATACTTTGGGGAACTACTATGGTAAAAATAAGAAACTATAAGAATAAAATAAAGTAGGGTAACAAAATACAGGACCACATTTTAATTATCTTTATTATAACCAACATTAAGATTTACTTTAATTGCTACAAAGATTTATCAACACTTTCTTTTTTTTTTCTTTTTTTTTTTAAATTTATTTATTTTTAATTAGAGAATCACCGTGAGGGTACAGTTACAGATTTATACACTTTTGTGCTTATACTTCCCTCATACAAAGTTTGGGAACCCATCCCTTCACCAGTGCCCATTCTCCACCACCCGTAAACCCAGTGTCCCTCCCACCCTCCCCAATCCCATCTCCCCCCCACCCCACCCTGCCACTGTGGCAAGGCATTCCCTTCTGTTTTCTCTCTCTAATTAGCTGTTGTGGTTTGCAATAAAGGTGTTGAGTGGCCGCTGTGCTCAGTCTCTAGCCCTCATTCAGCCTGCAACTCCCTTCCCCCACATGGCCTTCGACTACAATGTAGTTGGTGATCGCTTCTCTGAGTTGACCTTTCCCCGGAACGTGAGGCCAGCCTCGAAGCCATGGAGTCAACCTCCTGGTACTTATTTCTACAGTTCTTGGGTGTTAGTCTCCCACTCTGTTATTCTATATACCATAGATGAGTGCAATCTTTCTATGTCTGTCTCTCTCTTTCTGACTCATTTCACTCAGCATGAAACTTTTCATGCCCATCCACTTGACTACAAAATTCTTGACCTCCTTTTTTCTAACAGCTGCATAGTATTCCATTGTATAGATGTACCAAAGTTTCCTCAACCAGTCATCCGTTCTGGGGCATTCGGGTTTTTTCCAGATTCTGGCTATTGTAAACAGTGCTGCGATGAACATACATGTGCAGATGTTGTTTCGATTGTACTTTTTTGCCTCTCTGGGATATATTCCCAGCAGTGGTATTGCTGGGTCAAATGGGAATTCAATATCTAATTTTTTGAGAGTCGTCCAAATTGTTTTCCAGAAGGGCTGAACCAGTCGGCATTCCCACCAGCAGTGAAGAAGGGTCCCTTTCTCCCCACATCCTCTCCAACAGCGGTTGCTTTTGTTCTTTTGGATGTGTGCTAGTCTCTGTGGTGTGAGGTTGTATCTCATGGTTGTTTTGATCTGCATCTCTCTGATGATTAGTGATGCAGAGCACTTTTTCATGTGCCTTTTGGCCATTCGTATTTCTTCCTTGGTAAAGTTTCTGTTCATTTCTTCGCCCCATTTTTTGATGGGGTTGGATGTTTTCTTCTTGTAGAGTTCAACCAGTGCTTTATATACCATTGATATCAACCCCTTATCTGATGGGTATTGTGTAAATATCCTTTCCCATTCTGTGGATAGTCTTTGGATTCTGGTCAATGTATCTCTTGCGGTGCAGAAGCTTTTTAGTTTAATGTAGTCCCATTTGTTGATCTCTGTTTTTACTAGATTGCTTAGTTCCATGTCACCTTTGAAGATACCTTTATCTTCAATATCGTGGAGGGTTTCGCCGACCTTGTCTTCAATGTACCTTATGGTTTGTGGTCTAATGTTGAGGTCTTTAATCCATTTTGATCTGACTTTTGTGCATGGTGTCAGGTCAAGGTCTAAACCCATTTTTTTGCATGTGGTTGTCCAGTTGTGCCAGCACCATTTGTTAAAGAGGCTTTCCTTGCTCCACTTCACATCTCTTGCTCCCTCATCAAAGATTAGATGGTCATACATTTGTGTGTAGGGATATTCCACACAGGGTTGTGTGTAGGGATATTCCACCCTGTTCCATTGGTCTACGGCTCTGCCTTTGTTCCAGTACCATGCTGTTTTAATTGTTACTGCTTTGTAGTAAAGTTTGAGGTTGGGGATGGTGATGCCTCCCATCATCTTTTTCCCAAGAATTGTTTTAGCTATCCTTGGACGTTTGTTATTCCATATGAATTTTAGGATTGCTTGATCCATTTTTTTGAAGAATGTCATGGGTATACTTAAAGGGATCACATTGAATCTGTATAATGCTTTAGGGAGTATTGCCATTTTGACAACATTGATTCTCCCTATCCATGAGCAGGGTATATGTTTCCATTTCCTCATGTCCTCTTTGTTTATCAACACTTTCAATTTCTTTTCTTATCTTGTGGCCATCCCCACTCCACCGAATTATATTTTTTTTAGTGAAGCAAATAGTTTTTATTTAATGAAATTTACTTAGAAAGATATGATGGGAGAGAAAGTACAAAAATAAGTTTTCAGGAAAGGACACTGGTTTTCTAGAGAGGAAAAAAGCAAGCAAAGAGACAGAGATCATTGAGTGCAGATTCCAGATAAGCCCTGGGAATTTCCAGGTGTGTCCCCCAAACAAACAAAAAGTACTAGAAAAAATCAGTAAGACTAAAGTCTAAATTTTAGGTAAGGTGAATATTAATCAAATATACTTAGATTAACAAATGAAAAAGTAAAGTAGAAACTGGAAAAGTTCAAAAAGTTAAAGCTAGATATTAAAAATAATAAGGAAATAATAAATCTAAGAACCTTATTTAGCAAATTAGGTACAAATGAACTAGGAAATGAATGCATAATTAATAGAAAGAAAGAAATGAAATTGTCTCTACTTACAAAAAATTGTTTAGAAAATATCAAGGGAGCTGTGAAAACTCCTAAAAGTTTTAAGTGTAAAAACAACTGAATAGTCATTTAATCCAGGTTATGTATATTCTGAAAAACAATTTGTCAGTTTCTTTAAAAGTTAACACTTATAATATCACCCAGTAGTTACTTGAAGGTATTTAGCTTGAAGAAATGTAATAAAAAGAATAATAAAAAGAATCTGTGCAATATCTATATTGAATCTCTACTGAAACTTCCACCCAAATTAGAAACAATCTAACTGATCTGTAGTAGGTGAATGAATAAAGAGACTGAAATCATTCCTGAAATGGAAAAACACTCAGCAAAGAAAGAAAAAAGGACCAAAGGCTGCATCACTGTAGCACTGTAGCACTGTCCTCCCGTTGTTCATCAGTTTGCTCGAGCGGGCACCAGTAAGGTCTCCATTGTGAGACTTGTTACTGTTTTTGGCATATCAAAAATGCTATGGGTGGCTTTCCAGGCTCTGCCGTGCGGGCGGGACCCTCTCAGTAGCTTGCCAGGTTCTCCAAGAGGGGCAGAGGAATCGAACCCGTGTTGGCAGGGTGCAAAGCAAACAAACGCCCTACTCACTGTGCTATTGCTCCAGCCCACATGGACAGGGATTTCATTTTAACTATTTTTTTAAAGGGCAAATCAGGAGGGAGGGATGGAGAGCTTTTCAGTGTTTTTTAGGAGTAAATGTGGAAGAGAATATTATTACAAAAGTATCAGGAGGACTGAGCGATAGTTCAGCAGGTAGGGCATGCAGCTGACCTGGGTTCAATCCCTGCCACCCCAGAGGGTCCCCTAAGCACACCGGGAGTGATTCCTGAGTACAAAACGAGGAGTAATCCCTGAGCACCACTGAGTGAAGACAAAAAACTGAAAAACAAATAAAAACTAAGCCAAACCAAATCACAAAGGAGTATCATGAATGAAATGAAAATGAAATACAAATTGAAAATACAAAATGAAATACATTCAAAAAATACATTTTTGAATGACAGAATTGCTCTAAGTTTGGTGTTAAATACCTTCATAAATGAGTGTTAATATTCATAGAAATGTAGATCAGAAAAGGTCATCTTTACTGTATGTAAATTTTAAGATAAATCTGAATACATTTGCTTTATTTGTTCATAATTTAATATGTAATTTGGGAAGAAACTATACCTATTTAATGCATCAATTTCCCTACCAAAGAGATCTAAAATTATTTTATTGCTCTACTCATAGGATTAATGAGATAATGTTTGTGAAATGTTGTGAGCTCCTTAAAAGGAAGTTGCTATGCAAATATAATGTGTTGTTATCATTACCCAGGCCCTATATTTTTTCTTGCTTATATGATGAAGTTTATGATCATCCTCATTTTTCACATTATTTTTAATGAATTGTAACAATAAAATGTGGTAGTCAAGTTATAAAAATGAATCACATGTGTTAATGAGGCTAAAACTTTGTAATTAGAATTTGCAACATCAGTCTGTCTAAAGATAATTGGCTCTAATGATTATTTCTCTAAAAGCTACATTTTTATGAAGTCCATGTATGACTTATTCTGCAGTTTTGCCTAAGAGACTACTTTAAGTGCCTGTCTCGGCTGATATGCTCTTAGCTTTTCTGGATGTTTGAGTAGAGAAAAATCAAGTAAGAGTAAGAAATCTATATGTGATAATAAAAGAGTACTTCTTCGAAGGGAAGTGTCATCAGTTTCATTTAGACTCTGCTTATACTATTTTACAAACCTTTTGATCTCTGTACAAACATAAGCATGGCAAAGATACTCTATTTCTTGAAATACATAAAGCATTATTATTCCTTTGCTTAGTGTAAAATGAAAATTCAACAACTCCCTTTCAAAAATTTCCATAGCTTTCTACTTACATGGGACAAATTGTGAATTCTTCTTTGGTTTTGAAGTCTTTGATAAGTTAGCACTGTCAACCTAGGCAGTGTTTTTTCTGGAGTTGAGTTCATAATAACCTCTATTTCATCAGACTATTTCCTCTATCTATGTCATAAAAGCAGGTTCATTCCTGCTTTTGTAACTCTATGCAACTGATTCATCCTTTTCATATGTCTCAACTTAGGTGAAAATTTCTGCAAAAACCAAAAACGTTGGTTGGAGATTTCATAATCAGATATTTTCCTTCAATAATCATTGCTTCTATGGATGTTAATGATCCCAATAGTGAATATTAGACAATTGATATCTACTTTAAGTGTTGGAGGCAAAATTATGAAGAGAAAATAAAAACAATCCATTTGAATTTCTTTGACAGTTACAATTTTGTTTTTTAGCCATAGCCATAGTACAAAGTTTAAGTGCTTTTCTTGAATGTGGGTGACTTCTGTTTGATTCCCAGCACCATCTAGACTCCTGAGCACTGCCAGGAATGACGCATAAGTAAGGGGCCAACAGTAGACCCTGAAGAGCACCAAGTATGGCTCAAAACCAAATGAGAGGAAAGGAGCAAAAAATAAGAGAGAGATGGTGGGTAGGCGGGTTGAGGGAAGGAAAGAGGAGGAAGGGAAGAAGAAAGGAGGAAAGGGAGGATAGGAGGGGAAAGCAGATCTTACATTTTATCTCATTTCTCAGACAAAATGAGATTAAATATTTCAAAAAGAAAAAAATATGAGCCAGGTCAGAGAAATGGTAGGATTTAAGGTGCTCGTTTTTCATGTGGCAGACCCAAGCTTTATTCTCAGCACTGCATATGGTGCTCCTGAAGTTCCACCAGTAGTGTTTCTGGAGCACATAAGCCAAGAGTCAGCCACACTGAGCACTATCAGGTATTGACCAAAAGACAAATAAAGGGATTCAAGGTCTGGGTATATCTTTTGTTGTTGGTGGTGGTAGTTTTCTAAATTCATTTTTTTTTTTAAATTTATGAATCACCCTGAGGTAGAGTTACAGACTAACAAACTTCCACCCTTGCATTTCAGTCATACAATGGTCACGTATCCATCCCTCCACCAGTGCCTATTTTCCACCACCAATAGTCCCAGCATCCCTCCTACCACCCCCACCCCTTCCCCCCCAACCCACTCTGCCTCTACATCGGGGCATTCCCTTTTGCTCTCTCTCTCCTTTTGGGTGTTGTGGTTTGCAACAGAGATATTAAGTGGCCATCATGTTTGGTCTATAGTCTATTTTCAGCGTATGTCTTCCATTCTGAGCGGGTCCTCCTAGTACCCTTTACTTGGTGGTCCCTTCTCTATCTGGACTGCCTTCTCCCCAGCATGTGAGGCCAGCTTTTAAGCTGTGGAGTAATCCTCCTGGTACTTATCTCTACTATTCTTGGGTGTCAGTCTCCCATTCTGTTACTTTGTATTTCACAAATGAGTGCAATATTTCCATGTCTTTTTTCTCTCTTTCTGATTCATTTCACTTAATATGATACTTTCCATGTTGATCCACCTATATGCAAATTTCATGACTTCATCCTTTTTAACAGCTCCATAGTATTCCATTGTGTAGATGTACCAAAGTTTCTTTAGCCAGTCATCTGTTCTCGGGAATTCGGTTTTTTTTTTTTTATTCTGGCTATTGTAGACAGTGCTGAAATGAACATATAAGTGCAGATGTCACTTGTCACTTGTATCATTTGTCATCCCATTGATCTTCGATTTGCTTGAGCGGGCACCAGTAACATCTCCATTTGTTTCTGTTGCGTGCTAGTGTAGCCCAACTGTCTCTGCTCGCTCCAGGAACATGAAGAGCCTCAAACCGTTCCTTCAGGATTTTGACGAATAAGTCTGACCATCTCGTAGGTGGGCGGCCATGAGGTCTTTTGAGGTCACAGGGAATCCAGTCAGTAAAAACTATAGCCCAGCGGTCATCTCTAAATCGCATTACATGTCTGGCCCATATGATTTTCGATGCCTTGGCAAACGAGACAGCATCCCTGATTCTTGATCATTGCTGGAGGTCGGAACTCCAGATTCCTTCTCTCAACTGAGTGAAACATGATACTCCAAGCATAGCTCTTTCGATTCCTTTTCAGAGACCCAAGTAGCGTTCTCATCCTATTTTCATAGGGCCGAGGTCTTTGAGGAGTATGTTAGTGCAGAAAGAATGGTGGAGTCGAAAAGATGTGCCTGGAACCAGAGGTTCTTTGTCCTCTTAACCACTTTTACGACACTCTTGAAGGTGTTCCACGCTGCTCTCTTCCTCCTGCGAAGTTCTGGCCCAAGTCGTTACTCTTGGTGAGTTCTCAATCCAGGTACACATAGCTGCTGCTGCATTCGGAGATGTTCGTTCCGTTGAGAGCAAACCCAGACAAGCATTCATGCAGTAAAAAGTATCAAACCTTAGTAAGAACAATGGAATCTGAAACATTCCATTTTTCTCCTTCTTGACATTCCCTTTGAGTTCTGTGGCAAGGTGGTTTTGCATCCTGGTTGAGGGACTTACCTTAAAGCAGAGCACTGAAAATCCACTTTTTAGGTCTACTCTCAAAAACAATAGCAATCTCAGTGATGAACAATCAAACAATGCACCTATGGCTGAAGTTATAATACTGATTGAATTTCATGAATAGTATGGTAAGACAATAAAAAATTAATAAAGTAAAACAGGGAAGATTCTCAGATATCCATATTGGATAAAGGTTACATCTATGCATCAAGTGCATAAATAATTGGTAGAAATTTATGAGACTTTAGTAGTTACTCTACACGTAGCTGAACATAAGGTTTGTACATAGAGAAACTAAAAGCATTTGGGATAAATACTATTAGCTGCTTGAACCTAATTCACATACAGATCCAATAGCAAAGGGAAGACATTCTATTGGTTCAAGAGGCTTAAATGCAAACTCCAAATTATTGTCTTGACTACTTTTCTATTCCCTTACTTAGATGAACCTTAAAATTCCAGGCATTAAAATAAAAGTAGAAAACAGCTTATCAGTGACATCTACATATTGAAAAATCCTGAATAAAAACATTTTGAAAAAATTACTAAACAAATAGCAACATAGGAATGTGATGAAGTCATTAAAAAAAACTAAGTTTTGCAAGATACTCCTTAAAACACTATTTTTGAAGAAACTGAAAAAAATCAACTTAAAGAATCAAGAGAATTGTGATAGAGTCATCTAATTGAAAATATTCAGTGTTGGAAGTGGCACACCCATTGGTATCTGGGGGACACTATGGCCACAGTTAGCAGTGATAAGGGACCAGGACATGCTGAGGGTAAAATCCAGAGTCTTGCATATGTGTGGTATGTGATCTACCACTGAGTTTTTCAATAGAAAAATATTTTCAAACACTTAACATTATAAAAAACAAATAAAAATTTTATAGTTTAAAAAACCTGAAACAAACGATTTACTGGAGGGACCAAACATCCGATTTTATCAGTTAGGAAAGTAAGCCTGTGAACTTAGAAAAAGATGATTACAGGTTATACAATATAAATGACCAAAAGAAAATAAAGGAAAATAAACAGAGCCAAAAGACCTATGAGGCTTACAAAACACATAAGCAACGAATATATATTGGTGGCGGGGGAGGGAGAGAGAGAGAGAGAGAAAGAGAGAGAGAGAGAGGAGGGGGCAAATACAGAGACAGAGAGAAAGAGAGAGAGGAAGGGAAAGAAAAGCACTTTAATACATGATGAAATAAATATTGAAAATTATATCTCTATATTTAAAAGACCCACAAGTAGGACTACACAAAGAAATGTTCACATATTCACACAGTAGTTAAACTGCTGAAAAGCAATGAATAAATAGTGAAAGCATCAACAAAAAATCAAAACATCACGCACAAGGGAATCATAATAGAGATGAAAAAGGAATGAGCTGGGCGGCAGATACAGTGCAGTGGTTAAGGTGCTTGCTTTGCACAAGTCTGCACTAGGAGCAATTCCTAACCCCACATATGATATCCTAAGCCTCATGAGATCCCAGAGCAGAGCCAGAAATAATCACCCCTGAATACTTCTAGGTGTGGCACAGAAAACAAAATAAAACTGGTAAAGCAAGTAGACTAACAAATTCAAATGTTGAATGAAGAAAGACCCACCCACCTACCAAGAATTTTATACCTAGCAAAAATTTCCTTCAGGAAAATGATGGTAAAATAGACATACCAAGATAGGCAAATACTGACAATTCATCGCTATCACACCTGCCTCAAAGAAACACTGGTGATGCTCTTTAAGTACAACTTTCTAGTTTCTAGAAATAATACTAGACAGTAGTTTAATTTCATATGAGGCTATAAACAGCAGTGTATAATACAGGCATATAAAAAACAGCATTTTCCTTACTTTCCTCTAGAATTTTCTTTTTTTTCTTTTTCTTTTTTTTTTTTTTTTTGCTTTTTGGGTCACACCCGGCAATGCATAGGGGTTACCTCCTGGCTTTGCACTCAGGAGTTACTCCTGGTGGTGCTCAGGGGACCATATGGGATGCTGGGAATCGAACCCGGGTCAGCGCTCTGCAAGGCAAACGCCCTGCCCGCTGTGCTATCGCTCCAGCCCCTCCTCTAGAACTTTAATTAAGTGACATTTTAATGTATCACTGTAGCATTGTTGTAGCACTGTTACCGCATTGTTCATCGATTTGCTTAAGCGGGCACTGGTAACATCTCCATTGTGAGACTTGGTGTTACTGTTTTTGGCATATCGAATACGCCATAGGTAGCTTGGTAGGTTCTGCCGAACGGGCAGAATTCTCTTGGTAGCTTGCTAGGCTCTCCGAGAGGGACAGAGGAATCAAACCTGGGTCAGCCGCATGCAAGGCATGCACCCTACCCACTGTGCTATCGCTCCAGGAATTTTAATGTATTAAATTAATTATATATAAAAGAAAACAAACAAGTGTTGAGAGAGTAGTGCTTTTCTAGAAAGTAGGAATTACATAATATTTGTGTATTTTACTAGAATGTAGTAACTATTGATCTAAAGTAGACTGCTAACAATTCATATAATTACTTTTGCATCAATAATTTAGATTGGCTTAAAGTGGTAAAAATACAATAAAAGATTTAAAATGGTAACTAAAATATATAATAATAAGAAAGTAAAGATGAACAGACAAAAATGACATGACACAGATCAAATATATGGTCAAAGGATGGATAAGGTCAAGCAAGGTGGATGATATAGAGAAAGTATCTATCCTGTGAAAAGTTGATATGAACGTACATGTTCCTTTTTGGACACTGAAAGTAGGAGGCCCTTAAGTATGGCACTTAGTTTGCCTTTTGATAAGAAGATACTTGGATCATGAAGACAAGTCTAAGCAGGTAAAATCAAAAATATACTCACAGACCCACAGACCAAAGGAACAGAGTTGAATATTCAGTAACAGACTCTCAAATATATGATCACTAATCTTTTAAAAAGGAGCAACAAATGTGAAATGGAACAAGGAAAGCCTCCTCAACAAGTGATGATGGGAAAACTTGATAGCTACCTGCAAAAAAAAAAAAATGAACTCAAACTTCTGTCTAACACCAGGCAAAAAAGTCAGATAAAAGTGGATTATAAACCTCAATATCAAACCTGAATCCATAAGGTAATGGAGGAAAATGTAGGCAGAACACTCCATGACATTGAAGCTAAAAGTATCTTTAAGGATGAAATGCCACTGACCAAGCAAGTGGAAACAAACATAAACAAAAGGGACTTCATCAAACTAAGAAGCTTCTGCACCTCACAAGAAATAGTGACTAAAATACAGAAAGCCCACAGAATGGGAAAGACTATTTACCCAATACCCATCTGATAAAAGATTAATATCCAGGATATATTAGATATAGAATGTACAAGAAAAAACCTCCAATGCCATCAAAAAATGGGGAGAAGAAATGAACAGAAGCTTACACAAAAAAGAAATACAAATGGCCAAAAGGCACACGAAAAATGCTCCACGTCGCTAATCATAAGGAAGACACAAATCAAAACAACAATTAGGTATCATCTCACACCACAGAGACTGGCACACATTCAAAAGAACAAAAGCAACCAGTGCTGGCATGGATTTTGGGGAAAAGGGATACTCTTTCATTGACTGTTCCAGCCTTTTTGGAAAACAATATGGACATTCCTTCAAAAACTAGAAATTGAACTTCCATATGACCCCGCAATACAACTTACGGGAATATATCCCAATGGTGCAAAAAAGCACAGTAGAAATTACATCTGCACCTATATGTTCATCGAAGCACTCTTTACAATAGCTAGAATATGGAAACAACCTGATTGCTCTAGAACAGATGACTGGTCAAAGAAACATTGGTACATGTACACAATGGAATATTATGCAGATGTTAGGAGAGATGAAGTTATGGAATTCGCTTATAAATGGATAGACATGGAGAGTATCATGCTAAGTGAAATGGGTCAGAAAGAGAGGAACAGACATAGAAGGACTGCACTCATTTCTGGAATAAAAAATAATATGATACTGACAACCAAGGACAGTAGACAACAGGGTTAGGAATATCGCCCCATAATTAGAAGCCTGTATCATGAGCAGGGGGAGGAGGCAGCTGGAAGAGAGACGGGATCACTAAGACAATGATGGTTGGAGGAATCGTTCAGGATGGGAGATGTGTGCTGAACGTAGATAATGGACCAAACCTGATGACCTCTCAGTATCTGTATTGCAAACCATAATGCCCCAAAGTAGAGAGAAAGTCTGGGGGAAATTTTCTGCCATGGAGGCAGGGGGATGGTCAGAAAGAGGGGGTACACTGGGGACATTGGTGATGGAGACTGTGCACTGGTGGAGGGATGGGTGTTTGATCATTGTATGACTGTAGCTCAAACGTAAAAGCTTATAACTCTTTGAAACATCTCAAAGTGATTCAATAAAAAAATAAAAAGAATTACTCCTGGCAGTGCTCAAGGGACCATATTGGAAGCCTGTGATCAAATCCGGGTCAGCCTCATGCATGCAAGGCAAGTGCCCTACCTGTTGTAGTATTGCTCTGGCCCCTAAATAAAGTTTAAAAAAGAAAATAAAAGAAAAATATACTCACCTCACAAAAGTAGTCAAGTTTAGTACTGGTGCAAAATAGAAGCAGATAGTTTTCTTATTTTATTTGCAGTATATATTTTGTTTATTTAATACAATGACCAACAATATGTTTCTTAAAAATAGCCTGGAGTAACACTCTGAGTGAAATGAGTCACAAGGAGAGGGATGGATACATGATAACCTTTCCACATCTGTACTGCAAATCATAATGCCTATAATGAGAGAGAGAAGGAGTAAGAGAGAGAGAGGAGAGAGGTGCAGGCAGAGGGTGTGGGGTGGGAGGGATACTGGGGACACTGTTTCTAGGAAATTACACTGGTGGAAAGATGACTGTTGGAACATTGTATGACCCAATTATGAGTAGCTTCATAATTATCTCATGGTGATTCAATAAAATAAAACATTAGTATTTAAAATAATAAAAAAGGAATTTTACTGAAAAAAATAGCCTCCATTAGGGAGAAACTGCATTAAATCAAGATATAACTTCCTTAGGGATAATAGGTATATAAAAAATATCACTGATCAAAATCTTTGTTCAGCGGCTGAAGCAGTAGAGTGGCAGGGCACTTGCCTTGCATGCAGCTCACTTGGCTTGATATATGGTCCCCGCTAGGAATAGTCTTTGAGTACAGAGAAAGGAGTAAGCCCTGAATAATTTTATGTGTGGCCAAACAACAACTATAAAACAATTGTTTTTCAGTATGCCCTCTTGCTTGAGCCAAAATAAATAATTGAGCCAGCTTTCTCTGATGTTTCAAGATGCACAGAGATCGTTTTTTTTTTTTTTCTGACTTTGGACAGGTAGGTCATGCCATTGTAGGAATATTACCTCAGTGGAAATGGCAGAGAATGTGGCATCCTTGAGAATGTTCTTTTTAAAAAGTTCTCTTATTGTCAGTATCAGAAGATATTATTCTTAAAAATGACGTAAAATAAATTTATTTAGGATATGAGGAGAGTGAGAGATCAAGAGAGATACAAGTACACAACTCAGGTTGCCATGCAGAGAGAACTTTCTTTAGCAAAAATGTTCACCTATGGCTTGCATTAAACAGAGGGTTGACCTTTCCACCTCATTGCATATTACAATAGAAGGAATGTTAACAGCATTATTGATGACGTTTAACACCAAAAGTGGGTGCTAATACAGAAGATTGTATTCATTACAGCATCTCTGATATTCTAGGAAGAAGATAGCTGGATGGCTATTAGTGTCCCACTTGTTTATCAACATTTGCAATTACTTTCTCTTTCTTGTACTTAATGACACTACAAAATAGAAGTGCCAATAGATTGCCACTCAGATCCTTTTGACATAACTCTTCTGAATGTAGCAAGAAGGCATATTTGTTATAAAATACTGGAATACCTGACAAAGATTATCTGTAAACACAAGAACTATTATTTCTTCCTATTATTGATCTCTATTTGAATTTTTTAATCAGTCTCCGTATTACTCCATCCAATTCTATTTTGAAATACTCCTTTACATTTACTTTTTATTCTGAATTAACTTCTCATAGTGATATTTCTCCATTTTTTCTGGCTTAACTTCAATTTATTTCTTCTTATTTCCCAAGGATATGAGTTATTGTAATAAACTTATTGTAAATTTTGACATACAAATTTGTATTTTAAACTCTAGGATTCTTCCATGAAGCTGGACACATAGTATAATACTTTCTTAGATATCTCAAAGTTGGTATGAATATAATCTTCATCCCAATTATTCAACAAAACTGTTCCTTTTCCATGCATATCGCTTCTTCTCATTAACCAATCATTAAAGCTAATGTCTAGGATTCATCCTGGATTATTTTATTATTATTATTATTATTATTATTATTATTATTATTATTATTATTATTTTTGCAATACCCCATGGTGGGCTGGAGCGATAGCACAGCGGTTGGGCGTTTGCCTTTCACTCGGCCGACCTGTGTTCGATTCCTCCGCCCCTCTCGGAGAGCCCGGCAAGCTACTGGGAGTATGGAGCCCGCATGGCAGAGCCTGGCAAGCTACCCGTGCTATTGAGTATGCAAAAAACAGTAACAATAAGTCTCTCGATGAGAGACGTTACTGGTGCCCATTCAAACAAATCGATGAGCAATGGGATGACAGTGACAGTGACCCCATGGTGCTCAGGGATCACTCCTGGTGTGGCTTGGTTATTAAATTATGTTTTGCTTCGTGCAAGGCAAGCACCTTAACTATTGTACTATCACTCCAGCCCTACATCCTGGACTCTTGAATTTAGAATCCATCAGTAATTTAGTCTTATTTTAGTCCAATTATTAACATACTTTATATGGACCAGTTCAGTGGGATTCCTGTATATTATGATTTTAGTTAAGTCCCTATCATCGCAGTTGTTTTATTAAAGTAGTTCAACTAGATTTTGGCCCATTACTTCTATTTTCAATCTAGATTTTTTTCTTGTTTTGTAGAAATGACTTATTAATTCTGCTTCCTCTTATATATAAAGTGGTTAATAACCTAAGATTTCAAAAAATGTATTTTCAAGTTCCACAGAAATACTCTCCATCACAGAAATGCCTAATGACAGTGACAAACCACTGGAAAAATAAACTATTCTCCCTGCTTCTCCCTTATTGTAAATGGTATCTGAGTTTGATTACATTAAAATGCCTCGCAAGACATAACTTTTTTTATAAAATAATTTTATTAAAAATAAAAAATATTTTTGGACTGGATAGTACAGCAGGTAGGGCGTATTCCTTGCACCTGGCAGACCCGGGGTTCAATTCCAGCATCTCATATGGTCCCCTGGGCACTGCCAGGAGTAATTCCTGAATGCAGAGCCAGGAATAACCCCTGTGAATTGCCAGGTGTGACCCAAAAAAGCGAAAAAATAAAATAAATAAAAATAAAAATATTTTAATTGAATTAGGGAGATACATATTACAAAGTTATTCAGTCACATGATGTTCCAATACCTGTTCTTTCACAAGTGTACATTTCCTACCATCAATGTACCCAGTATCCCTCCTGACCCCCTCCCATCTCTCCTCTTCCCTCTCTCTTCCCTTCCTCCCCTCACCTTCCTCTGGGGCCTTGTAGTTTGCAATACAGATACTGAAAAATTATGAGGCATATCCTTTTACATTCTTTCAACACTTCTGAATTCCTGTCCAAAATAATCATTTTCCAACTATTATTGGTATTATTGTCACTGGTCCCTTCTCTATCTTAACTTCCATTTGTCCCCCTTGCCCCCCACACACACCACCACACAATTGTGGCAAGCTTTCCACCATCATTGACTTGTCTGGGCCCGTTTTCCCTGCCCATGTATATTAGTCTCACACTATGTTTTTATATCTCACAAACAAATGGAGTCATTTTGTATCTGACCCTCTCCTTCTGACTCATTTCATTCAGCATGATACTCTCCATCACTGTATCACTGTCACTGTTATCCCGTTGTTCATCGATTTGCTTGAGCCAGCACCAGTAACATTTCCATTGTGAGACTTGTTGTTACTGTTTCTGGCATATGGAATATGCCATGGGAAGCTTGCCTGGCTCTGCCATGCAGGCGGGATACTCTCGGTAGCGGGATACTCTCAGTAGCTTGCAGGGCTCTCCAAGAAGGACGAAGGAATCAAACCCGGGTCGGCTGCATGCAAGGCAAACGCCTTACCCTCTGTCCTATCGCTCCACTGTGCTGTATTCTCCATACAACACATAAAATTCTTACATTTTTTTGTTGCACAGTAGTAGTAATACAATGTAATTTACTGTCATCTTGCTACAGAAACAATAGTCCACATTACCCACACTTTATACATAAGCTTCAATATCAGACTGCCTTTATCCCGAGTCTATAAACTTCTACTCAGATGTTTTTCTCTTTAATATTATTTTTCTTGTCTTGTTTTTATTTTTGAAGGTATACTCTACCAAACAACACTTGAGCCGACTCTCAAAAATATTCAACCTGGGGCCAAAGCAATAGCATAGTTAGTAGGATGCTTGTTTTGCACTTGGCTGACCCAGATTCAATCCTCAGTATCCCATATGATCCCCACACATATTCAGGAGTAATTCTGAGTGCAAAGCCAGAAGAAACCCCTGAGCATCTTACGGTGTGGCCCCCAAACAAAAACAAAAACATTCAACTCTGTTGTGTACTCCTGAGAGTTCAGTGCTCAGGTTGGAAATGTGGTGATACTCAGAGTAGCAGACTGCGGGCCATTATGGCCATAGCGAGTAGTACTGAGTGGTCCTAGGAACTACAACTGGCAGTGGTTGGGCAGGGGAGGGCACGCAATAGGGAACCAAGTCAGGAACCAATGTATATCCTGTATGTGTTCCAGCTCTTTGGGCTGTCCCTTGGCTGCTTTTACATGTATATTTCTTTTCAGTACCTGTTTGGGTATTACAAAAAGAATCCAGTTATTATTCTAACGAATCCCTTGTGTATATTGACTAAATCAAAAAGCTACAATATTAAGCTTCCAAGGGTCCTGTTTAGTCTTGGTTATTTTTCTGTTGCAAAGCTCCCCAATTTTTTTGGCTTTATGGGTCACACCCAGCGATGCACAGGGGTTACTCCTGGCTGTGCTTGAGGGACCATATGGGATGCTGGGAATTGAATCCGGGTCGGCCACGTACAAGGCAAATGCCCTACCCACTGTGCTATGGCTCCAGCCCTGCAAAGCTCCCCATTTTAATTAGAAACCATATAAGATGAAAGACAAAGGCTTCATTACACTTGTAAACATGTTTATGACATCAGAGTAAATAAAACTAAAATCTATACCATTAGACTTTGTCAACTTTAGTTTTTTGGTACAATTTTAGGCACCATGATTTATAATGCTGTTAATGGTAGGGCTTCATGCAAAATACATTTCAGCACCACTCTTCCATAGTGTCCATTTTGCTTCCCTTCACCATTGTCCCATTGTCCCCCCAGCCCCATTCTATCTCCCCACTATGTAAGATTCCTACTAAAAACCTTTCTTTCTGTTGCCTTTTGGAATTTATAATTCCCTTACTATGTTTTTTTTATATCTCACATATAAGAGATAATTTGGAATGTCTCCTTTTAACTAACTTTATTCAGCATGGTACTCTCCAGATCCATCCATATTGCAGCAAATCACATGCTTTCATCATTTTTTAGAGGGCCACACCTATTGATGGTCAGGGATTACTCCTTGTTCTGTACTCAGGGATTATTTCTTTCAGTGTTCAGGGCTGAATGGGATGCTGGAGATAAATCCTGAGTGGGTTGCATGCAAGCACTGTACCTGCTGACCTATCTCTCCAGCCCCAAGTTTTGTATTTTCTTATGGCCTAGAAATATCCCATGTGTAGATGAACCATAGCTTCTTTATTCAGCCATCTATACTTGGACGCTGGGGGTGTTTTCAGATTTGGGCTATTGTGAATAATGCTGCAATGAACAGAGGTGTGTGGATGTCTTTTCTGGACAGATTTTTTGGCCATTGGGGGAGATGCCAACAAGTTTCGAATTGCTGGGTCACATGGCAGCTCAAGTTTTAAATTTTGAAAAGTATTCATACTATTTTTCAAAAAAGGTTGGACCTGTCAACATTCCCTCCAGCAGTGGAAAACTGTTTCTTTCCCCCAGCATTCATACCAACACTACTTGCATAGGTTCTTTGTGATATGTGCCAGTCTCACTGGTGTGAGATGATATTTCATTGTTGTTTTACATTTCCTTGATGACAAGTGATGCAGGTCTTTTTTTAAAAATACCTGATGGCCATCTGAATGTCTTCTTAGAGGAAGTGTCAATTTGTCAATTATCCATAGATACCAGTGATCCTAATTGGCACCAAAAAATTAAAGTGAATGACACACTAAAATAAAGCACTCAGATGAACATATGTTGAGAAGAATATTTATTTGTTACTGAAAATACACAAAGGTAAAGGTTGCCTAGCTGCTGATTCTCCATAGTACAGCAGGATACTGTAATAAAGGCTGAAAATATATGTTATATAAGGTGGTTTACATTTCTAAGGCATTTAGGCTTAAGAGCAATAGGCATGCCTAGCTCCATTTATTTGACTTGAAATATACAGAGGCACCACATACAGAAAAAGGATTGGGTACTGTACAGAAAATTTCCTTCATGAATTTGTGTCTTTGAATCATGTATCTATTCCCTTCATCCCCAAATATTTATTTTTTCACATGAGTTTGGAGTTGTTCATAGAACACTGATAATAATCTACTCTTCAAGAGTTTGTTTATAATGACATCACCAATGGGACACACAAAACAGAACTACTTCATGGACAGGTTCTGTAGACTCTTACCAAATTGAGGTTCCAAGTAGGAAAAACACCAATTTGCAAAGGCACAGTGGAGACAGGTTTAATGCATTAAATATAACATGAATCATTCACAATAACAAGTTTAGTGTTTCAGGGAACTTTTGTTAATACAACACAGTTGGTCATACAAAATACAAATGCTTCTGTTGATTTGTCTTGGCAAACTCAGATACATCAACAGTGCTAACAGTTTAACAGCTTTGTTCTCATCTGACAGAAAATAATGGCAGTTCTGCAAGGCAAATGTTAAACCTGACCGTATGTATTTATTAATTCCACAGTGTTTTGACAGATTATAGGGGATGGAACTCAGAGGATGCTGACACGCTCACTGAGGGCTTTCATCTCCATTTCTTCAGTCTCAGGACTGTCACTATGGCTAGCACTTGGGTTGATCAGGTGTGTGGGGTACTGCATCCCCTGCTCGCCTGCGTACTGCTCCCACCTCAAGTCGTCACTTTCATGGGTGATATAGCGTTCCCCAATCTTGCATTCCAGCTCTCGTAAATCTAACCAGGTCTGATAATCCTGAGCAAGAAATCCCAAAATATTACCATGGTGATGATTAAAACATTAAAACACTTTCATGTTTTCAAGTTGTTGTCAGTTTCCACAACCAATGAGGTATCTTTTCTTTTTTACTCTGTGCTGTGCTTTCATGAAACGCCCTGCAGTGACGGCATCATAACCAAAGCTCACCACTTTGCCTACCCTTAACTGCAAATCTATATAGTTTATATCCTGTCATGCATCAAAGAGGCGATTCATGCCTGCAGCCAAGCAATGAAGAATATTGGTATCCATCTGAAAAGTAAAGCCTACAAGTAATGGTGCAATATTTCAGAGTGTTATTTTCTTCAACGTTAATGAAATATGAAAAGGAACAAATTCAGAAAACAAACATATGCATATACTTTATATTTTCCATGATTCGTTCCATAAATGTTAGCTTAGAATTTAAAAATACTGCATTGAGACAAGTACAGTGCATGACCAGATGGGCATCAATTTGGACATTTATCAGGATTACATATACAGATGCTCTTAAAATCTGGTCCCTACAGTTTTGTTATGACTTTTACTTCTTTTGGTTTGTGGTACTGGTAGGGAGGAATGTCTAGAAAAAAAACCAAAAACCTAAACTGCTATTATATTCTAATGCTGCATGCATTTTGGCAAGAAATCTGATCTTAGAACTACACTTTTAAGATAAGAAAAATGTCATATGTAATATAAAAATATGTAAATATTTGAAGCCATTTCATTTTATTGAGAAAATACCCAATATTTTTTTACCTGTAGCCAAGGGTGACTCAAGGTCTTATCCACACTATACCGCTTTCTCATTTTCACTTGCAGTAAGTTATTAATAAGATCAATGGCTGAAAAAAATTGGTAAAAATAGATGACACATTTAAAACATATGCACACTCTAATTAGTGTATTTCACATCTTCTCTTTCACACAGTTAAATGCAACTTAGTGATAGCAGTCAATAGAACCTGAGGAAAATTCCTCTTGAGATTTCCAAAAACTTGGCCTTTATTTTTGATGTTAAAAATGGAACTGGAAATAACTGTAGAGGATGGAATATAACTTTTGTGAATACTTTGGTAATTTTCTTTTGATTAGGTATATAACTTTTGTGAATACTTTGGTAATTTTCTTTTGGTTATAAAGTTTTCTAAAGTATAGCTATGTTTTAGCAAATGACACTGAAATGTTTTTCACACTCATGACAGAATGAAAAAAATATTCAAATGAAGGCATTTACTAATTTTTATAAGAATCAAAACACATAATGGGGTTTATAATCTGTAATTTAAAGTCAAACATCTGATTACCATGCTTAGAAGGGAAAAATATGGATATAACATGGGCCATGACAAAAGACTAGAGACTAAAGATCTATGGCCCAATTGGAAAAACTTTTGTCTCTTTCCATTTGCTTTAAAAATAAGCAACCAAGAGGCTGGAAAAGTTTCTCAGTGGAAAAGCTTCTCATATATGATGCCCTGGGTTTGACAGCCAAAATCACACTATAAACAAAACAAAAAACAATGACACAATGAACCTGAAGGGATTCATATATTGTTATTTTTGAAAAAGATGAATAAAATAAATCATATCAATTCATTATTTTCTCAGGGAGTGTAGAAAGATGCATAGTGAAAATATTGTATTAGAAACAGTTTATCCAACCCTGGATTTGCCTGTGATTGAGATTCTGAAAGGGATATCACTGTACCACTGTATCACTGTCATCCTGTTGATCATCAATTTGCTTGAGTGGGTGCCAGTAACATCTCCATTTGTCCTAGCCCTGAGATTTTAGCAGCCTCTCTTTACTTGTTCTTTCCAGCGGTGTCGCATTGGAAGGTAAGGGAATGAGACCCATCACTGTTACTGTATTTGGCATATTGAATACGCCACGAAGAGCTTGCCAGGCTCTGCTGTGTAGGAAGGATGCTCTTGGTACTTTGCCAGGTTCTCTGAGAGGAAGAACTAGGCTATAAGAGGTCTGGAAGCTTTGTTTTATAGTCTCTGGATCCTGGCCATTGATGGGACTACACGGGCACTGGGGGCAGTTTATGGTTGTGACTGCCTAGCTACTGGAAAATGGGGGATCTGGGTGGAGGAGGCCCAGTCCCAACCCGAGCAGGCTAGAAATTTTTTTCTTAGTTATCTAGCTCACAAAGCAGTTTGCTTAACAACAGTACCATGCAATAGAGTCCTCAATTTCACATATTTGACTATGAAATTGAGGATTCTATATCCATTCAATATAATGGTATATATTTCTAGTATATACCATTAATTGCTATTTTATCACATGTATTATGTATTCCATTCATTCTTATGATAACTGCACATTTTTTTTTATTCGAGCACTTTCTTCCCCAAAAAGAGCTTAGTAAAATCTCCAAACTAATGAAGTATTCAAATTTCACTAGAGAATTCATTACCTCCTTAATACCAAACCTGGTGGCTATGTTTCCTAAGAGAAAAATTGTTCTGTCAAAAATTTTAATAAATTTGGTAGCTGATAACTATTTTGAGTAAATACCCCAATTTCCCAAACTATCAACGTGATTTGGACTATACAATACGATGCACAGACCTGAAAAAAAAAGTCATGGGAACTCAGTAATTATCAGGAGCAAAGATTGTGTCATTCAATTAGAATCAAAATCCTTTTTATGAAGCAAAGAAAAGTGACTTATACAGACTTCTCATAATCTAGATTTGTGTATTTCTGACACTAATGTCCCAAGTTTTTTTTTTTTTTGCCTTGAAAGAAATAGAATCAAACACCTAAAACTTCTTTGATTGAAGAAAGGAAACGCAATAGCACACATTTAAATGCATGTGTCTACACTTGTCCTTAGCCAGGACTTTAGAAAACACTGTACTTAGTACAATTTCAAGTTCCAGGCATGTGTTCTCAGAAAGCTTTTCAAGTATAAGTTCTCTCTGTGAACTGTGTATTGGGTATGTGCTTTAAAACATCCATTCACATGATTTACTCACTGGTGAGTAAAGTGCACCTTCCATTCTGGCTGCTGTGAAGTCACACAGCAAAAATGGAAGCTGAAGGGTGAAGGGAGAGCTTATGTGCTACTGTAAGCATTCCATGGCATTACGCTTCCCTTGTCACTGCAGGGAATAAATACATGCTATTAATTCACTCATTCTGCTTTGAATTCTATAATTAGGAAGGTAGGAGTATAGTAACCCAACAAAAGGTCTGGTTTGTGCCCAAATAGGCCCCAACGGTGAGCCACACTGCCTAATGGGGAGGGAAGTACTGCCAGAGGAGAAACTACAAGTGTTAGAGGGAATGGAATAGGTGAAGATGAAATAAAGTATTCTACTGAATGAAGCATACAATCACACATCTGATATAGCCGCAGTAGTCAGGCGACCTAAATAAGCACAGCAAGGTAGTGGCAAGTACTTCCAAGAGAAAACAGTGAAGGATGTAAGGAGAGACTGAGGAGGATTGTGTGTGTGTGTGTGTGTGTGTGTGTGTGTGTGTGTTTACAATATATTCTGTGGTTCTTGGCGGCAGAAAAATAAAATGATAAACTATGGAATATTGGAAACCATAGCTAAGTATTGGGAAACTGGTGTTATTTGAAAAAAAAATTCTACCAGTAGTGTTTGAGAGCTCCGACCTTATTGTTACTGTCAGGCCAACATCAAGTCCCACAGAATTCAACATTAATCTCAACATCCAAATGCTTGTAGCAAATGTCTTTTTCAGATAATAAAACATTTCAAAAGTGTTATTTATTGACCATGTTCCTCAAAGAATGATAGATATCATTCATTTATTTCAGTGTACACACACACACACACACACACATGCACACTTACACACAGCCCTTTATTTTGTTCAATGGTTAGTATTCAAAGAACATCATTCACAATGTAATCAGACTCCCCCTCCTATGATAGAGGGTAATTATTTTAGCTTTTCCCAATTCCAAATGTAATGTTTATCTGCTACCAATCAATGCATTAGGAACCTTTTCTCAAGACTGCTTCATGACTTTCCTAGATCACACCTGCCAATGCTTTAGCAACCAATTATTCTATGAAGTAGATTGACAGATAAGCATGTTTGCTTATAGAAGAACTGCTACATTAGTTTTACTATTACCACGGCACCACCACCACCACTACTACTTCTACTACTACTACACTACTACTACAACTACTATTTTATTTTTAGACCATACTTAGCAGTGAATAGGGCTTACTCCTGGCTCTGTGCTCAGGGCTCACCCTGGAGATGCTTGAGGGACTGAATGAAGGACTGGAGATTATAATATGCAGGACTGGAGATTAAAATAGGCCTAGCCACACAGAAGGTAAGTACTTGAACCCCTGTAATATCTTTTCTTTATTAGCTTTATTAGCTAATTACATTAGTTAATAGGATGTTACCTAACTAGTTAGTATTAGTTGCATTATTAAATATATATCAATACATTATATATTAATATTAGTTATATTATTAATATTAGATACATTAGTTAATAGGATATGATCTTTTCTAAAGGATACTATTGTAGGAGTCATTTTTATCCAAAAGTTTTGTTATGGTTAAGACACATGAATTATTTTGTTTTGGGGCTACAACCAGCAATGCTCAGGGGTTATTCCTGTCTCTGTGCTCTTAAATCACTCCTGGCAGTGTTCAGACACATCAATTTTTTGACAATGCTAATTTTACCAATCCTGCAGTTCTGTTTTAAATAATAAAATGAAACTATTCTTGAGTAATAGATTCTATGTAAATAAATACTGGCTAATATTGACTTTTAGTAATTTCTTTCTAAAGACCAGGAGGTGTTTTCTAAATATTTGCAAACTATTCAATCATTTATCCTAGGATTTTGTCAGGGGTAAATATTTGTGTTCTTGTTGAGTGATTTCAGAATTCACTCTTTCCCACTTCTAGAAATTCAGAGAAGTCTGGCCTGTCTTATGCATCTTGGTATCTGTTTTAGCTCCCTTTTATTTATTACAAATTATTCACAGTAGCTTTAAGAGTTTAGGTATAATGTTCAATTCTGAACATTTGTCCTAGTTTATAGCTGCCGTGAAATGCCCTTTTTGGATGAACCCACTAGTTCCAGCAGAATGCTGTGTATAAAGGAGAATCCAACAGCCGAAGACTGCTGGAATGAAGCAGCTACAGCTGCCCCAGAAGGAAGCTGAGTAAAGATTTTGTAAAAAGTGCATCTAGGGTTTTAATTCTAGTTCTAAAACTCAAATCAAGATTCTAAAATCTAACCTAGAGGGAATGGGGCAGGGCATGCCACTGGACTTCCGGTAAGGGGAGGAGGGTGAGAAAGTGACCACAGAAGGAGACAAAATGTCATAGTTAAGACTTTCCCTCAAAAACAAAAGAAAATGGGACACAACTCCACAGTGGGAGAAATGAAAGGAAGAAGGACAAGGACAATGGAATGGGAAGGTGGCAGGACTAGTCCCAGCAAAGGGGCAGGATGCAGTTGTCACTGCGGGGAAGGAAGATATCTGCTGACTCCAGTTTACTTGCCACCCCATGAAGATTTGGAGCGCATGAAGAAAGGAATATTTAGAAAGAAGGGATTGCTTCAGAAATCCTGGCCCTTGTGCTCACTGCCACATACAGAGGAAAGCACAAACAGCCAAACAGATGCCTCTTACGAGATGGACTTGGACTGCAGCACCGTGCTAGGCTCTGCTGTTGAGGACAGTAAGGAGATGCCATTTGGCTTTGGGGCCACACCAAGTTCAGAGCTAGGGGGTTGTTCCCAGGAGTGCTTGGGGGACCATCAGAGGCAGGAGGAGCAGAATCTGGGATTCTACTTGCGATGCACATGCTTGAGTTTGACTATGTCCCTGGCCCCAACAGATGCCACCCTAACCAGCAGTAGTTAAGCTATACCCAAAGTTTTGTAAGAAATCATATTCTTCTATTCTTTTGTGTCAATCCTTGTTATTCATACCTTGCTTCCCAATTAACTCTCTGTTTCAAGTACCGATCTCTGCCTCTCCCACCTCTACATCCTCAAGAAAACAGGAACAAAACAGTCAGTGGCTGATTCTCCTATTTGCAGTGAATATGATACCAACAATTTCAGGGAGATGAAGGATTATTTTCTGACAATGCCTGTCTATTTATTCTGGGAGTTCACTTTCCAAATACTATTCTAAGAGTTGTGTTCTCATCTCTATCCTTAAGCAATTCTTTGTTCCTTATAATTATTATTAAGTTGTCTGAAGGCCAAACTCTGAACACCATGGATAGTCATAATGGGTCAACATAGAAAGTCTTTCCTTTTTCTGGTTGAAAACGTTTGAAACAATCGTATGGTTTAAATTTTATGTTTGGAAAACTTCCTACACTTAGCTGGAGTGATAGCACAGGGGATAGGGTGTTTGCCTTGCAAGCAGCCGACCTGGGTTCAATTCCTCCATTCTTCTTGGAGAGCCAGGCAAGCTACCGAGAGTATCCTGCCTGCATGGAAGAACCTGGCAAGCTACTCATGGCGTATTAGATTTGCCAAAAACAGGAACAACAAGACTCACAATGGAGATGTTACTGGTGCCCGCTTGAGCAAATCGATGAACAATGGGATGACAGTGCTATCAATGCTATGAGAAATTCTATAAATTAGAAAGAGATGACAAAGAAAATTTTTTCTAAGTCCAATTAAAAAATTTACTTTATTTTTGCTGCAATTAATTCTTGACTAATACAGTTTTTTTCCCCTAGCTTCCTATATAGCAATTTCTCTCATGTCCCATGAGTTGAGAGACTAAAATACAAGGAAACTGAACAGAAAATTTTATCAAATGTTCTGTTTTGCCAGAATAGGCCTTTTACCAGATGTTATGATAGCAAGAGAAGTTCTGTACAGCCTGTTTGCCAGGTGCACAAGTAGATTTGAACAAAACCAACACTGAATGGTATATGCAGGTGTTGACAAGGCTTTATGTTTCAATATGAAAAGAAACATTCCTACATAGTGTATATAGTATGGATTCCATTTTCTCTTCATATCAAAACACCAAATTATCTTTGAAATTGCAGGAACCATACTGCGGTCATTCTCTACTTCATAGTGAATGCCATGTGAATGAAACAATAGGTTCTGTGTATGTCGAAGCTACATTTGCATGTACCACTGGCTATTGCAAAACTGAATTGTATCCAAAGTTTGGTGGAGAAAAATCAGGGAGTTGGACGCAATTGGGATTTAATTAGTCTCTCAGACTGTACCTCACTGAGCTTAAAGATGTCTTATCTTTAATTATCTTAATGTAAACTTGTCCCCTCCCATTCTTCTGGTCCTCAACTTCACACAGATGTGCATTTATTCTGGCAGAAAAATTTTAGGACTGTTTCAAATAAAATATGTCATTTATCGTATCTGAAAAATGTGCCTAAATAGCATTTGGCAGATTAGCTGTATTGATTAGAAATTTTAAATGTCCCTTTACAACTCTAAGGTTTAAAATCTAGATTTGGTACATACAGTTCGTAAAATTTTGACTAAATATTTCCCTAGGTGCCAGGATCACAGGATCAGTGATTTCTCAGAGAAAATCAGAATGCTGCCGAGAATGTCTGCAAGAAACATGATGTTTATTTCAATTTGTACTAGAGGAGAAAAATTGCCTATGAACCTCCCAGCGTTCACCTGTTTAGTCACAGGACTTCTCATCTTTAATTTCCCCATTATTCTTTCTCCACCTCCACATGTTTCATGTGCATATGTTCAAGGTAAAACCAGATCACATGTATTATGATGGAGTGCTCACCTGTCAACCTCTGAGCTCCTTGGCTTCAAGGGAGTTTTTTTTTTTTTTTTTTTCATTTGCACTCCACCTTATTGCGTGTCACGGTGTGCTGCTCAGTTCTCCCTTTGGTTTGCTTCATGCTGATGGTAAGTTGTGTATTTATTTTAAAAAATCATTTTGCAACCCTTCACATTCCAGCTCTCAACCTAGAAAGCTGTTGCCCAGCAACCCTGACTGGGACGTTCCTCTCAGGGGCTGGAGCCAGAGGCTGCCGGCAGCAAACAAGGCTGCTGGAAGTCATCATCTCACTAGTTCCTGAGTCAATTATGGCAATCCAATGAAGTGCAAGACCTTTAGAGACCCAGTTGCTGTCTCTCTTTCCCCAGTTCTCTGCAGAAATTTATTCTATCAGTGCTTATTCCCTGGGTTTACTTTCAATTTCATTTCCCTCGGAAGACTAGCCACTCAACCTTGGAAATGAATATCTGATAAACACAAGCCAACAGTAGTCTCTCAGCTAAAGTCAAAGAGATTCAAAAATTAAAGCAGGTATCAAAATGTTCTGATACTTGGGGTTATTTTTTCACTCCACATTCAAATCTTTTAGAAGGTTTTTCTCTCTTGTTTTGTTTTTGGGGCCACACCTGGTGGTACGTGGGGTTAGTACTGGTTCTGCACTCAGGAGTGAACCCTGGTGGGCTTGGGGGAACTGTATAGGATGCCAAGGATCGAACCCAAGCTGGCTGTGTGCAAGGAAAGTAACTTATCAACTGTATTGTCTTTTTGGACTCAGGTTTTTTCTCTTTTGAATGATAGTACACAAGCCAAAGATCAAGTATAAATCTTTAGAAGAGAGGCCTCAGGTATTGGTATTTTTCATGGGTAAATAAGCCCCCAGGAACATCTAGTATATGTAGGTAGAGTTGAGAGTGAATGTGCTCTGTAGTGCTTCTGTGAATTTTATTTCACACACACACACACACACAATGGATACACAATCTGAAGTGCCTAAAGTTGGTAGATCTTGGACAGGTCTCAAGTGTCTGTATTTTAATGGCTTCCAATGGCATCTTATGCAATTTCAGTAGTAAGGAGCTAGAGATACGGCAACCCTGAAAGTTGCTAAATAATAATTTAATGCTGTTCAAGGGACTTCAGAACAGAATATAAAGGCAGAGGAAAGTATCTACCATCAGTCCAATATTATTTAGTATTCTGTCCCTCTTGGAGAGCCCAGAAAACTCCTGAGAGTATCCCACCTGCACACGGCAGAGCCTGGCAAGCTACCCGTGGCATATTCGATTTGCCAAAAACAGCAACAAGTCTCACAATGGAGATGTTACTGGTACCCGCTTGAGCAAATCGATGAACAATGGGACAACAGTGCGATAGTGCAGTGTTATTCTCAAATTAAGACGTGGAAAAATTTAGGTAATTTTCTACTCAAAACATACTAAAGTGAAGAGCAAATGTATTGGATCATACAAATAAATATCACAATTACTACAGTCTGGTAAGATAACAATTAATCTATTTAGGTTCCACCTCCCCATCCTCATCCAAAATGGTAGAAGTGTGAACTAGAAAATTAAAGCATGCATGAGAAAGAATTCAGAGTTCTCAATTCATAATGAACTCAGCACAAATCAATTTACAGTCCCCAAATCAAATGTTATTTTATGCCACACTAAAAGAAATGTGTTTTAATAATGAGGGGAGTGGTGGCTTCAATTTATTCTTAGACTCTGTGAACATTGAGTCAGAACCATTTGAGGTTTTAGAAAAACAGAAACGAAGAGGAGAATGTTTGGATCAGAGTGAACAAGAGGCTGAAAGAAAGAACTGACTGTCCAGGAGAAAAGAAGTTTCTGGGTGACAAGATGGCTACTCTCAAACCTCTGAGCAGCATCTTTATGTCAGGAAGAGTACTGGCTTATTCTGTCCCTGGGTATAAAAACAGAGATATATTTCCCCCCTCTGTGTAAGGGTCAAATAAAGCAGAAATAGGACTGTTTTTAAAACTGTATATTTTCCATATATGGAAAAAATTAAGATTACTCTGGATTGGTATCAGGAGATATGGTTTAGATGTAGCACTATAGCACTGTCATCCTGTCGTTCATTGATTTGCTCGAGTGGGCACCAGTAACATCTCCATTGTGAGACTTGTTACTGTTTTTGGCATATAGAATATGCCATGGGTAGCTTGCCAGGCTCTGCTGTGTGGGCGGGATATTCTCGGTAGCTTGCGGGGCTCTCCAAGAGAAACAGAGGAGTCGAATCTGTGCAAGGCGAACGCCTTACCTGATGTGCTATCGCTCCAGTCCATGGTTTAGATAGGATTTTTTGTCCAAAATTTTGATATAGTATTTTGTATTTTTTGATTGGTATCATGAGATATGGTTTAGAAAAAGAATTTTTCATCCTAAATTTTCATATATTATTTTGTATTTTTATTATGGAGTAAAAAGAAGCAGTAGGTCAGGTGGGGGTCCCTTGACAGTGAGTGTTGAGAAATCAATATACTAAGAAGAGATCTGAAAAGTTCTCATAACAGATCTGAGCTGAGTTCCAGAGAATGTCAGATCAAAGCCTAAGGCCAAGAGTCCTCGAGAGACCCAGAGACCTATCACAGGATCTTTCAGCAGGATAAAAAGGCATAAGACCACCTGTCCATTTTAGTTAACAATGCCCTAGAGATGAACTCTTATTTGTACAAAATCCTCACACCTGGACACTATGGAAAAGTCCTATACGCCAGCTTTGTAAAGCTATCCTTAGGATTCATACTTTCTTTACTGGGCTCTGCATTTCTCTGGAGAAGCCTGCTTTCTCTCTTGTTTCTTTCTCCTCACTCATTTCTTTGTACAATTTCTCTTTCTGGAAATTCCTTTCTGCATGAATAAACCATGAACCTGGGGAAACGTGGTGGAGATAAGGAGAATTTTTCCCGCTTTTCAGTGATGAATATAATCTGACTTCAGTTCCAAAACCATGGCTCCCTCAAAAGTCTAGTGGGGGGGGGGATTCATTTCCTTTGCTGAGCTGATCAAAGGGGGTCTCAGGTAAAACCTCACCATTGCCTTAGTGGGGCCAATCATGTAAAAGATTAAGGAGACTTTCATAAGTCTTGAAGCTCCTGGGGTATTTCATAGGCAAGGAATCAAGACAGCAGAAATATTGGCTTGGTTGTGACTGTCTCTTCCTCTGCCATTCCCCACTCACTTCGCTAGCAACAAAAGCAACTTAGACTATTTCACCTCATTGGCTCCTTATGCTGACATATCCAAATACATTTAGCTATCAAGCTATCATAATTTAACTTCATCATGCTACCCAATCAGAAGTGAAATTTTAATTGTATAATTGGACTATATATCAGAAATATTTCCATTGGGGAAGAAAGCAATAGGACTTTGAATATTTATGATGTCAATATTCTTATTAAATTTTTGCTGTGTCTCAAAAGCATCATTTGTTAGAGAAAACCTAGTTATTATAGTTTACTTTTCTATCCAATCTTCATTTTCTGCTAGTGGGATATTTTTAGATACTATTTCCTTTTGATTTTTTTATTTGATCAATAGGTTTAAAAAATTGTAAGCTACTGGTTCATAATTTTAAAGTTCTTTATATTAGAAAAAAATCCATGCTTTGTTTTTGCTTTAATAAAACACAAACAATTCCAAACTTCAACTAGAGATTTAAAAAAAAAAAAAACAGTAATCCCCCTAGGAAGTTCTGGCCCATTTAATTCACTTCAGTTTTTCAATCATGATTAAATTTCCTGGCACCCAGTCAGGTATTTTTAAGCATTTCACTGGCTAGCCCCTTTGTAACTCTTCCGTCCTGTTATGTCTGACAGTGGTGCTAATATGTTGACAAATCAATCTATTCATTAATATTCAGCACGCTTACTGGATCTGCAAGTCTTATTAAGTGTTACAAACAGTTTAATTATTAAAATGATAATTATCTGTCTTTTGTTTTGCATACCATTGGATTTCTGGGTCTCATCTCCCTAAGATTTATTTTCAATGGAGTTTATTTTTTGTTTTGAACAATATGTAGTGAAATAGGGACCTACAGCTGGTTCCTTTTCACGGCAAAGTGCTACTTCCAACTTAAGTGTTTAGCGTTCTGGAACACTGTTGGATTCTGAAAACATACCATGTGGTAAATGGTGCGAGGTTTTTATTTAGCTTTGCTTTGTTTCTGTGCTGGCAGTATTTTTCATCTCGTTTCAATGGGGAGGGGGGACACATTTGTGATCCATTTTATTTTAATCTGTCACAATGAATGGCATATTTTTGCTTTTAAAATAAAATTTAGATGCTCTGATACATTAAGTGGTATACTGTTATAGTCTTTCTATGCCCTGATCTGCCATAGATTATCTACAACATACATAAATTTGAGCAGAGAACTGAGAACAACAGAAAGACTAAATGACAGGAAATAATAAATTAGAACTATATATTTAATAGATTATTATTTAAGTTAAATAAAAACAACTAAATTATTTTATGCAACATGTTACACATTATCAGTAAAGAGAGGTAGAAATATTATTGAGGCTGTGGGAGAATAGAAGTAAAAATTCCAGTCACTGGTGCACCATAATAATTTACTCAAAGTAAAGAAAGATAAGCTATAGGATTAATGCAAGGGCATTTCCTTCCTCTTGTGTGTGTATATATATATATATATAGGTATATGTATATATATATACCTATATATGTGTGTATATCAAGTCTTTGAACTTGAGCTTAATTCTTGATAATACCAACTAATCATGTGATTCTGAGGCTGAGCAGTAACAACACAGCAGGTGGCTTGAGAATAGGTGCTTTTTTGGATTTCACCTGTGAACACAGAAAATGATCTTTGTCTGCAGGGGTTAGGGCTGGTTGTGAGACAATTTCCGAACTTGGCTCTGTGTTGATTACTGCCTGCTTGTCTCCCTAATGGCATATGAAAGAATATCAAAACTCAGGAGAAAAACTATAGTAACTCATCTGGTGATCTTCGGAGTCTAATACTAACCTGCTTCTAATTTACTGTGTCTCTAATTGAACTCATCAATTCAATTTGATGATGGGAAGGTACTTCTACTTTAATAAATGCTTTTTCAGTGCAGCTTGTTTGTTATCATTCTAGTAAGATGGCTTGCATGGAAACAAATTATATCTCCCTTTCCAAGCTATACCATCCACTTTATTGGCTTACACATGCCACTTCTCTTCTTCCTCTAAGAATAATAAAAGATGCATACTAAAACAAAATTGCAACAAAAAGGATGAATAATAAAGTCACACAAAAATTATATGATTTATATGTTATAATTTTGAGCAACTGAAGGGATGTAGGAAAAGCTAAATTGTTTTGACAGTATTACATTAAAAATCTTTCTTTGTGTAGGCAAGAGAGTGCCTTGAATTACATCTTCTCAGTTATGATGTTATAGAAAAGCCATTGGTGTTACTGGAAAAGAAATATAACCTTATAGCTCTTCAGTGACAACATTCATTAATAAAATGTTATATGCTTCAGTGTAGGAAAAATTTGATCAGATATGGAAGAATTATAGTTGAATTAAAGGCCATACAGAATGGTTTATTTTCCTCCATACATTTCTGTTCAATGTGGAAAAGAGCTAAATATCAGTGAAATGAATTCAGAATGAAAAATAAAAATTCTCATCTCAGTTTTAGACCTACTCTATGGAGACTATTGAGATTAACTCTCCTATTTAAATTTTTCCTCCTATTCTCTCTATACTTTTAAATAATACACTATTCTTTGTGCTTAATTCATTAACTTTATGCTAGTGCGCTACATAATCCATGTATTGATGTCAGTTTGAGAATTGCTAAGAGGTCCATGATGAAGTCTTTAGAAACTTTTATAGCTATTTGACACATTTTTATTATATTTTACAAAGTACATTTATTTGAAAATTAAAATAAAAAGGACCCTTTATCACAGACATTTTGAGAAGAACTACTTTAAAATGATTTCTTCCATGAAGTAGAATAAACCTCTTCATTTTAGTTTATTCATATTGTCCTCCTCCCAATTATTCTGGTTGTGTTTTCATGTTGGTCACCTTTGTAACTTAAAAAAATATATGGTACGATATGGGATATAAATATATATATATGCATAAATTTAATTAAAAGTGCTAACTCAGATTGGTAAATGACATTTAAATATATATCCTGACTCATTCGTCTAGGCTGAAGCCTATTAAATCCTAGGGAAATTAGGGATTGTCACATTCTAGGCCTTCCCAGTGTTGCTTAAGTTTTATATCATTATTTACAGACATTATATGGTTAGATATGCCAGGTCCAAAAGCAGTTCGATACGCTTGGTCTAAAGTTATCTAAAATTTAAAGTTAAGCATGGTAGGTAGAATAACTATTATTAACTGTCAGACTCCAGGATTGTAACTCATGCTTGCTGCTACATATATACATATATATGTATTACAATGTTATCATCTGACATTTCTAAACCTATCACCACTCACTTAATAAAAAATATTCAAGTGTTTAAAGATTATTCTTTTCTCACAGTCTTTTGAATTCTCCAAATCATGACGTATATATTAGCTGCTTTCTAAAATAAAATTACACATCGTGATGCATTTCCTGGAATTTCATATTTTTCTTGTATATTCTTGAAATAAGAAGGTTGTGATTCTTTTCCTAAAATCACCATTTTCAGGGTAATCTATAGTGAAATGAGTTTGACATTTGCAGCAAACTGCATGTACTAATATTAAATATCAGTATACGCAATTAATATTTTTAAAAATGAGGGCTCTGAGAGATATTACAGCTGGTAGGGTGTAGGATGACATTACTTTGTCCTTTCCCTCCTTGCCACAAGTAGCTTGTCCCGGTTTTCCCCGGAGTTTAGGCTTACCCCAGGCACACCCATCAAGGTGTTCCCGAATCTCTCCCATCCCTTTGTTTAGCTATAATCACTTCTCCATGCTCTCTTCCCCAAAAGAGTTAATCCGCGGCTTTCCCTTAATCTGACTCTGCTAATTTATAAGGTCAGACCTTCCTAGGATACTGAATTTATATTATATAAGTTAATATTGCCTTTCTCCTCTTCTTGTGCCTTTTGAATAATTTACTTTAAAGCAATGTCCTTTTTGTATGGACACGAGAAGGCAATATCATGTTTCTGTAACTTGGGATTTAATTGGCCTTGAATATTATTCCCTCCTGGGCATCTGCTTTCTCCACTTAAGCCTCAGTTGCCCTCAGTTCCTAGCACCCCAAAAACAGGGTCCCAATGAGGGACAGGAAGGATCCAGGGCAAGTGGTGAGTTATGTGCTACCCTGGCATCGAGATGGGCCTGGCCAAAGTGCCTAATTCTTAACTATAAGTTAAGAACTTAATCATAGACAAATACTGTCATGATTCAAAAGTAATGACGAGACTAGGACCCTGCTAGGGATAGGAAAGACTGATCTGGCCTGAGCACTGTAGTCTGAGATTGAGATGGCCCCAGGAGAGCAATTCCGTAAGCTTTAATGCATCTCTTATTGTGTCCATACAAAATGAGTAATATTATGAATTCTTATATGTTTGCTGGATGAGGAGAAGAGAAACACACTCATGGGACTCCGCCCTTGGGTGGATCCTCCTGCTGAAAGAGAATTAAGTCCTAGGAGAAGCATCCCCTAAGGGAAGGAAAGGAACCTTACCCTATTGATGGTGACCACACCTATGTGTACGCCCCAACCCCCTCATGCTGTGGAGATTTAACTAGGCTGTAAGAGTGGGTTGGGGGGCCAGATCCACAGGGCCAGATCCACAGATCCAGAGAGAGACTGAGAGCAGGAGAGAAGCAGAGAGAGAGAGAACGAAATAAACTGATCGAGCAACCAGTCTGCCCTTCTTCCGTCGCCTGCCCTTGACCAACGGCACACACAGCGGTTCCGGGGCACCGAACTCGGGCGGTGAGACAGAGCCGCCCGGAGAGCCCGCGAGTGCTCGCACCCCTCGGCGAGCTTTAGTTTTTTACAGTAGGGTACTTGTCTTGCACATGGCCAACCTGGGCTGATTCATAGCACTACATATGGTCCCCTGAGCACAGAGTCGGGAGTAAGCTCCGAGCACAATAAAACTTTAGGAACAAGAAGGGGATTTTATAATTGATCTAAATTTGAATATGAACATAGTTAAAACTCTTTTGAGTCCTCTAAGTTGTCAGATTTTTCAGTGAGCTGAGCACAGCCCTAGAGCAAGCATCAACGGAACATTCAGAACTTCCTGACAGTCCCAGCATGGAGAGGCTATAGGAGTGTCCTGCCTTTTTGAATGGGAATCTCCATTAAAAAAACTGTGGGAGCCACACCCAGCAGTACCGGGGGAGGAGCATACAGTGCTGTACCACTAGAATTGCATGCGAGTCCTACACTATCCTTTTTTCTCCACCAATTTTATCAGCCTTGCCTAGCTGTGTTCAGGGTTTATGCCGGCTCTGTGCTCAGGGATACCTCCTCGTGAGACTCAGGTATATATTGCCTTCCCAGGGCTGAAAATGTGCAAGGCAAGCTCCTAACACCTGTTCTATCTCTAGGGCCTCTAGAATGTGCTTTTAAAAACAGTAATGAAACAGAACACAATCTCTTTCAGGGAACTGAGAAAGGCCATACAGAATGGATGTGCTGTAACTGTGCTTAACTTAATATAAAACTAATAAGCTGCAGTGGTACAGCACCATATGCAGGTGAGAGAAAGGCCATGTCTTATTACTGACAGGAAGTAATATTTAAACGGGATGACAAATGGCCACCCAGATACTTACTAATGATGAAACAAAACTAGGTGGAGTCCACAAATCTGTCTGAAAATCAACTATTTCAGTCCCTAGCTCTCTTTCCTGTGAGGCTCTAGAGTAGATGCTCCCAAACGCCCATTCCCACCATTCTCTTTTCAGGAACAAAATTACTCAGCATCTCCCCAAAACATACCTTCAAACAAATAAACGAAATGTGCCCCCACTGCGCCTGAGTCTGAAACCACACCCTCCTTCCATCTTTCAAGTGCGTCCAGGGATGATGGCATAGCCCACCACAAAAAAACACTGGTGGCATCTCCTGTTGTGTGATTACTTGTAACTGTATGATTCTTTTACAAGCATTTAATTGCACACATGGATTGCTATTAAATTATATATGCATAGCTACATAATGTATTTAATTATATATATGATTGTAACACTGAGTACTGAATATGTATATATAAGATATATACAGATTGATATGTGATTGGAAAACAGGAAACATTTGATATATTTAAGTTAATTTAGTTATGCCAAGCACTGTGCTAAATACTGCCCACTACATTCTTATTTAGTACCTAAAGCAACCCAATGAGAGAGGAATTGGAATCACTATCATTTAAACATTGAAACCTAAGAAAATAAGTAATTTGGATGAGATCACCAAGAGTCTTAAGTGGAAAACTTGCAAATCAGCTTATCTTAACATGATCTTATTTCCCAGTATTTTAAAACAATATTAAAAATTTTGCTAGCAGCTATAGGATAGTGGAAGTATATTAAACATGATGTTAATTAATTTAGTATGACTAAATCCATTAGGATTTGTTAAAGCTATACACATTGTAGTGAATGAGAGCATGTAATTTGAAGATAAGCTATGAACATTTGCACTCTGATTCCAATCAGGAAAGTTACTCTGTGCTTGTATTGGCTCCTCTTAAAAACAGAAATATAATTACTTCTATGCAAAAGTTAGAGGTGATTAGAAGAGTTTACCTATATAATGCATTTAAAATAATGCTTGGCTACACTATAATTTTGTAGCAGAATTATCTATTATTCTCTCTTGCAAAATTAGTTTTTTAATCTCATATTACCCAGGACTATTTTCTAAGCTTTATTCAAATGTTCTCCCAGTTTCCAAATCTCTTAATTTTTGACATCTTTGAATGCTTCTATATATTCATTTTTAACTTAGTATCTTTTCACTGAAGGGACTTCTCCCCAACATGCAGGGAATTCAACTATCTGTATGGCCTATATGGCACCCAAGGAACATGTGTCATTGCTCCCAGGAAATTTGGGATTTAAGTGCAGTCAGTTAGTGCCTTTTTTTGGTTTTTTCGTGTTTGAACCACACCTGGTGATGCTCAGGGGTTATTCCTGGATCATGCAATTAGGAATCGTTCATGATGGGCTCAAGGATCCTATAGAATGCCAGGGATCAAACCTGGCATGCAAGGCAAATACTCTATGTACTATACTAAGATTCTGGCCCAATCAGTGCTCTTTTCAGAGCCTCTATAACTACTAAGAGGGAACTGTTTTTCCATTCTGAAATCTCTTACAAAGAGTAGCATGTAACAGCTGAAGAATCCATCATTTTGTACCTTATCAAGAATCAAACGGAGAAGGAAGCCACTGTAAAGAAGACTTGGGCAGAAAAATGGAGATATATGTTGAATGAAATGTACGATCCAGCTGAGGCTTTCCGTTTGGAATTCTCAGTTGTATGAGTCAATGCAATGAGTCAACTCAGTTCGGACGAGCCTCACGCATGAAGGAACCGGCAGAGGAACCCAGGTGTAAAGGACTTGGGGCCAAGATCTCCAAGGCTGCTCGGATCAGGACTGGGCCTCTTCCACCTAGATTCCCCATTTTCCAGTAGCTAGGCAGACACACCCAGAAACTGCCCCATGTAATCCTATGTAATCCCACCAATGGCCAACATTCAGAGAATAAAAGCAAGCTCGGGGAAAACGCGTGGCCACAATGTGAGACATCTGATAGCCTAGTTCTCCCTCTTGGAGAACCTGGCAAGCTACCGAGAGTTTACTGCCCGCAGAGAAGAGCCTGGCAAGCTTCCTGTGGTGTATTCATATGCCAAATACAGTAACAATGATGGGTCTCATTCCCCTGACCCTGAAGAGCCTCTAATGTGGCACAGTTGGGAGTGAAGAGTAAAGAGAGGCTGCTAAAATCTCAAGGCTAGGATGAATGGAGCCTTTCATTCATTTACTGGGCCTGCTCAAGCAAATCATTGATCAGCAGGATGATAGTATATACATACCTCTCGAAGAGCCTAGCAAGCTACCGAGAGTATCCTGCCTGCAGGGGCAGAGCCTGGCAAGCTACCCATGGCGTATTCGACATGCCAAAAACAGTAGATAGGTCTCATTCCCCTGACCCTGAAAGAGCCTCCAATAATTGGGAAGGACGAGTAAGTAGAAGCTGCTAAAATCTCAGGGCTGAGAGGAATAGAGACGTTACTGGGGCCCGCTCGAGTAAATCGATGAACAATGGGATGACAGTGATACAGTGATGAGTCAATGCAAAGTTTCGTCTAAAAGAATCTTAGAGATTCTATTTTTGTACATGGGTCCTGATCAATTCAGTAGCTAATAATTAATATGCATATCTTAATTATTATGCATATAATATGCAATAATTAATACGCATAATAATTAATATGCATATTTAAGTACTCCATATCAGTACTCAAATCATTTTATTATAGCACAAACAGCTCCATGTTTGTCTTATGTTTCTTAATATCAAACCATAAGAAATAAGCACTATTTACTATACAACAATGTATGCTAAATGAAAAGAAGACAAATTAGTGATCCAACTGGAAAACCCTACAACAGTGTGACCTCAGGCAAGTTGCTTAACCAGTGCTCTGCTTTATCTACTACAGAGACTAAATTGAATTATTTGTCAGAGAATTACGGGCTGGAGCAATAGCACAGTGGTAGGGCATTTGCTTTTCACGTGGCCGACCCGTGTTTGATTCTTCCGCCCCTCTCGGAGAGCCCGGCAAGCTACAGAGAGTATCGCACCCGCATGGCAGAGCCTGGTAAGCTACCTGTGGCATATTGGATATGCCAAAAACAGTAACAATAAGTCTCTCAATGAGAGACGTTACTGGTGCCCGCTTGAACAAACTGATGAGCAACGGGATGACAGTCAGAGAATTATTGTGAAAATTAAATAGTACTATTATGTCCAAAGCAGCCCTACTACACATTCTCATGTTTTATAAGTGTGAGTCTACAATAACAGAAAAATACATGAAAAGATACATGATAAAATATTTGTAATTGATGTATGCTACAAGGACCTTACGACTTTCAGATTTTTATGTCCAAAAAACAAAATCAAGCAATAACATGTGTGAAGAACAATTAGGGAATATGCCTAGCAGTTTGTATATAATTTCTCAAAGTATTGTTTTAAGCCCGAGCATTTGCTTAACTTAATGTTCCGCAATTTTTCTTTAGAATCAAAATCCTTGGCTTACTTTATATCTCTCTTTATAGACAACTTTCACATCCTTTCATTTAGCCCTTCTTAAAACCTCATATGCTCAGAAATCATGCTCTGTTTCAGTGAGTTGCAAAGAAGGCAGACGATGGCTCATTAGAGTGGTAGATAGGGCATTATCTCAATCTGCTTGACTACTGATACTGATCTTTGACTACAGAATAAGTATGTTACCTAAAATTTATTTTCCTATCTCTAGATTCTGGCTTCTTCATAGTTCTGGCATGGTTTAATATCATGAGACTCAAAATTTACTATACAATGTTGTGATCACCTTTTGCCTATACTACTTTTCTTGCATAGTCATCAGATACTATATGCTAAAAATTATTTGGTACCTGGGGCATGAGAGATAATACAGCAGGTACAGCAGTTGCCTTGCATGCAGCCAACTGAGATTCCATCCCTGGAATCCCATATGTTTCACTAAGTACTGACAGGAGTATTTCCTCAGCACAGAGCCAGGAGTAACCCATGAGCATTGCTAGGTGTGTCCCCAAACCAAAAATTATTTGGTACCGCTACTCCCTGTTATAATATCTAATATTTTTTTCTCAGCAAAAGAACAAAATAGAACTTGGCCCAATAACTACTTTTATAATGTTTTAGCTGATATTATTATGACATACTGGCAATCAGATGACTCATTTACCATCCATTGGTTAATGAACAGCATAATGTCTGTGTCTCAAAGGCTTAGTTGGATCAGAGGAAGGTACTGAGGAGAGAGCTAATTTAATTCTCAAGCTGAACTTGTGTCATTTTAGAAAGATAAATTTCTTTCTGAGCTGGATTTAACCTATATCTGAGGGACAGAAAATTTTAGTGCTTAGACATACCAATAACTAAGTAAAATGTGTACTTCTAGTCAAATATAATTGCCTATTAACTATTCTATGTAATATGTTTTTCTTGGAAAAATATCATAAATATTTTATAAAATATTATAAAAATATGTATTTTTTTTCTTGCACGGAAGAGCCAGGTAAGCTCCCCGTGGCATATCTGATATGCCAAATACAGTAACAACAACAGGTCCTATTCCCTTGACTTTGAAAAGTGCCTCCAATCATTGGGAAAAACGAGTAAGGGGAGGCTGCTAAAATCTCAGGGCTAGGACCAATGGAGACGTTACTGGCATCTGCCCAATGAATAATGAGGTAACAGTGATACAGTGATATAGTGAATATTTTTTCTATGATGCTGCATCTGTTCTTTTACAATTTTTAGTGACTATAGTGCAATTTTGACTAGTTAAGTTCAAATTGACTAGTCAAATCCAAATTGATCAATTTTGACTAGTCAGGTCCAAAATCTTCTGAATTTTATGCCTATAGCTAACAATTCAAGAAAGTAAATGAGCATTTTTACAAATTCATAAAAGTACTTCAACTTTCAAGTTCATTTAAGCACTGTTATGTCTGGTCTTCTATCTGGTATTGACAATGTATGTTCACAGTGACTTCCCAGCAAGTTTCTTTTCTTTATTTTTTCTTTATTTTTTTATTTTTTATTTTTTTTGCTTTTTGGATCACACCTGGTGATGCACTGGGGTTATTACTGGCTCTGCACTCAGGAATTATTCCTGGTGGTGCTCGGGGGACAATATGGGATGCTGGGAATTGAACCCGGGTCAGCCGCGTGCAAGGCAAATGCCCTACCCGCTGTGCTATAGCTCCAGCCCTGCAGCAAGTTTCTTAACCCACTGGTATCTATTCCTCTTTTTTTCCATTACCAGTGAGAATTATATATTCAACTCTACAGCTATTCATTTCTGGCTTAGACTATGTTGATATACTAATATAACTACATTTCTGTAATATAAGAAAGTGATATCATTTTGTTCTACTACTTAAAGAAATGTATCCCATTATTGCAAAAAGAAAGTTTAAAACTAAAAGAGATTTTTCCAATGAGCTAATTCTGCATAGCAGGGATATATTTGACTGGTATAACATATATTCCAGGTTTATACTGCAGTAACTATCAAGTTATTTTACTGAATTTTCAGATTAGAGGTATCAAACATAATGGTTACTCATTTTTAGATGTGATATTTTCTACTAAGGATACTGATCACAAGATCATCTGAGAATTTCCTTTTCTGTCTCTTGGGAAAATTATGTATACTTCACATTTTACTTCTATTAAAATATCCTAAATATTCTATTATTCCATTAGTTCTTTGGGTACATGATAGTTCTTTTGCAACTCAAAGAGTCCTTTCCTTATAGCTATGACTGATTAAATAATATTACAGGTTACTGCCTTTAGTTACTCTTAAGTATTCCAAACAGCTTTTGCCATTTAATATGAATAATAGCCTAAAAACTTAACCCTATACTCAAAGAGTAGGTGCACATGCTCTGAGTGTAGGGGGCCCAGGTTAGATCCTTCCACATTCTCCTTAGCACCCCAGGAAAGGACCTCTGAGGACTGTGTCATGTGAAATACTGAGCACTGCTGCGTGTGGCCCTCAAGCAAAAACAAAACAAACAACAAAAGATTTGTAAAGAGCTCATGTAAACATCATTATAAAGCAAAGTGTGTTTATACCACAGTAAATTAACCACTAACATCCAATTTAATAACGATGAACTCTATCAGTCTATAACTGGTTCTTTACATTATTGCCTTACTTTTCCCTTTTGGCAACTCCCCTAATTGGCCACATGGTCTAAAAGTTAATTTTTGTTTTATATGATGTATTTGTTTGTTACTATCAGTGATGTTATAAGTTTTGTTTGAGGAGGTGTCACACGTAGTTATGTTCAGAGCTTACTTATGCTCTGAGATCATTCCTGGCATATTTGAGGGAATAGATGGTTGATAGGGATTGATCTTCACTTATTTGTATGCATGGCAAGTACCCTACTCACAGTATAATCACTCCAGCTCCCCAATGTTATGGTTTTGGGGAGTGAGAATTAAGTATATTGAACTCCAAAATGAACCCACTGAAGAGCTCATCTGATTTCTTGTTAAACAAAAGGACTGATTTATAAAGTTATTGATAGTTGAGTTTTAGGAATATAATATTTCAATCCCAATCTCATTAACAGTGTCAACTTACCTTCACCAATGTTCCCATATTTTCTTCCCACCCCAATCCAGAATATTAAATTTCTTCTGGTTGCATTCACCTTTTAATATATATTGTTTATCTGTTTTATTATTATTTACCTAAATAAAATTTACCTCTTATTAAGCCATTTTAAGGTTCCATTTTCTATAGTTTCATGTCCGCTTATTTTGTTGTGTATGGAGGTTCATATATGGCAAGTTTGGGGGCAATGTGGGGTGCCAGAGATTGAACCTGGGTCAGTTGCATGTAAGGAAAGTGACTTACCTTCTTTTATTATCTCTCCAGCCCATACATTTTCTTTACTTTTTAACCCACTTATGTCCTATTCTAGTGGGTACTTTGCAATGAACATATCTCAATTTAATAATTCACAACTGAATTAATGCCAACACTTAAGGTGCAAACCACTATTATTTTTGGAATAAAAGATATTACCTTCATGTGAGATTTCCTTCCAAGGATTTGGTGGGTACATGAAAGCTGCATTCTGGATTTGGTCATGTATGTCTTCATCTTCATTAAACGGAAATGTTCCACTTAGACTGACATAGATGATGACCCCAACAGACCACATGTCTAGTGAGCGGTTATAGCCCTTGTTCCTCAAAACTTCAGGAGCCAGGTAAGCTGGGGTACCCACCACCGACCTCCGGAAAGACTTCTCCCCAATGATCCGAGCAAAACCAAAATCACAAAGCTTCACCTGTTGACAATAATGGTTTAAAGACCTGGTAAAATTCATCTGAGTTCTGACCCAGGTAAGCCAAAGACTTGCACATATATAATAATTTAACATGTATTGGATGATTTCTCCACAGAATAGCTACTCTCCACTGCATGTATTTGAAGACAATGGAGTAGTTCTCAATACCAAATATGTTTTTATTTATAAATAAAATAGCTAAACATTTTTCCTTTTTTCCCCACCCAGAAATTGAGATAAATGTGAACATATGTATGCTCAGAAGTGGGGATGTTGTTTTAGAAGTTAAAGAAACACCATGATGAGGGAAGTGACAGACTAACTACAAAAACTCAAGACTGGAAGATAAACATAGGGACAAGTCATGTCATTCACAAAACTCCTCAAAATTAACTGTGAGGATCTTCAAAATTAACTCCTTGGCAAGAGCAAAATAATGTAAGGAAAGCAAGGAATGATAGTCATCTTGATGAGGCCAACTGGGAGGAAATCAGTTGTCTTCTGCCCTCTCAATTGAGGATAGAATTGAGAAAAAGAAGGACAATTTTCCCTTTGTTCCTGGGAATAAGAAACTTAAATGACTCTCCCAACTTGGCGGGTACCATCTCTGGAACTCAGGTTAGTGCTTTCAAACAGGCCTAAGGCTGTCAGTTCTTTAGGATCTGCACTTAAGAGAAGCCAAAAAGCAATATGGGTAGGCATAAGGAGTTATCACGGAGATAGGAGGAAGTGAGAAAACAGATCAAGTTCTGTAGGTATATGGTGCAATCAATGTATAAAACCAAGAGACAAAATCAGAAACAAAGGTTTGGAGGGGTAAAAGTGGCGACATGATTTGCATAGGGCCCATGAGGCTGTTGGTAGGTCTTTTGTGTTGTAAGCATCTTTATACTTGCCTGAGGGAAAGGATCGGCTGATGCTAGTAATACATTTTCTGGTTTGAGGTCACAGTGAACGATGTTTTTAAAATGAAGATGTCTCAAAGCCACAAGTATCTATAATGAAAAGAACCATCAAACATAACTTAATTTTGATCTGTTCATTTATATAAAAATTTATTCCAGAACATACATTTAATGGGGCAAGTAGGACTCACAAGGAGCTGCTGATATAAATGAGACTAACAAAACAGGTTTCTAAGGAAACTTCAATGATAAAAGTAGCATATTCATGGCATTCATACAGCCACCAAGATAGGTGTAGCTAAAAGAATGAAAAAATAATATAATAGAATACCCATACTCAAATATTCTCAAAGAATTTGAGAACTCAGTACTGTATATTTTAAAATTTCATAAGCCAAACATTTTAACAGATGGGTCTGCACATCGATTATCATTTGGTTTACTGAACTCTGGAAACACAGATAGAAATCAGATAACACAATAAGGCACTGCAACCTTTTTGAGTATAGTATAGACTTTGTAGTTTATAGTATAGATTGTAATTGTGTTACACAACAACTAGAAAGCTGTAGTTCAACAGCAGTAATGCGATTCAATGTTATCTATTTTTCTTATTCTAATTGATTTCTTACCTGAGTAATTAAAAACTTCGTTATGTGCTCTGGCAACCTGCCCTTTTCACTTGACAAGATCATCTCCAGCATGTCTCCATGGAGTTTTTCCATAACAACAAACACTCTTTCAGGCGTCTCAAACATACACTCCAAATTCACAACACCACGGTGATGGAGGTTCTATTAAAGATAAATAAAGCACTTGAAGAAAATGAGTTTTTTGATACTGTTTGGCAAGCTCACTGATTACACAGAACAGTTCGAGCTTAAAGCTATGGAAAAACCCCCACTTTTAACACCTCCAAATTCCACATGTGCTGCCTTATATTTTTAAAATTCTAATGTCTCCTTTAGAATCCAAAAAATACAACTTTACTTTCTATGCATAGTGAAATTAAATTTTTTATGCTAAAATTTTAGGTTCCCGCACAGTGAATTGCTAATTGGGTTTTAATTAGAACACCATATTGAGAAATCTGTAGTTTCTTAGGATGATCTCCAATATTAAGCATAATATCTTAAATAAGCATGCCAAACCATCTCTACACAATTGGTAGGTTTAATGTGGAAAAGATGGAATTTGCACATGCAGTATATCTCACTACACTGATGGATCACATTAGTTACAACTTTTGAAATTTTTCTGCTACTGGAGTTGTATTTTTTTATGGAAGCTCTAGTTTGGATTGTTGATTGCCATGAAAAGACAGTAATATGCATGTGTGTGTGCATGCATGCATGCGCGTGTTGTGTGTGTGTGTATCTTGGATATATATGTATGTATATATATATATATATATATATATATTGATATGTGTATCTGGGAACCGGCATTGTCCAGGGCACAACACTTTGTTGCCCTTGCAATGATGCTTATGTCTGGTTGTTGACTGAGGTCATCAACAAAAGTCTTTGATGGTTTGATCTGTTATCTTTTCTTTCTAACTTTGAAAATAATAAAACATTCTAACACTGGAAAATAATGACTAAGTTCACTAATAGTTCAATGAGAAACAGAAAAGGTCACGCTAAACATAAAAATAACTATCAAAAACAAAACCCAAAAACCCAGGGATAAACTTAAATGTGCACTTAAACTTAAAAGTGGTTAGATTTTCATTTTTATTTTGGAAAGAACATCTCTACATTTCAAACTATGTAAAAATGACAGTTGATTTATCAACTATATCAACTACTTGAAATCTAAAGCAGCTTACTATGGACAGATGTTTAGTGGTAAAGAGAAGAGCAAATCTATACTTCAATGCTGCTCTCTGCACTCCACAGGCAGAGAATATCAAGTGCCAACTGATTTTGGAGCCTGGACAATGTTGGCAGCAGTTCCCATGATGATTATCTATCTCTCAATGTTTGTCTTCTTTGCCTCAGATACCTGATGGGTCATTTTTATTTTGATGTCTGGGTGTCACAGCAGGTTACATTCTGTAGTCGCACAAGAGCAGGTTTCTATGTGCTTCAAGAGATTGCCTGTACAACAGCCTTTCACACTCAACAGCCAACAGCCTTTTACACCCACAAGGCTGGTTCCATTGCTTCTGAGACTGTCAAAGTTAGCTGGTCCAATGCCCCTACTCCTGAGGTCCCCACACCCTCTAGGTTTAAGCTGCCTTGATCTGACTTGAAATAGATGGAGTTAGTAGACTCAATGTTAATTCATACTGTTTGTACTCTACCTATCCTGACTACCTGTAAATACGACTAGATGAGTTGGATTTGACCTATATGTGACTATCAGAGGCTTAGGTGACAGACTAATTAATGGCAACATCTGTTTGTTTGATATGAATACCACAGCACACCTCAAACTGAACCTCCACCTAGACTCATTATTCCGTTATTCCCTGTTTCCTTCATGAACTTCCCTGATACATAAGGCCCAACAGATAGACCACCATCCTCTAGGCACCCTGGTATTTCTTTTAGTTTCTTTGTTTTGGATGCCATTTCTCTTCCTTTGTTTTCTTTTTTCTTGGTAGGGTGGGGAATGGGGAGGGAGGCACACCTGGAGGTCCTCAGAGTTTTCTCCTGGCTCTGTTCAGGGATCACACTTGTCGGAGTTTAGGGACCATATCTGTGGCAGGGATTGAACTTGGTTTGTTATAAGGCAAGAGTCTTCCCTCCTGTACAATATCTCCAGCACTGGGCACCCAGGCGTTTCACGTCTACTCTTTTATCCTTTAAGGATGGCATGAGTCCTGCATGCACAGGATTTTTTTTTTCAGGACAAGTCCACTGTGAGATAAACTAAGTGCGCCTTTTTCTTTGATTGTTAGTTATATATTTCCCTATATTCTCCTCATTATAGCACTGATCTAGGAGAATCTGACTTCCTTAAATAGTCACAGTCTCATTGTCTGGGTTGGAACTCTGAGAGAAAATAATAAAGGAAAAGGTTAACAGATGTGGCAGCAAGGCAAGAGGGTCTCTGTGTGTAGATACAAAAAGAAAAAAAGAGAGAGAGAGAAGATAAAAGTTGAGGTGGTCTCGGCCTGGGAAGGAGTTTAGTAAGCACACCATCTTCTCTGGAGGCATTTCATGAGTGAGATGGGACCCTGGTATTATCCTACACTAATGTGTCCAACCCCACAGCACTCCTGCTGTGCTCTATGCAACTCAGTGTGTGAGTGTGTGATCTTAAGAATATTATCACCAAATATGTGGGAGCACCACGCACAAGTCTGCAACCCTCAGGCCCTGTAATAACAATAATGAAGGAATGATGAGTTAAGGGAGGCAAGAGAGAGCAGGAAAGAAACAGGTGCTTCTGTAGCTGCGAAGTCCACTGCTTCTGCTGACCTTCTCTTAAGCTCCGCAGTGGGCAGCAAGAGAGCCAGAAGAGGACAAGAATCTTTCCTACCTAACTATTCAAATACATGCCGCGTCCAATCTTCAATGCCCCCATATATTCTCTTAGTATCAAAGTTTTTACATATATGTACAATTCTTTCAATATATTTCTTTTCCTTTATACCTAATCTATGACTTAAATAAACTCTATACAGAAGCATTGTAGCACTGTCGTCCCATTGTTCATTGATTTGCTTGAGCGGGCACCAGTAATGTCTCCATTGTGAGACTTCTTGTCACTATTTTTGGCATATCAAATACACCACAGGTAGCTTTCCAGGCTCTGCCCTGCAGGCAGCATACTCGGTAGCTTGCTGGGCTCGCTGAGAGGGACAGAAGAATGGAACCCGGATCGGCCGTGTGCAAGGCAAATGCCCTACTAGCTATGCTATCATTCTAGTCTGGACTGGAACTACAGAGAAAACAGCTTGGACTGGAGCTATACAAAAGACAGGACTTAAATATACATTATCTAACTGGTAGATTCTTAAACTGTTTTAGCAAAAAGTATGGAATTGGTTGATTATACTTTTCACTATAAATTGCTTTATGCAATGTTCACTGTAAACTCTAAATGACTCTACAAATGTGTTCTAATCACATCTTTATAAAAATAATCAGGGAGTTTTTCTTTTTATTAATTATTACATTTAATTATATATAGAGATTTAAAATTTGTTTAAAGAAACCATTTTGCTGAAGGTTATATATACACAACTGGTAGGAAAATATTTTAAATGTTTAAACTCAAGCATTCATTGAATTTGACCCTTGCACTTTATGCTGCATAATTCTGCTAAAGAATTCATTTAGTGGAGCTGAAAAACCTTTCCAACAATACAGTAGCTTTACATTTTCTTCACAGCTAATGTGCACTTAGTCGATATGTTAAGTCTGTTGAATGGAGGTAGAGAAGGCATCACAGACACTTATCTGAGCTCTATTTCTTTGTATTGAATCAAATGACCAAGTTTATTTTTCTAATTAACGTAACAAAAGCAAACATATAAAGAATCATGCATTATGTATAAAATTTCTCTACACTCTAATGATAAATATTTCTTTAACTCAGAGAAGATAATCTTGGAAAACTGAAAACAGAACAAAAATCAAGCTATTATGCTATTATTATGCATAACTTTTACCTTTTTAATTCCCTAAAAGTAACTCTAAAAGAAACCATTGTGATTCGAGAGACTTGTTCACAATTTTCATTTTTCAATAGAGGTTACTCTTAGTGATTTTCAGCCCAGTGTTGAAGGCCTTGAATGTTTGGTACATATCTCAAGACATGCAGTGCTCAGAGTCCACCAGACTCATTACCTATGTCAGGCCAAGGGGTCATCCTGGGTATTCTTGACAGTGCTCAGGAGGCTAGGCAGTGCTAGAAATAAAACTCAGGGATTCCACATTTGCTGTACCACTTGAGTTATATCCACAGCACCATGATTTTCATTTTTGATTTAAAATATGAAAAACCATATCTATTTTTTCTTTTTAATGTCCAAAGTAACTGAGCTAATGTATAGAAAGTTTAGAAACTGCAACATTGAGTATAGTGTACGGCTATTAAGGAAGAATATTTTCTATCTTCTCCAAGTCTACCTCAGGAATTTGAGCAATAAGGTTTGTGGCAGAGTAAGCTACTACAGGACTATCTGGCCATCTGTTTGTTGAATTGAAGGAATTTAATTTTCAGGAAATGAAACATTTGCTCAAATACAGGAAAGAATAGTGTCCATTCACACATAACAGATTGATGACATATCCATGGGGTGAATATAATGTTGTGTTGAAATCTGGGAGGAAATACCATTAGGAGATCAAGACAAAAATTTTCCTGTCTCAAGATGCCTGGAGAATTCTTATGTAATTAATGGAAATTAGTCACTAAAAGAAGAAAATTCTATAAAAATACTTAAATAGAAAGATAAATATTTCATCAGAATGTGTGTATCTATTCTATTTCATATCTTTTAAATTTGGTTAACTATTTCATAATACTTATTTTTTAAAAATTCTAATAATGTTGCTTTACTAAAAATCTAAAATTGGGAATTTATTCCATATCTTCAGCCATGATAAGTGATCATTTTCCTTTCTTTACCGCCAATATAATTATTTACCAAACATATGAGAAGTGAGAAAAAGCAAGTTCGAATCATTTCCTTTCAATTGGTTATTTAGGATCATTACAATCTTCACAAGGAGACATCTTTCTAGTTTCATTTCAAACAATCGATTTATCTGATACTGTTAATAAGGTTTAAAAGCTTATTATCAATATTGAAAAGAAGGAAGGGAGGAAGGAAGGAAGGAAGGAAGGAAGGGAGGGAGGGAGGGAGGGAGGGAGGGTGGAGCGAGGGAGGGAGGGAAAAGCTTAGAAGTGATGGGTCCAGAATTTAAGTTTGAAATGCATAAGGACGAATATTCCACTGCCTAGTATTGCAGAAAGGAGCAGGAGATACTTTTTGGAGAACTGGAGTATTATGACAATTGTTGACTCTCATTCCTGTCAGTTTACCAGGTTTGAGTAAAGAGAAGATCATTACGCCCACCTTCATATCATGGTCTTTTAAAACTTATTTAATGGACCTCGAAATTAAATCTTTGAAAATTTTACTAAGGGGAAATAGTATGAAATTTTCTATTAAGAGCTAGAGAGATATTAAAGTGGATAGGGTGTTTGCCTTCCCTGCAGCTACAGTAGTTCAAACCCCAGAATCCCATATGGTCCCCCTAGTGCTGCCAGGAGTAATCCCTAAGCAACAGAGCCAGTAGTTATCCCAAAGCATCACAGGGTATGGCCCCAAACCACAAAAGCCAAAAAAGCAACAAAAATTCCCAATTAAATGCTAAAAAGTAATCATGTAGAAAGAAAATGATTATACAAAGATTTGTGAAAGCTAAGGCCCAAATAAACATAATAAGTTCAGGCATTTCTCTTAAATTCCAAACTCTGTGGGTAATTAAATTTAAAGAAAGTTTACTCAACAATGAAATTGGCATACTTGTCATTACACAGGAATCTCAGTAGAGAGTCTGAAGAACTTATAACCAAAAAGACCTTGAACACAATAAAAATTATAAAAGCTACAATTTAATGAGTGTTAACAATTTAGAGCCCTGAGAATAATAGGGTTTATAAGAGCGAGAATCTTAATGTAAATCAACACACATTTCAGAAACTCAAAGAACATGATGAGTTAGATCAGACATCTTAATGAAAGGCTCTCAGAAATTGATCCTCAAAGAACCCTGAGTTTTAACAAGAAGGTCCTAAAAATTTATAAATGAGGGATCCTGAAGATCTAATAAAATCATCCAAACCAATAAGAAGAGAATTCCCCACTATGTACTGATGCTCCTTGTCTCTGCGTGACCTTTGTCTTGAGATACTCAATTGATAAAGGCAGAAAGAACAAAACACACATGCTCATGCCTCAGACAATGGCCTCAGGTTCCTGGCTTCCCATCTCTAGGCAGCATTAATGATTCACTGGACCTCTGTCTGGCATCCTAGGGGAAGGAATAAGGTGGGAAGGAGAGTATGCTATACGCAAATAAAAAGTGTTACCTTCATCCTTACTGCATTTGGGCTATCACTGACCTTCCCAAGGATGAGAAGATGAAGAATCCCTGCACCCCTTCAATTTTCAGTATGTGAACAATAATATTTTTTGAAATATAATTTTAGGAGCCTTAGCTGCAGGGGGCACAGGGGAGTGTGTTCAAGAATTTGCTTTGCACATGGTTGACCTCACTTTGATCCCTAGCACTGCATATGGTTCCGTGAGCCCCACCAGGAGTGATCCTTGAGCACAAAGCCAGGAGTAACCCTGAGCATTGCTGGTGTGTCCAGACCTCCCACAATAAATAAAAAAAGAACTACATGATTTTATTAAAGAGATAATTCATGTCTGACATTTAGTAAGAGTATATTTGCAACAAAACATATATGCTGAGAAATTCAGAAAAAAAATATTAGCAGCTTGCAAGGCAAGTCAAGAATTATACTGCTTGTGGAAAAATGGACACTAGCAATAGTCTGTGTTGCTTAGACTAGACATGTAGCAAATAACTTCTCTATTTCATTTTGATCTCTAGAAAAATGATTCGATGGTTACAACAGTAACATATGCCACATAACATTTTTATTAACAGAACCTGAATTTAAATAGGAATGTTGTTAATTAAGAAACATGCTACATACTGAATGAAAGAATTATACTGAGTCAGGAAGACACTAATAATATCAAGATGACTTTATTCTTGTCCATACATCTCTATTATCTGATAGGCTGACAATTACTCTCTAAATTCACATAATTATCACAGCATAAAGGAGGAATGTTTTTGAAGGCAATGTCATTTATAATATAAAACAAAATGATCTCAGCATGTCCAGTAGGAGCCAAGACTGAAACACGACCCATTTAATAAGTATTAATAATATATGCAAACCTAGAATTATGTCCATAAAAACGACCAGTGCAGTCTAGAGAATTAGGAGTGAATCTCAGGGGAGCGTTTGATGCTTGGTTTTTCCTTTTTAGTTATTTTAACATGTTCCTAAATAACTATGTCATAGGCATAGGAATAAATCTTCTTTATGTTGAGGAAATGGAGGGGGTATTTTATAGCTCCCATGTGAAAAACAAAGAAGTACCTGTAGAATTGCAACCTCATTGCGAAGCTGGCTCTCTTGTTTTGTTGGAAATCTTAGTTTGTCTATGATTTTAATGGCTACATCTCTTCCTGTTTTACGATGTTTCCCTTTAAAATAAGAAAGGGAAATATTAGTACGATGCACCAGTGTTCATAAGGATAATTACAGAAATTATCAAAATATTTCATTGACTAAGTTTATTATTTCTGAGGAGCACTGACTTATATCCATAAATATTTCATTTCCTTAGCACCACTTCTATAAATCAAATGCTATGAAATTAGTGGCAGTTTAGCACATAAAAGAATTGGAGCATTAAAATACTAAACATATCAATAGTCTGATGTTTTCTTATGAAAATATATGTTTTAAATATTAACTATCTAGTAAGAGAAAATATTCATGCAACCATAAATAAATATTTTCCTTAAGAAAGGGTAAGATAAGAACCCTGATAAAACTATTGTATATCATAATGGAAAAGAACATAAAAGTTGAACGTCACTATTTTTGTGATCATGAACAAATCACTGAAACTCTGAGTTTCAGATCCCACATATTTCGGGGCATAAGATGAAATAAGATATATATACAGAGTCCAGAAAATTATATGCACATCATTATTATCATCACCTTTAGATATATTATAATTCATTTTATTCAACAAACCTTCTAGGGAATCCAGAGATTATTGTTACTGCTTAAACTAAAATTCTGCAGTAGGTATAGAATATTTAACTGAATTTGACAAAAGACTTTGAGTAATGAAAGTAGAGCTATTGATGAAACATGTTCATATACATCCTAACTGAAGATTTAATAATTTCAAAATCTGCTATAAATCTCATATTCCTTTCCCCATGTTCCACTCTTATTTCTTGTGAACTCTTGTAGACTGTTCCCTTTACCTGTAATATTGTTGGTTTTTTTTCATATTTTCAACTTCATAAACATCACTCCCTGAACCCCACGCAATGCAGTTTCATCAAACTCTCCTTAACTTAGTTTCTTATATCTCAGTCACTATTGTACTTAATGTCTCCAAGGTTATGTTCTCATCCACTCCATCTCATACGTGCTTCGTCTTGTCTTTTTGATCTTCCCTATGGCTGCCTCCTCTTATACCAGCCCCTCCAATGTTGAAAAAACAAAATGTCTAGCATCTGCAGTTCTCTCTATCTTCATTTCTCACCCTTGGTTAACTTCCATGCTATGTGTCATGAACTACATTTACCATGTTTTTCATACAACTGTGTTTTCCGTATGATGTTTACATGGTAAAGCAGTACTCTACACTACTTTATCTCTCTAAATACACTGTTACTTGTGCATTATCAGAAAGTATGGTGGTTGCTGATTCACTCACAGGCTTGCTATTGAATTTCTTTTGAGCATTAATTCTACTAGAATAAAAATTAGTTTGTAAAATATTGTAATTTAATGAGTTTAAAAATAAAAAGCAACATATCATGTCACCATAAATAAATAATATTGAACATAATTTGCCTATTCCAGAGGACCCTTACCCGAAATAGTTCATCACTGATTATATTGATTGGAAGCTTTTATGCCATTTGATAAGGATAATAAAAACATTTCTTAAAGATTTAAAAATATTACTGAACTTGCTAAAATCTAAAACAGAAGCTAACATAATAAATTCACCAATAAAAATAATATTACCAAAATTAAAAAATAACTTCTAGCACTGGTAAGGGTATTAGAATTAAATAAATTGTTGTGTAGTTACATGAACAAGTTTCCATAGTGTTATGATAAAATATGCTAAAATAAAATGGAACTAATTTTTTCTGAATTACCTTAGCTTTTCAATATTTGTCTAAATCAACCAATATTTAACCAGTAATATGCAGATAAATTGTCAATAGTTATGTTAAACAACTTATTTAGACAGAAGCATACTAACTTCCTAAATAGTGGCTATTTCAAAAGAATTTTTTGAAAAGGTAAAACACAGATATAACACAAACACATTACACATGTTCTATATTTTACATTTTCCTCAGATACATTAAAATTTTTTAGCACAAATAGCTAACATTTTAAGTGAAAAATACTTAGTCAATGGATCCTACCTCCATAAACAATTCCAAACTGCCCTGAACCTAGTACTTCATCAGGAAAAATCTGATAAACGGTGCTGATATCCTACAGGTGCAAGGCCAATAAAAACAAACATGGGATAGAACAAAACATTATTCTTAATAAATTACATACACATTTAATAAATACATAATAAATACTGCTAAATACTTTAAACATAAATAATTAAGTTGTAAATTCCAATTGGAAACTGCATAATTACTATAACATTTCAAGGGTATTTTCAATGAATATGATACTGCAATGTTTTGAAAACTACTGTAATCTTATGAAACATAAATTTTTAATGTTCAGCCAGATTTCAACACAGACAAAAAAAAAACTTAAGAATATACCATGGCATTTATTCTAAATTAAGAAGGCTATTTAGAAATTGCAAATTAAATAACTATGGTTCCCATTCATATGTGTCTGAATTTTAATTTCAACCAATTCACTCTTTATAGCTCGAGTACTGAGGTTGTTTCTTTATAAATTATTCCCTGTAGATATCTAAACTGGAACACCAAACCAATGAATCACTGTGAGCTAGACTGTGCAATCAATGGCATGTGAAATTCTCACTTGAGGATATGAAACTGTTCCATTGTTACCATTTTTTAAGGTAATGCATTCTAAATATCTAATTCTTTATCTTTAAAATATTTACTAAATAAAACACTATATTTTAACCCATTAATAGTATTATTTGATAACCACACTTTTGAAAGCACACTGCAATATTTTTTCACTTGATGTATTCTGATGCGATCCTAGTGAATTTCCTGTTTATATTTTTTGTGTAATATTTGTCCTCTTATATCAAACTATACCCTCAATCTTCTATCCAAATCTTTCTTTTGCTTTGTCCTGCCCTCTAGAAAACACCTGTAAGCTTTCTCTACTCTGTGATCCTTTCAAAATACCCACAGGGTGATTTCAAGGTTCTCTTGAGACAAGAAAATGAATTCTCTTCCAATATTATATGTTCAAGCTTTCCAATAGAAACAATAGAAACAAATAGTGCATAATAATCCCTCAGGTATTTCAATCTTCCCAAGAGAATTAGGGGCTAATGTGTATATATATATACATATATATATACACACACACACACATATATATACACATATATGTACATATATATACATATATATTTTCAAAATCATTGCCTAAGTTCAATAGGAACCTATAATTTACAAAAATCTATCATTTGATTAATATACAAGCATTCATTTAACCTTTAGTATGAAATCTTCCTGGTTTCCTTTAGTTCACCTTTGGTTTTAGTTTACTTTTAGTTTACCTGTCAGTTTAACAAAAAGTACAAACAAAGCTATACCTCTTATAGAGATTAAGGAGTTTACGCTTTATAAAATAAAACTCAGATCACTCTGAGTAAGGTTCTAAATGTTTTAATTACATATACATGGCCTATATTATATATGCCATAAACTCTATATATTCTCAATTTATGATATAAAATTATATATACCCTCAATTAAATTTATACTATATAATTATATACCTCAATCTATAATATACAATAAATTGTATAACATATAATATATATATAATATATATTAAAAGACCTGAATGAAAACATAATATAGATACATAGATATATAGCAACTAAATGGAAATATAAGAGCTACAGGAGAGAAAAGCTTTCTTTCTTTTTGCTTCACTTTACATTGTGGACAAAACAAGTCATACATATGATAGAGTGTAATTTATTTTATAATATGTCTGATGTCTATTCATAATACGTCTGGTGTTGAATGTTCAAAAAACAGCTGAAAAGATAGAATTTTGTGGATACTTAACCAGGATACTGGAATGTGACCCATGACATCTTACTTGTGCAACTTTCTGGTTTCCTTGAGATGAGCACACGACTGTAAAAGCATCTGCTGCTACTTGTTTATGAGAGCACTACCCAACAGCAATGATTTACTTAGAACAATGACAGGTTGAAGCTACTTGCCCAAATGAAGGAATTTAATTTGTTGCATAACATCAAACATAAACATTCCAATTCCCAAATGGCTCAGTATATGAAAACTCAGATATTCCTTTATATGTGTTTATCTAAAATGCATAGTTATTCAGTATTCAGCTGTACACTACTTGAATGGATTGTACAGATTGTATGGATACTTGAGTGGATTGTAGCAAATCACTTAAAGAATCCCTATAATATTTCTAAAAATTTTAGGGAGAAAATATATCCAATAATATTCTATTTTCTCTAGAAAATTAAATTGTTAGATATATAAAAATATTTTATGATGTTCTTAATTTTCAATAATGATCACATTACTAAGTTTTATAGTAATAGATACATACCACATTTTCTTGAATCTGGCAATTTGATACTGAAATACTCACAGAAATATCTCCTGGAAATACAAATTAAACACAAACGTACACATAAGAGAAAAGAAAAGCAATACAAAAATGTAAACACCTGCTCTTTCTAATAAACTGCAGGGGTATTTTTATCTAAATAATCTCAAAAGAAAAATGACTACTACACTAATTCCTTTCAAAATAAAATATCTACCTTGTACTTGGCTCTGAAATTCTATTTTGTCAGTTTGATGCCTGGAATCAAATATTTGGGTTCAAATACTAGTGTCTAATTTCATAGTTCTGTTACAAACTGAGAAAATAATATTTCTATATCCTGATTTCCTTATCTTTAAAGTAAATCATCCATTTCTACCTGATATTTCAGTTATGAAAAAAAAGACTAACTACATTTAAAGTTCTTAGTACCAAAATTGGTGAATATCAACATGTACATTGATCCTACAAACCAAAATAGTTGTAATACAACATTTTATAATGTAATAAGAGGGCATGAGTGTTTAGTTTTATAAATAACCATTCTGAAATTTAAAATCTCCTTTTAATAAATATCCTTGAAAACATACTTTAAAAATTCACTTGCATATTTGACCCTGGTTACACTCTGGTACAATTTTTCTTACAAATTTATCAGGGATTAGCAAAACTCTGTGTCCTACACAGAGATGTTACAAGTTTTAAATTGATATGTTATAAGTTGATACGAAATATGAAGTTGACATGAAATACTCATATTTGCACATGGCAATACTATATGGCATTTTTAGGTCAAGCTAATGCTAATTACATTACTTCTTTTATTATCAGTAGCTCTAGGTTTCTACTATTGCATAACAGACAGGGCCTATCTTAATTTCCCCCCAAATTTTAAGAAAATTTAAAAAATAATTGAAAAATAATTTTTTAAATTTTTAAATTTCTTTAAAAAAACAATGGACTGGAGCAATAGCACAGCAAGTAGGACATTTGCCTTATATGTTGCCAACCTGGGTTCAATTTCTCCATCCCTCTTGGAAAGCCCACCAAGGTACCTAGAGTATCCTGCCCACAGGGCAGAGCCTGGCAAGCTACCTGTGGTGTATTTGATATGCCAAAAACAGTAACAACAAGTCTCACAATGGAGACATTACTGGTGCCTGCTCGAGCCAATCAATGAACAGTGGGATGACAGTGCTATAGTGCTTTAAAAAACAATAATGCTTTGTCTGCTTCTGTCTCTTTAATTTCTGCTCTGAGTTTTATTATTTCTTTCCTCCTGTTTGGATTGGGTCCTTTTGTTGGTCATTCTCCAAGCTCTTGTCTGTGTTGCAAGCCATGGTGCCCAAAAGTAGAGAGAGAGTATGGGGGATATTGTCTGCCATGGAGGCAGGGGGGTGTGGGAAAAGGGGGTATACCCGGGATATTGATGGTGGGGAATGTGCACTGGTGGAGGGATGGGTGTTTGATCATTGTGAGATTGTAACCCAAACATGAAAGTTTGTAACTATCTCACGGTGATTCAATAAAATAAAACAAACAAACAAAAAACAAACAAAAAAACCCAATAATGTCAGGAATTAAATGTACAGTATGTGTAGCTACATTTACTTGGATCTCTAACAAATTACACTGGATAATCTTTCCTTATAAATGTACACAAAGAAAGTAAACATACTCACTGTGTGAGTTGGTTCCTGAACCCGCTGATCCCTTAGGTATGACGGGCATGAGGGCATGCTGGATTGCCATTTCCCACATCCTGGCCACATCTGCACCAATCCCACTGGTAAGGACACTGCTATTGGGTGGTGGGCTGGATGGAGTGGCTACATTTTCTCCAACATAATAAACTACATTTGCTGTAGTGATTTCAAAACAGTGAGGACTGGCCCCATTATGTAATAAAGCTGAAGGTTTTGCTGGTTCTAGAGATAAAATCTCTGATAAAGGAATTTCCTGTTGAAGACAGAATGTGCAAGATGCAGTTTATCAAAAGGTACTTTATAGGATAAAGTAAATTTAATGCCAGGGGCCTGTGAAAATTGATGCAACGAATATTCATCAGTTTTACAAAAGAATTTTGATAAAAATGAAGTATTACTAAGAAAAATTCAATAACACCTTTACAGAGGAAAATGTCTCATGACCAATTTTCCAGAAAAACTCAGGTTACTTTTAAAATTATGTTTGTGAAGCAAGAATTAGTATGAATAAAAATAATTATTATGGGGACTGGAGCAATAGCACAGCGGGCAGGGCGCTTGTCTTGTACGCGGCTGACCTGGGTTCGATTCCCAGCATCCCATATGGTCCCCTAAGCACCGCCAGAGATGATTCCTGAGTGCAAAGCCAGGAGTAACCTCTGTGCATTGCCAGGTGTGACCCAAAAAAGCAATAAAAAAAAAAAGAAAGAAAAAAAAGAATAATTATTATGTACCTTTATCAAAATCTAAGAGTTAAAGTACAAATGATAATTTCTATTCCTGTGTGGTAAGATCAAGAGACTTTTGAAATGCATTTGAGTATGCATAACTGTTTTAAAGTTTTAACTATTTTTAAGGCATTGAAAATAAATACTCTAAACATATTGATATGATATTATAGCAAGTGAAAATTTTACTAAGGAAAACTACAGAGTTTGGTCTTAAATAAAATTATTTTAAAGACAATTTTGATATTAAAAATTCATCATATTTTCATGTGGGAGGTACAGAATAAGAAATATTCTTGTTTTTTAAACCAAAATACCAATTGAAAATTAATAGTTTCCTTTCTTCTCTCGGAGTTGCATAAAACTACCTATGACTGATCCTATAATAATTTTGAAGGATCAAAATATATTACTTCATATGAATTTTTTCAAAATAATATTTACTAGGTGATATATTATGTCACATCCATATTATTTCATGTAGAGAGAAAAATTGCTGCCAATTTTTTTCTAGAAGGAAATGCATTCCTTAGGAATATCTGCAATGCATGGGGCAATTATACAATACTTCTTAAACCTCAGCAATGTGCTCAATACCACTGATATTAACCAGAAAAAGGATGCTAGATGTAGCAGATTGCAGGCATTTACTGTAAGCTAATCTTCAGTGACTTTGAATTTTCTATTGAAATCACACTCCTCTTCTAAAATACAGAATTAAACGATGCTCCATTGTACCATCACCCTCTGTGTACAGAGCACACCCAAGAGAAATTTGGAATTCATAGATGACGATTATGACCCCTCTGCCCCAGAAGCTCATATACTACAGAGAAGGAAGAATGTCCTTTGAAGCAAGCATATCAGTACTGTCTACTGAAACTATTTTGTATTTATTATACTCTACATTCTCAGATATAGAATTCTCATGAGACTCCAATAAAGAAAAAAAAATCTTACCTTATAGTACCTGCTTCCTGTGTCATTTTGAAAGAGGGTAATACATTTGCTATCCAATCTCCAATAGTGTCGTTTCCGCTAAAATAGAAGTGAGAGTCATGATCTTTTAAAAACTATAAAATGCTCAATATTTATATAATGAAAGCATCGCCCAACAGGGATGTAGTACTTGAAGAGGGATATAGTACTTGAAAGAGAATTCAATTAACTCGACTTCTCTGGAGTTTACTACAGAGATAAATGTTTATGATTTGATAATAAGGTGTTTGCTCATTCTAGGTACATCTTCATGGTTTGGGGGTGGGAGAGGGTAAGCAAGTGCATATGAGTATGTCTGTTCTCATCATTTTTATAGTAAAAAGCCTAACATTATTCCTGGTCTCTTCTGCAACCAATCTTAGACAAGTCAAATGCATTGAATATGCTTCAAATATCAATATCTAATCTCAAAAGATTAAGTGGCATTCAATTAAGTCCTCACTAAGTAATATAAACCTCCCTTCAACAGAGAAGGTAGAGACTGGAGCCTGCACATTTAGGTTATAAACATCTGTTTACCTAAAGAAATAATGCGAAATCTATTGATAGGAATTGAAGACAGAAGCTTGAGTGACTGAGAATGCGGCTTATTATCAACTGTCAATTAGTTTAACTGTGAAATTGGGATCACTATTTCTTCTTTCTTACACAAATAAAGAATATATTTAAATATACATATCCTCAAGAGTAAGTTTTAGATTATATTAAAGTTAAAATGAATAGCTTTATCTTAATATCATTACATTTTTCTAAAATCGGTTGTTTTTAAGTAAAAAAAGATTTAGGATACATATTTAATATTTATAATATATATGCATATATATGTAGTTACTGTATATTTTTTCCCTAAAATTCATATTTTTAAAGAAAAAATCTAAATGATCACTTGGAAAGCACATATTAGCATTTTCATGTCTGCTACATATACATTTTTCAGGTGGATATTCCAGTTTTTTGAAGACCATCTCCAATAAGAGAGCTTATTTTGTTTTCCCAAGATTGTGATCTATGTTTTTTATTAACAAGATTGCTCAACATCTAAGATTACTAAAATGCTCTATTTGAATGTAAGCCATGATTGCACCAAGGTTTGCTTTTTTGTGATTTGAGACTACCAAGTTTCCATTAGCAACTCCTTTAAGACTAAGAAGACAAAGAAAAAAAAAATTTTGCTGAGGATCTTACCAGCGTGTCCTTGCTGGTGTAGTGAACCATCCATCCTTCTTTCATCACGGTGCTGCTTTTCCTCTTGGTGTGTTTGACAGACTGCACTACTCTCATGAGTGGGATATTATTGCTTGTTGAGGGACTTTGAACATTCAAAAGAGTTTAGGAAAGAAACATCTTTAGAGGCAGATTCAGATTCTGGCTTAAACTTTACTTCAGCAATTAACAAAGGAAAGAGAAATAAACAAACAAAAAAACTTCACAGCCTATATTCTTGAAATGAACTGTCATCCTGTTTTAAAATCTTAGTTATTCTGGCTAGTGACAGGTTCTTCATATGTACAGGCACTTTAAAAATCCTGAGGCATTATAATAAGCACCTTAATTTTCAAATGAACTGTATGTTGTTCAGTTTCAGGTAAATATAAGGCAAATAATTGTCTTAGTGTTCTGTGATTACAGTATTCAGAATCATACATGAAATTTTATCTGATTACATATTATACTCGACAGGAAAATATAAATCATTTATAAATCATATAATCCAATGTGACTTTGATTCCCTGAAAAGTTTCATAAAACTATATCTAAATTAAATATAAAAATAAAATATATTTAAATTATACTTTAAATAATATTACATATGGATTCCTTTTCTCTCTTTCCTTTCTCTATTTCCCCACCTGCCTTTCTCTTGGAAGCAAACTTGAATCCCTTTCATACTACAGAAATGTACACTTTCAAAAGAACTAAAATACAAGGTAATATTTTCCTGTATTTGGTAGGGGTGCCCACAACCTGAAGTATTCAGGACTATTCTTGGCTATTACCCCTGGTGGTGCTCTAGGGATATGTTTGGTGCCAGGGATTCAAATGGGGCAGGTGAACTATAAAGCAAGCAACTCAACCCCTGTACTATTTCCTTGGCCTTATTTTCCAGTACTTCTATACTTATGCCTTTGATGAGTAAAATCCAATCATTTTATTGCTCTCTTTTCATGAACAGTAAGATTATGTTTTGTTTCTCAACTAACAGCAACATTTGTATAAAGAACAGAGAATTTTTATAAAAATCTTTACAAAACATTTCATAAAATAAATCAGATGTGATAATTTCTCTGTAAAAGGTTAATTAATCAGTATTTTAGGCTTTTACAGAAAGTATTTTTGGCTTTGCCATTGTAAAAAATAATAAACAATAGACTATAGGATTGGAATGAGAGTACAGTGGATAGGGCACTTGCTTTGCATGCTGTCAACTGGGGTTTAATCCCTGGTACCCCATATGGTCCTCCAAGCACTGGTAGGAATGATCCCTGAGCACAGAGCCAGGATTACTCCCTTAACACTGTCATATTTGGCCCCCAAACAAAACAAAACAAAATCCAATAGACTATCTGATGGATCATGGCTATTTTCAATAAAACTAAATTTGAACACAGACAACAGTCTGATTTGTCCATAGTATGGTGACCCCTGCTATAAGAAACTGAAAAACATCTTGTAACTAAAAGTACAGATAATTAGATTATGAACTAGAACTTTTACAAGATTTTGTAACAAAAGAATCTCAACATGGAAGTGATATAAGATACAGCTGTAAAATAGATTGTGTCTGCTGAGTTTGATTCCGAATCACTGTATTTCCAGACAATGACCTTGGGATAGACGTAAATTTAGAAGTAAACAGGACTATTCCTGTGTAGTCCTATTTCCTTTTCTTTCATTAAAAGAAAGTGAATTTAAGAATGAGATAATGTTGAGATAGCATACAAACTACATTTCTCCAAGAAAACCTAGACCTCTAAACTCCAAAAGTTCTCCTCTGCGGTACTTAGTTCATTCCAAAGCAAATTAAACACACACATAAGCCTTCTTTTATAATAGATTAAAATCTGAAAAAATCTCTGCTTTAGAAAGTGAATACCATCTAGGATTGTAGTGTTTGATGATGCTGGGACTTTGGTCCTCACCTGATAGTTCTGTTGGAATCCTCATGGTCTGGATCGGGATCCTGCATTTCCCCACTGTCGTTCTGGCACTCTGCCATCACCATCTCAGCATCTTGGACCATTGCCTCTTCCATGTCATCCATGAGCCCACTGTTTCTTTCACTGTCATTGTCATCACTTCCTTCTTCCATGACCACGTCAGACTCTGCCCCGGGGCTAAGCAAATCTAAAAGAATTGTTTTGCACCCATGAAGATAAGTCTGGAATCCTAGATCCAGGCTTCAGATTTTAAACAAGTACACTAGGAGCCCTAAAAATGTTATGTGAAGTTATACCTTTTCTTCATTATAAGTTCATAAATATCTAAGTTTGTGAAGAAGTAAAGATATAATTTTATAAGGAGCTGCCTTTTTTTTTTTTCCTTGTTGCTAAAGCTGAAAACAGGGAAAGTTATAAAAATTCTTGGAAGGATGATCAAGTTCAGAAAGAAGCAGAGTGTTAGGAAGAAAAGTGACACTAGTCAGAAGTGAAGTAGTAACTAATGATATTTCAATAATACAGCCCTGGTGGGACAAAAAATGTATGGGAGAGCAAGAGAAGTTTTCACATGCAAGAAGTCCCAAGGTCACTGATTCTTGCAATTCCAATAACTTTAAATCAAGAATTCCAATATGTTAACTTGGTTACATAAGGAGTAGCTTTAAATTTCTAAGATTTGACATTTGATGTCATATTGACTCTTGTCATCATGTAGTTGATGGGAATGAAATAAATTCTAACTACTTTCTAATGCAATGTACTTATTTCACAATTAGAAAATAGGTCAATGTCAGACTTTAGGCTGCCATGCCTGGGAAATTAAATTATTTTACCAGATTATTCTGGTTGTATGGGAAAATGCAATCTCAAACTAATCAACAATAAAAAAATGCACTACTTCTTAGTTCTAGTTATCAAGTATACACACTGACATTTTCTGGGCCCGAACAAACTCAATACCATATAGCACACAAAGTGGGAAGACTGCCAGACTTTCTATCTTGGCAGCTAGTAGATGATTCTAAAAGGCAGAAACTAGTCTGGGAATAATTTTTATGGGATGCTTTCCTGTCTTCTACATGTACATTTTTTTTTCTGGAGAACCGAGTTCTAGAGAAATGGCTGTCATCTGTTCATCACTTTAGCATGAATAATATCCAACTTCATTACCACTCTTCTATCAACATTTATTTTTCTAGAGAATCACAAAACTGCTATCGAATTGTAACAGCTCTTTACATGGGGAATGTTAGCTTGGGAAACTTGACTAAATATTTTTCTAAAGATCATTAAGAATAATATCTGGAAAAAATATGAGGTGTTTCTTTAGGGCATAAAATATTTTTTAATAGTCCCTCAAAGTAAGTTGAAGAAGATGGAGTTTCCCCAAATATATATTTCCCCTCAATTGTGAACAGGATTTGCATTTTTTAAATTGGCTGCATTCAAATACCTTTATGAGGCAAACTAACATGTACATATATGATGGAAGTAACTGGGTGGAGGATTGAAAGTGTGATTGTTTCCTGATGAATTTGTAACATATCCTCCTTCCTCGGCAGACAGGGTAGAAAAGTTAACTTCTATCTAAGTGTATAGAATAATGTTAACAGAAAGATACTGACAACTATTAACTTGTAGGCCTTCCAACAATTTTCATCTCTCTAAACAAGCTAAGTCAGGTTCATAAAACAGAGATGGGGAAGAAATTCTTAACATCCATACTTTCAGTATAGCAGTTTGATGTATAAAAGCCAGACAGTATCTGGTGTTTATCAAAACTAGATGAAGGGTATTTTTTTTCTTTAGCAAGTAATTCAAACTCCAACCAAAGATTTACTTCAGGTGGAGCACAAATCCACAAATGGAAAGTTAAGCATATAAAATTGGCGAAGTTTTTTTTTTTTTTTTTTTTTTTTAACCTACCTCCATTTATCATCACTTCTCCAAGGCAGTTGTTTGGTACTTTTGGTGCACAACGTTTGTGACAATTGAACCTGCAATCTAATCACAATGGTTTTAAAAAGAAAGCAAAATAAATGAGAACTCAATATAAAGAGAAAGAGACAATTTTTTTCAATAAAAATTCTCAAACAAGACTTTTTATTTTTTTAAAGTCGCTGCATTATGAATGGGGAGTAATTTAAATTTGGCTGAGGACCAATTTTGGGTAGCAAGATCATGCTTACCTTTACACTGCAGGCCCTGTCTGAAAAGCCCCTTGAGAAGCTTCTTGCAATACTGGCAGACGGTGGGCCGGGTATAGGAGTGGATGACAAAAGTGTGCGGCACTTTTACTTTAGACATTAAAATCTTGTCAAGCTGAATCGGTCGTCCAATGTATGACTGAGAATTGGACCTCTTCTCTCGACCAATGAATGACTCTGATGGTGACTTTTGCTATATGTTTAAAAAGTAATAAAGGACAAAGAGATTTAAGATATTGCTTGATTTATGCTTTTAAAAATTTATGTTTGTTTTTTGATCCACAGCTAACAGTATTCTGGGGCTTCTACCAGCAGTGCTTAGCACACATACTAGGTCAGGAGTCAAATGCAGGGATCTCAAAAATAAAGCATGCATTTTATCCCTTTCAACTTTCTCAGCAGCCCACTATATATCTGAATTGCATTTTGTTTTACAATTCTATCTACTCATTTGATTCCGAAGAATGTGGGAGAAATAAACTAAAACTATGTTCTTGTTAAATAACACAAGTTATCCCCCTCCCTTCACTTCCTTTAAATTTTTTTCTTGTGATTTTTGAGCCACACCCAGTTGTGTGCAGTGCTTATGATGGATTCTGTGATCAAGGGTCGCTTCTGGCAGTGCTCAAGTGATCATGTGAGGTGAAGGGAATCAAACCTGGGTCAGCCAGATACAAGACATGTGCCTTATCCACTGTTCTATAGGTAACTTTGACCTACCTCCTTTTATTTTTTGAGTTCTCTTCATTATAGGCTTAAAAGAAGAAAACTGAAGATAAGAATATTCGAACCTAATTTCTAGGACTTTCAAATAATGCCTTACTTTAAAAACACAATTTAATACAGACATATATAGTTGAAAACAAGCAAAGTAAAGTGATCATTAAGTCCACCGCACCTACTATTTTATTGAATTTTTTTGCATATGGCTAGAAAATGCAAGCCACTCATGAAGATAGAAAATGAAAAGTAAATTGCTCTATTTGGGGATTTCATCTGAAAAGCACTTCACTTATTTTTGGATTCCCACGGGGGAAAAAATAAAAAAACATGATTTAAGATTATATAATAGGTATAAATAAAATTAAAATGGTTATTACACAATTTTTTTTTAAAAAAGGTTAAATTGAATTAAAAAACCTACATAACTCACAACTCTGTCAGCTAAAAAGTATACAACATATAAATATCAGCGCTACAAATTATATTTCTGAGTGCTCTTACCTCTCATTTTGAAACAATTTCATCAACTTAGTACAACTATTTTTTTAAAACTAAATTAAACTGAGTTTTTCATGTTTCTGATACTATTTCGTGTTATCTGTTGGTATCGTAGATAATATGAGTCATTGTATAAGTATATTTTTAAATCATAAGAATAAAAGATGAATCAAATTAATTTTAATAGTTAAATAAATTCATATTTAAAAATTCATTGAGTGCTCCTCCACTCTTGAGCGGCCATGATCCCAGAGGCACAGAGACCAATCCTGGAATGCAGAGGCTGCTGGCAGAAATGTTCCTGGACTTTGAACTAAGCTATGGCCCCATGCTTCCCTGGGAGGGGAAGGGCTTTTGTTCCTCGGCCTTTTCCCTTTACAGCAGCATGGTAACCACCACCTTTCAGAATCAACTGGATAGAGAGGTAGGAACTTGCAGTGATGGGGTTCATGGGAAATTTCACAATGGGGGGTGGGGGGATGGAACTGGCCCTCCTCCCCACCCAGAAGAAATCCAAGTGGCCACCCATGAACGGCTCCTCTGCTCCTGAATGGCCATGATCCCAGAGGCACACAGAGCAATCTTGGAACCCAGTGGCTGCTGGCTGAAATACCTCTGGACTTAATTACTAAAATACCAGAATTCCAAAACCGCATGGCCGCTATTGTGGCCGTGCGATATCACATACTCTTCATTATCAGCAGTAGAGAACAAACTGTTTGATGATGCCTTTTCGGCAGGTCTGGTTGTTGGGGGAAAATTCCAGATAATATTAGTGGGTTTTCTATCAAAAACTGAGTGTGATCAAAGTAAAGAGAGGGTAAGTGGAAATCATCTGCCACACAGGCAGGGTGGGGGGTGGATTCGGGGTATATTGGGGTTCTTGGTGGTGGAACATGTGCACTGGTGAAGTGATGGGTGTTTGATCATTGTGTGACTGAGACTTGAACCTGAAGGCTTTTGGCTGTTCTCAAGGTGATTCAATAAAAGATAAATAAATAAATAAAATTTAAAAAATATTGAATACAATTACTTCTGGTAACCATTGTGTTAGGCACTATACAAGATGAGTTTTATTATTATCAATATATAAATGCTTCCATAGTTGAGATATTGAATCATGTATATTTTAAACATATTATTTTGAGGCAAATCCCAGTAAATAGTGGAGCAAAAAACATAAATCTACTTTTTCTAGTATTACCACATTACTAGCTACTTTGTTCATTTTAAATTTAGAATGATTATCGACAAGTTAAGAAATGAATCATATTTTCACACAATTTCAATGCTTAAATGAACTAAGGGCAACACGATCACCAAATGGGGAAATTCCAAAAAGCAAGCTCACAACTTTCAATAAAAGATATTTAAGATGAGGTTCTACAAAGGGATATTATGTTTAGAGTTCCATTTAAAATTATAATTCTACTAAAAATGTTCATAGAATAATTACTTTAGATAGTACCAGCTCTTGAATGTTCAGGAAAATTAGATAGGTTTAACTAGTATCGTGTACATATTGGATGGAATTTTCCAAAAGGATTGAAAAATAATTAAATCTACAGGATTAAATTCCTACAGCATGTATGTATGTATCTCTCCTTAGTGATTGTAGCCAATGGAGCAGTTTAAATCATAATCAAAAATAAAATTGGGTATATTTTTCTACAGCTGGATAGTTTTAACACTCAGAATAAGCTGATGTCAAATTTCTTAGGGAACTTAACATGTTCTTAGGTCTGTAAAATCCTATGAAAAGTTTACCAAGTCACTGAGTTATTTTCCCTAATGTAAGATATTTAATTCTCAACTGTGTGAATAGAACCAGTTTGACAAAGAACTGGTTACTATACCATGGACAAGACTCAGAAGAGCAAGAGATAAATTGATAAGAGCAATTGATAAACCGAATGCCCTTTTATTCCTTGACCAAAATGATTAACATTCATACATATATGCTATCTTAGACTACAAGGAAAAGAATTGTTTTTGAGAAATTTCATTTATTACCTTCAAAATAGGATTATGTAAGGAACTGTAGAACATTACATGGGTTTAGGGAAAAGATACTGGCTACATTTGAATCCTGTGTACTTTAGTATAGGTACACTGGGGATATTGTAAGCTTATTTAAGCATCAGAAAGATTCACAAAAACATGTGTCTTTGAAAAGAGAAAAAATCTCATAAACCTAATGTTTTGTAGTACCAAAAATTAAGATTTTAGTAACATTTAAGATTCATAAAAAATTAATAGTTTACTAGCATTAATAAAGTGCCCTCCTGTCATTTATGATGTCTTAAAACCAGCTATGCATAGAAAAAAATACTTATCATTACTTTCTCCTGTCATTTCAAATATAATTAATTTTGTATCCTGCATTTCTAAGTGAAAAAAGGAAATATTAATATCTTGAGATGGTGGCTTCTATGTGGAAGCTAAGTTGATGCTCGAGGGAAACCAATGTGCTTGATTTTACCAAATAACAAACACTTTGGGAAACAGGAAATGCATAGAAGTGTTCTGAAGATTTGTTAGCATAATTATATTCTGTTTAGGGGAGTGTACACACATATATTTACATGTGCTTTCCCCATCATGAGGCAAATCTAAGAAGCTACAGCAGAAAAGAAAGATTGGGCCACTAGTTGATGGCTTTGTAAATATGAGGTATTTACGCATCCCTTTAATCAAAATGTAAATCAAAGCTTTCAGTGCTATCTAACAGATGGCAAAACAAACCAATAAACAAAAATAAGGATCTATGAAATAAGAACATTATCATGCAATTTTTCATTGTTTTACATAAATGTACGAAAACCACTATTTATTTTAAAAACTTTACTGATTTGGGGGGCTAGAGAGATATTACGGCAGGCAGATTGGTTGCCTTGCACACGGCCAACCCAGGTTTGATACCTGGAACCCTATACAGTCTTCTGAGACCCACCAGGAATGATCTCTGAGCAAAGAATCATTTAAGTAATGATTCTTTAAGTAATGGTTAAGGTTTATGCTTTCGTGTAGAAGTTAAGTACCACTAACCATATGCTAAAGACCATCCAACACAGTCCTTATGTCACTGGTAGTCTGTCCTCTTTCTCCCTTCCCCCCTACGCCCCATCTCCCTGTTCCCCTCACTTGGTAATCTCAGTCTGATGTCAGAGCCCAAGGCTTTGTTTTTAATCATCACTGTCAATTCCCCACTCTCTTTTTATATGCCACATAAGAGTGAAATTATCTGGTATTTATCTTCTTCCCCTGACTTATTTCACTTAACATGAAATCCTCTAGTTCCATCCAAGTTTTGGTAAAAGGTAGGACTTCATCATTATACTCTGTATAAACACAGCACAATTTCTTTAGCTACCTTAATTATTATCTCTATAATACTGTCAATATTCCCTTTAAAGATATTCTTAATGATCTGAATATAATTAATCACTTATTTCTTGTGGGAAGGAAAGTGGGTCTATTCTCAGGGGTCAATTCTGGCGATGCTCAGGGCATTGGATGGGTTTGTCTCATGCATGGAAGATATGTTAACCCCTGTATCACCTCTTCTGGACAGAAAACAAACAGTTCTATGGATTTTCTGAACCAGTGATATGGTTTTTTTTTCATAATAATTTATGTTCAGCACCAGAGAGTGTACAATAAGTAAAGTACTTGTCTTGCTGATTCAGCATCACATATGGTCCCTCAAACCTCACTAGGAGCACAGAGTCAGGAATAAGCTGGTGCTCTCCTGAGTAGAGTCAAAAATAAGCTCTGAGAAAAGCCCAATGTAGCACAAACATCCTGGCCTCCAAAAAAATTGATATCCAATTAATATATTTCAGGAATTTTAGCAGTATGACATTGTACTTGAAGGAAGGTGTATCAGAGACATATAACTATTGTATATAGTATATTTTCTTTGATGTATCAAAAAACAAGTTTAAACGATTTCAACACCTTTATGGTAGACACGGTATCACAACTTACTTTTAAAATCAGTGCAAATCAAGTCTCAAACATGCAATGATGTAAACTAATGTCATACATATTTACATAATGTGAAATACTTAAAAAATAGAAATTGATCACTTTAAAGGAAATACATACTTTAAATTTCAGAACTCTAAATGTTACTAGCTTTAAAATAATTTTAAAATTATTTCAACATGAAACTTTGTGACTTAAAGTGTAATGACCCGATATTTCTGCACATACCGCAGTGTTTCACAAACAGATGTAATATTACCTTATTTATTCAATAACTTACTGTATTACATGTTAAGCTCATTATATATAATTATAATATAAATATATAGAGTCTTAAGTAAGACATTTATTTAAAGATAACTCTGAATAAGAGAAAATTCTTCTTTATCTATTACAACTCCTGGGAAGTTTTAGATAATCTTAGTAAATTAACAAAATGGTGCATGAATTAATTTTCACTGTTACTTGATTTTCCAATTTGGCACTGTGTATTTGGTGAACTCTGGAAATTTGTAAAATTACTGTCTTTTTTTAATTGAAAAAAGGAGGATAGTTGAAATGCTTTGGGAAAGGAACAGTTACATTTTGTTTCGTTCTGCTATATTATTATGCCTTGAGCAAAAATGGCTCAAAACTCAAAACAAATTCGAAATTCATTTCTCCATAATTATAATACAAGCATATACTGGATGATGTACTTGTAAAATTTTAGTTTTACATTAACCATCGGTCCTATGACTTGTTCTCTTCCTAAGTAGAGGAGTTTGGATCAAATTACAGGTGTGAAATTTTGGAGAGAACTGTCATCACTGTAAAATAATGGTTGGGAATGAATGTATGAAGATGACTTGATTTTGCAAATTACAGATGATGAAAAGTATAAAGGTCTTTTATCTTTTTCTGTGTAAAAGGTATCCTATAAGGATGGGAGAAAGAGTATGAGAGAAAAAAATTATAAAAGCTGAATTTTGAAGTCAGCATTAGAGAAGAAACAGAATGAAGATTATAGGGATTAAATATTTTAATAAATCTTTTGTTTTGTAAAGCTTCTATAACATTCATATGCTAAAAATGGTTCCTTTGAAATCACTGCCAAGTTAAAACTACATGTACTGAATACCTGCTACAGAGAAACAATGTATTCTGCTTTACTACAGACAGAATTTGTTTTACTAGTCTGCTAAATTAATGACTCAGCAAATTTGGACCATTTCCAGGAAGTGATTACTTAGATTACATTATGGAAACTCCAACTGCCAGCACATCTTTAAATATATAACAGAACTCTGATACAATTTCCCAACAAGGTATATTCTACTGCTGGAAGTTCAATATAAAATATCTTCGTTAGTAAAGCTAGAAAAGAAAATGGGAGAAGTTTTCATTACTTGTAGGTTGCTTGTTATCCTTTATGTAAAATTCAAACAAGATTTTATTAGAGATTTGAAGCCACTTTGCCAACAACAACAAAAACACATGATTCACAAATGGAAACACCTACAATATTAACATATTTATGCCTATTAACTACATTTTTTTCATAGCCCCACCTTGAACTGCATTTTGGGTGACATAAACTCACCTTGACGTAAAGGGAAACAAAATGTTACAGGAAATTCTAGTGTGGGTTGAAGTCTCTTTATGAGACATTTTAGTTATCAAACAATAATCCCTAAAGGAGGAAGGCCTTGATAATATTTGTCCTTTTTTAATGCAAGAAGTGCTTTCTACAAAACAAATAATAAACTTTGCTTGACTGAAAAGAATTAATGTTTTTCAACAGTAAAAACTAAAGATTCATGGATGAGACACTGTTTCATCAGAGACACGAAAAACCCATGACTGTAACATAAAAGTTTAATACCCTTTTAAAAGTCCTTTAACTTGAATTTACAGACATGTATGAGCTGTAACTTTGAACTGTAACTTTGACATATTTGTTTTACAGGACTTTAATTTTAAGAGTCCAACTGACTTTGCGCAACTTTGAAATGAACCATAACTTAAAATATTTGCTTGATAGGATTTCAATTTTAAGAGTACAACTGGCTACGGAATGTTTTTCACTACAAATGCTCTTTATACTTGTCTGCCTGATCCTCTACAGGCTGTTGCTATTAATGTGTGACTGTTCAGGGATGCAATAGAGAATGTTGGAGACTACAGTGAATTGGAGAGAAAAAGGTTCAATCTGGAAGGAACGCCCAGTGCTCAAATATTCTGAATAGCTCCCATGTGATGATGTACGCCCAATATAAAACTTCCTATTTAAAAAAAATTGAAAAAAGTGGTAAATCTAGCTGCTTCATAAAATGATTTTTATTTCTAAATATTGGCAACTCTGAAAATATATTTGAAACATTTTTCCAGTCAGCTGATTTGGGGGATAAGCTTAACCTCTGGGGAGTCTGAGACCGACATGAAACACTTCCATAACCTTTACATGTGCCAAGCTTTTCACAGCAGTGCAAGCATTAACTCACTTAAACTTAAACTTAGGAACTTGTATTTTTTATATAAGAAAACTGAATTATAGAGAAGTTGACATTATTTTTCTAAGATTATAAAATTTATGAGTAGAACTATGAATTCAGGTAATCCTCTTTCATATATTGCTGTTATATTTCTCTTCCTGATTTTATATTATCTATTGGTATATTAATGTATAGAGAGGGAGATTTCCCCTCTTTTATGAAGAATTTAGAGAAGGCATTAAAAACCATGAATAATAGTATATTTTGCATGTCAAAATGCAATGTGATTCTGTGAACCCCTTAACTCTGACCTATGGAAGAGGCATCTCAAGTAGTTTATTTGTACTCAAAGAATAGAATCTGAGTTCATGCATAGTTTCTAGGACACACGACCTGTTGAACTTCTGTCATACTTCTGTGGTTACAAGCATTCTTCAGTTGATTGTCTACTTTCCTGTCCAGGTGTAGTTGTACTTCTAGATACTAGCAGGAGATGAACACAGGTTAGGGAACAGGCTAGGCATAGGTTTGATTCCTGACCCCACATGGTACCCAGAATTTGCAGTCCCAGAGAGCCCCAGCACTGCCAGGGCAGCCTGGCTATACCTGGCACCACAGGGTACAAGTAACAAAGCATACATGGCCCTTGTATTGGCTCCTTGCCCTGGTTGTCTGAGAATCATCTGTGTTTTTGCTACCAGTACCTCCTGAGCATCACCTGAGAACACTCCTCCCCCCAAAAAACTAGCACAACTCTGTAATAAGACAGCCAATGAAACCTTTATTCTGGACAGTTTCTTTTCTGGGGAATTGGGTTTTAGAGCCACACCTGACTAATCAGGGCTCTGTACTCAGTGATCACTTCTGGCAGGTCCTGGGGGAATTACTTGTGGTATTAGGAATTTGAATCAGGGTCAGCCAGTCTTATGCAAGGAAAGTTCTTAATCACTGTATTATCTCACTGGTCCTGTTCCATAAATTTTAAGATGTAGCAATTTGGACTAACACTCAAAAATCTGTGTAGAATAGCAACTTATCACAGTTCTCTCATTTCCAACTGCCTTCAAGATGAATTTATACAATTTAACAAGTGTTTCCTAGGGCAAATCCTACCTGAAAGCCCAATACAGATGCTGGTAATATATAAAAGTCAGTTTCTGCTCCTGGTGAACTTACTATCTGGTAGAATTCTAGACAAGACGCAACTGTTATTTTCAACATATGTTCTTTCCTCCTTTCTGTTCTGTATAGGCTCTTTACAAACTTTATTCTTCAAATCTTAGTTCATATATCTCTACCAAAGGTGAATTGAACATGTGAGCTAGACCATGAAACATTTTGTCCACTCTCATCTACACCATTATTCTATGAAACATCACTGTCTCTTCACAGTCATTAATCCAGTCTATTACTAGTATATTTGCTTACTGATTTCCCTGTCACCCCCTATTTGGGGTGCACACCCTGCAGTGCCCAGAGATTACTCCTGGTTCCATATGGGGCATGATATGGGTGTGATAAAAAACTATATGGGGTGTAAGGGATAGAACCCTAGTCAGCTGCATGCAAAATAATTGTCCTACCTGCTGTTCTCTCTCTCTCTGGCCCTCGCTGTTGTCCTTTAACAGAAAATAAATTCCATGAAGAGAGTCTTGTCTATTATTAATTATATCACCAACTTCCGATTACTACTTTCCACAGAGTGAGTATCCATATATATGTATATATATATATATATATATACATATATATGAAGAAAAGACAAACCACACCCACAGTGGAGTCAAGAGAGGCATTCACAAAAGGAGTTTTTGTGAAAGAGGCATTTATGTGGTTAGTCTCCAGATTTCTGGAGGCTAGCCATGTAAGGACTATGTTGAATGCGATAAGCAGTTAAAATTCTATTTATGTCATCTCAGTCATCCTATCTTTAGACTACCTAGTCTTTTCTATATTGAAGTTTACTTATCCCACTCTTATCCAATTTGGGATATGATCTAGCTCCACCTGCTTATAAAACAGACTGTGAACACTGAGTGTGAGACCACCTACTTTCTGAAGCAAGGGAAGACACACATATACACAACACAACAAAAACAATTAGTTCTTTCAACACATTACAAAGAATATATCAATTCTCACACATGAGGAGTTAGGGATTTTCCAGATCATAGCACTTTTGGGGAGAGGCAAGTTGGGAAATGGAGTTCATGGAGGAACATCCGTGTTTTCAACCCCTGCAGTGCGTGAAGTGAAGAGATTATAGGTCAGTTTCAAACTGTACAGTGCTGTTTTGTTACAATTCTCATTTAATGTCCCTTTATCTACCTGCCAAATGTGCCAGATAAATGAGTTTGGCATCTCAGTTGGATACCCCAAATATATAGCATAAATAAAAGCTAATCAACACCTTTACAAAAGAGTGAAAGGGAGGGGGCTGGAAGCAAGGTCCCCTGCTTAGTGCTGATGGATGCTGTGTTTTACAGTGGAGAATCCATTTCTAAATGTTTGCAGCTATTTGTGAAAGCTTTCACAGTAATAACATATATAATCTCTTATTAGAAATACATACTGATCTAGATTTGCTGAGTGCTAAAGTAGTCTTGGAAGTTACATTAACTTTTATATTGCCTCATGCTAAGTAAATAGAAATGAAAGGTAAAGGATCCTTATTATTTTTACCCTTCAGAAGGAAAGGACTGGAACTATGAAAGAATTGTTACAAACTGCATGCATGGTTCTTTCAAAATGCCAGTAACAGTCTATAAATCTGTGGGTTTCTGAGCATGAGAGGAGACATAATCTAAACAAGATTAATTCTTTTTATTTGAAGACAATACAATCTTAATAACACACATTAATAAAAAAAATTCACTTGAGGAAAAAACTTTTCATATCAAGGTTTGGTACCTCCACTAGACTATGTGAAATCCACACATAAAAACAAACAAGAGGTAAAAAATAGTATATAAGTATATAATCAAGAATAACTATTTTAGAGACATATATATTCTATATATATATTTTCTTTTTGGGTCACACCTGGCGATGCACAGGGGTTACTCCTGGCTCTGCACTCAAGAATCACCCCTTGTGGTGCTCAGAGGACCATATGGGATGCTGGGAATCGAACCCGGGTCAGCCACGTGCAAGGCAAACGCCCCACCTGCTGTGCTCCAGCCCCTATTTTCTATATTTTTGACCCTAATTAAATTAACAGGGATATCAGGGATATGGTCTTGGTGTATGAGGTCACTGGAAAGCTCAGTGAAATAAAATCAATGGAGGATTTCCCAGTGACTTCTGCTTTAGAGGCACACCAACGTGGAGCTGGGAAAGCAGACCATTAACACAGTCTATGGCTTCAAAAGTTAGAGCCACTCCCTTCAAAAAGGGTCTATAAGGAAATCTTTAAGAGTACTTTAGCCTAAAACAATATAGTAGGATTGGAGTTGATTTTAATGAAACACAATTAAAATAAGAAAAAAAAATATTTTATATCCTTCCAAAACAAAACTTAGAGCATAAAATACATGAAAATACTAACACCACAAAATTTCCATCATTCAGTGATATTTTTGGTACAGAGCTACATAGAAACAAACACTAGCAAAAACTGGGCTATTTGAAAAAAGAGACATGTATGTCTCGTCTTAACTTCTGGACATTGTCCCATCTAATATTTCCCCATATTTATAATAATAAAAATGGCAATACTTTAGGTCCCCTTGAGAAGAGTGAAAGAAATTTCTCATAAAATAGAATCACATATTTTTAAACACTTACCTATTGAATCAAATATAAAGTATCAATTATTTGGTTAATATTTTATAAGTTGAACTATTAAATTTCTAGAAGTCTAATTTGTAATACCAATTCCAGTTTTTCTTTCCTCACTCTCCTTAATTATTATTTCTTCTACATATGTCTTTATTTTTTCTCACTAGGACAATTCCCAAGAACATGGTAAACCCTCAAAGTGAACATGGGTAAACTTTTGTATCATAGCATTCAGGTAGGCCCCCAGTACTCATGCTCAGTCAGGAAAAAGAACAGATCTAGATATGACCCACCCTGACATCAGGTGGATAGAAATGGCCATTAGGTAAAAGTGTGTACTAGCTATTGAAGATTAGGTGGAGAACGATATCTCTGTCTTCAGGCGTGGCTTGTGCGGTGGGTTTTGAAAGCCATGCATGGCATCATACATATAAGTTGCATAAGACCTTCCGTATTCTATTAAAGACCCACAAATTCAAAGGAACATACACAACTAAATGTTTGTTGAAATGTTATTTATAATAGCCAAGTATTTGACACAACCTAAGTGCCCATTGGCAGATGACTTGATAAAGAAATCGTGGTATAAGGGCCAGGGACGAGAAGTCAAAGGGTCGGAGAATGTGACTGGCATGTAGAGGCCTAAATTTCCATCTCAGGTACCACCTGATCTCCTGAGTGCTTCCAGAATGGTACTTGTTGACCCAGTTATCACTGAGAGTGGTCCCCAGGTCCTTATTAGTACTGCCTGGGAGCCACTCCCACCATCCAGCTTGAGTTATATACACAATTGGAATGCTATTTCACAGTAAGAAAGGTTAGATTTTGCCATCTGCAATAACACGGAGTAGGCTTAATAACATAATGAATTGTGAAATAAGGCAGATGAAGAAAGGCAAACACAGTACAATTTTACTTCTATAGGGTATGTAGACACAAACACTAATGAAAAGACTAAAGTAAAGATAAACGTTTATATTCTAAAACTAGTAAGTGGTTACCAGAAAAGAAAATGAGAAGGGGTGAGTAAGAGAGAAAAAAGTGTTCAACTCTATGGTAAAGTATTATACTTTTATTTTTTCAGTGAAGCAAGATAGCTTCTATTGAATGAAATGTGCTTAGAAAAATGTGTTAAGAGTAAAAGAGGAGGAATACACACTCAAGAGAGAACACAGGCTTCTCCAGAGTGGAAATAAGCAAGCAAAGAAACATTGAGACAAGCAAGTAAGATACATGTTCAAGGGAGAACAAGGGTCTGAGAAGCAAGACAGTATTAGACTTTCAGTGGTAAACTCACTACTTACTCTAATGTAAGCAATCTATTTACGATGGCACACATGTCAACATTGAATAATATTCTAATGCAATGTTACTTCAAAAATTATATAATTTGTTCCTATGACATTTATGTTTGTTAGTGTGGACAACTGTTCTATGATGTTGTTCTTTCTCAGGAGTTGATATTTAGAAGTATACATCTAAATGCTTTTGCTCAGAACATGAATTATTCATGTATTCAACTCTGGAGGGGTTGAGAGGAGCTAAGCAATCAGGGGTCCTTGGGGTCACCAAACACTGTCAAAGGTGGTCTTGGCCCTGCACTGTCCTGGCATGAGCTGGTCCACAGTTTAGGTTCTAGCACTGATCTTGAGAACCAAGTAATGCTATTAGTTGCCCCCAAGACCTCTGCACACCACTGAGGAATTCCCTTGTCTACAAAGAGACAGACGGACACATTAATGAAGCCTAATTAGTAGAAGATAAAAGTAGACCTGGAACTATTGATTTTACTAAAGGCTTCCTTGCTGATATAACCATGGCTGAACCATGTCTTCACAGTGTTAGCAACAGAGAATTGCTGGTTAAAGGATTCTTGGATAACTTTCCTCACTAAACGTGCACACTGCCCAGGTTTGGATTTAATCTACTTTACACAATCATCAGTGGTAATCTTGCAAATCTGGAAAATGTACCACAAGGATGTCATAGTGCATATCTAAACGAAAAAATGACATTTTTAATTCAGATGAATCATTGGATTCCTGGAACTTCAGAGGACCAGGCTAAAATTTTAAGTCATTACTTCTAGACTAACTGTTGCTACACTAAAATACAAATGGGAAAATCTTATTTTAGCCAGAAATATTATGATAGTTTTACTCAAAGTTATAAATAGCTGCCTCCACCTATTATTTCTTTAGTTGAATAAATACTAATTTGATTATTATAAGTACGTGATTTTTAATGTATGAAAACAACTAAATGGGTTACTTTGGGGGAATATTTTCTAAACAAGTATATAACAAGATTTCTTCATAGCACAATATTTGTTTTAATTATATATGATCAAGTAAATGCTATTTACGAAAATAGAGCTTATAGGAAATTATTGTCTATGAGCAAGCACTGTCATATTAGAAGTAAATTAAGGGCCAGAGAGATAGTATGGATTTAGCATTCCCTATGTCGTGGCCAATTCTATTTTGATCTCTGGTACCCGCATACAGTCTAAGAGAACTGTTGGAAGTGGTCCCTGATTACTAAGCCATGAGTTAGCACTGAGCACCACCAGGTATAGTACAAACCTTTCACAGCTCCCCAAAGTTGAAATAGATATTGTCAAAATTTTACAGAAATTGAAAAAAGCAAAGAGAATGGCTGAAAAAACATAAACATCCAGAATAAAATGTATTTCTTATTCTGTACTGCAATCTAAATGGTAGCACTGTAGCACTGTAGCCCTGTTGTTCATCGATTTGCTTGAGCGGTCACCAGTAATGTCTCCATCGTGAGACTTGTTGTTACTGTTTTTGGCATATCGAATACATCATGGGTAGATGCAGGCTCTGCCATGTGGGCAGGATACTCTCAGTAGCTTGCCAGGCTCTCTAAGAGGGATGGAGACTAGAACCCAGGTCGGCCGCATGCAAGGCAAACACCCTACCCGCTGTGCTATTGCTCCAGTCCTAAACTGATTTCATATGCTTTTAAAAATTGTTTTTTTTTTAATTTTTGCTTTTAAAAATTCTTGAAGTAGCAAATGCTGTCATAGAACTTAGGTTAGGGACTCTACAGAGAATTTCTTTTTGTTGAAATTATATATTTCTAGCCTCATCTTTTTAATAATTTTACCATTGAGGCTAGAAATATATAATTTCAACAAAAAGAAATTATCCGTAGAGTCTCTAAACCTCAGCTCTATAACAGTATTGGCTAATTCAAGAGTTCTTAAAAGCATATGAAATCAGTTTGGTGAAATTCTTAAAAAAAAAAAAAAGGAGTGTTGTTCTGGAGATAAAACTCAGACCATGTACGTAAAAAGCATGCATTCTGTCCCTGTTTGCTTGAAGTGCCTTAACTTACTTTTAAAATACAATCTTTAAGGCCTAACTTGTTTTATAAGAAAGAGTTATGTCATAGCTATACCTGTGATTACAAAGGGCACCAATATCTTAAATTCTGCTTCATTTCGCTTTAGATGATTTTCTTCAAATGAGGAAACCTTCCTCATGAAAAGCACATTTTTGGAATAATTCTGTAAGAATATTATGTTCAATTTGCCCACAATGGTTTTAATTTTTAACATTATATGTAAGAGAAAGAGTAACTATAATTTTGCTCTTTGTGTGTATCAGTATGGGAAAAGACATAAAACACAAACCTACAATGGAAAAGATATCTCTATCATGAAATAAAACACAAAGGATTATTATAACAAAATTTACATATTTTAAATAACCAATATGTAACTCAAGAGAAAAAAAGACATAGGCAATTCATTAAAGCAAAATATAAAGGGTTACTAAGTACATGAAATGCTATTTATAAAGGATGTGGGTGCACTATAACAAACCCTGGCTCAAGGCCCTGGTCATTGCCAGGCACGACCATGGAGATGTCAGAACACAGCAGAGGAGCTTCTGAGAGCGAAATGGACCCTCTGCTCCTAAAGACTTTGATTCCAGAGGCCTTCTAACCCATTTTGGCATCCAGAGCAGCTTCTTACAGCAATGCATGGGACTGTGAGCTGGCCTATGCAATTTCTGGCAGAATTTTCCCTGGACTTTATACAGAAATACAAAACTGTATACAGAAATTAAGAGACTTAACATCTCTTAATTGTCAGCAATGTGAAAAGGTTCCTTTTAAGCTGGTCTGACTTTGGGGGGAAACTCCAAACAATAACAGTGAGTTTTTTGTTGAAATATTGAAGGTAATCAAAGTAGCAGCCATTTCTCTAGACTGTGAACTAAGCAATAGCCCCACGCTGGCCGGGAAGAGGAAATATCCCTCTTTCCCGGTTGTTTCCCATTTTCGGGGAGAAACGCGGCGTGGCGTCCACCATACTATGAGGTTTGGGAAGGGGGATGAGGGGGAAAAAAAAGGAAAAGGAAAAAGAAAAAAAAGAGTTATGTACTTGGAGCAGTGGGGCTACATATCTATTCATTCTAAGCAATGGAAAACTAATTATCAAATGCTTCCTTGGTAGTAGGGCTGTCTTTCTTGGGGGGATACTCCAACAACAATAGTGAGTTTTGTGTTGAAATATGGAATGTAATCAAGGTAAAGATAAAATGAAGTGAAATTCATCAGTTATGCAGTTGGGGGTGGGGGCGGGACTCTATACTGGGGTTTTTGGTGGTGGAATATGGGCACTGGTGAAGGGATGGGTGTTTGAATATTGTATAACTGAGACATAAGCCTGAGAACTTTGTAATTTTCCACATGGTGATTCAATTAAAAAAAAAACAGCAGAGGACTTCAGAGCCTGAGGCATACCACATTCTCAGGCTCTTGTACTGAGCCACCCCAGCCAAACTGGTGAGAATATCTCTAAGAGGCCCCTTTGGCCCCCTGACACCACTTGGGAGCCTCCCACCCAGAATATTTAGGAATAGAAAGTATTTTATACATCAAATTAATTTTTAAGACTCTTAAATATTGGATTGAATAGATAGTACAGCGGGTAGGTTGCTTGCCTTGACACAGCCAACCCATGTTTGAGCATCGGCACCCCATATGGTTCCCTAAGTATCACCAGGAGTAGTGATTCTTCAGTGTAGAGTCAGGAATAAGCCCTGAGCATTGTCAGGTGTGACCCATAAAACAAAAATAAAATATCAACAACAACAAAATACCCAAAATTAGAATTAAGAAATTTGAAAATAACCTCATCAATAGGAGCAGTTAAGTAAATTTATATATATATATATATATATAATATTGCATCATATTCATCCAGTGAAGGATGAGCTGTCTTAAAGTTGTACAAAGAATGCCTATGGGTTGCTCTTTAGCTCTCCCTTACCCAGTTCTTGATTGTAACACTTCAAGAAAGTGAAAAATGTGTCCCATCCTTCTCTGTCTTCATTTTAAAAGAATAATTTGAGGAGAAAGATACTAAAATTCACATTAAAAATTAAGCCTGAAGAGCATTTCAAAGTATAGAATTTAAAATAACAAGATTTAAACAGAAAGTCGCATTTAGCTAACTTTCACTCTGGACTTTCACATAGCATTCATTCTGAACTTGCACAAGGTCACACATCCCTGAATACATGCCATCTTGTCTGATGTCAGAAATTAAGCTGGGCCAGACATGTGTAGTACTTAGACGGGATTCTGCCTGGGATCATGGGTGTGGTAAGTTCTTCTATATCCACACCTCCCTAATAGTGCATAATCTTGTCTGAACTGGGATTATTTTTCCAAACTGGAACTTACTATTATTAAAACATATTTCTTCATTAAAATATTGTATATCAAGATATCCTGACATACAATTATTTTAATTTCAGATCACGTTTTCTTTAGTTTCCTTTGTTAATTACTGTAACAAGATGACTTTAGAATAGATACTAACGATGGTACTTGCAATTTATAAATTTAGTAGGAAAAATATTTCAGGGCTGGAGTGATAGTAGGGGGGATCGGTCACTTTTCTAACATGTGGCCAATCTGAGTTTGATTCCAAGCATCACATATGGTCCCCTGAGCCCACTAGGAATGATATCTGAGTGCAGAGCAAGGGATAAACACTCAGTACTGCCCCCCCCCAAAAAAAGACAAAAGTTAGAAACGTGTCAACCTTTAATCTGCCTGAGGCACATCAATATGGAAAAGTAAGCATTCACAAATTACATAGTTAAAACAAGTTATCAAAAAAAAAAGCACATTATTGTACTTTTTTCTTTAACTTAATCTAACTGCTTTTCCTCCATGTTCAGGCTACTCATGGATTAAAGAGATGAAAGGCTAATTTGGCAGACTGGACTAAGTGCTCAGTTATAATTTCATGGATGAATTCTGCATGGATACTTATATTTACCCTACTGCACATTATTCTTTTTTAAAAGTTAGACTGTGCTGATATATTCAAGATTAAAATCTCCTTGTTTTAAAAAGTTATTATTAAATATTCCTTATTCTATTTATTCTTTTATCCAAACAAAATCTGTATACTTGGGATACTGACCTTACTTTCATTGTCTTATAGTACCTACTATCTGAACACAATTCAAATATGTAAGCATTTCAATTAACCTGGTACCAAAAAAGGGCTACCTGTATCCTATGCTGCTCTCATTCTGCTTAATTTCAACAAAAAGATACTAGAATTCAGAAATCAAGCGAAGGACAAAATTTTATCTAACAAACATATATCTATTATTTTAATGTCCATATTGCTATTTGTCTTCTTAAGGATTTGGAAACATTAATAAAAAGAAAAGAGAACAACAAAAGTCTGTGGGTTTTTGTAGTTGAACAGAGAGGTTCTGAACAGATTATAATCTGATTATAGTGATCTGATATCAAGTAATGATTACAATTTTGGTCATGAGAGATGATGAAATAAATTCCAAAGGCAAGGAAGATATAATACCTACCTCCAAACCAGGACTCACAGGAGACTGATACATGCAGTTGTAAGAACAAAAAAGAAGGCAAAGGTTCAGAATAAAGGGAGGAAAAAAAAAGACAAGAAAACAGTGTTATTTAAAGAAAGCAATGAAAGCTATTTGATATAATTTTTAATATAAGTGTGTTTTCAAGGAAAGCAATAAGTTAAAAATATTAACATTTATGGTGACACTGTTTTAACATTTAAATGGAATTATGGACATGTTAAAATCAAACTTGCAAAAACACAGCATACAGCTGTGCATTTGCAACACTAATAAAAATCCACTTGTAATAGTCTCAATGATGGAAATCAGTAAGTTTACATTGCTTAAGAAAAATTAAGTAAAAATGGAGCATTTTTGACCTTTAAATGAAAGATTAGATTTTCTTCACAATAATTCATCCTCTCAATGGGAAAAGAAAGAAAAGGTCATCAAAGTAATCAAATGTTACATAGTTTTTATCTTGCCTGCAGGTAAGAATAAGCTGATGAATAATCACTATCTGCCAGTGATTTAAAAATCTGCAAAGTCCATTAGTGGGTTGGAGTTTTAATGAGAGATTATGCCTATTAATACATATTTTGTTCATTTCACATTTCTTGCCATAATGCAGTGCTTTCTATATTATTTCTTTGAGAATAAAATACAATTAAAAAGGAAAGCTTATTCTATTTTGAGGAGAGGAATATTAAAGACTATAGATATATATATGTATATACACATACATATACATATATGTATATATATTTGATTTGGGATCCATATTGGCAGTGCTCAGGGCTTACTCCTGACTCTGGAGTTATTCCAGAAAGAACTTGGGGACACATATATGTTATTATGAATAAAGATATTTTTATCATGTTTTTAACAATATCATTCACATTAATGCCTCCTTAAGTAAAATACTTATGTATGGGTCTAATCCAAATATTTGTGTGTAAAATTATAAAACTGATGAAAGAAAAATGAGTACTGTAGAGAATTCCATAACTATTAATACTGATAGAAAAATCAACATTGTCATTCCTTCTTGACTTGATCAATAGACAAAATGCAGTTTCTGTCATGATTCAAACAAGTTTTTTTCTTTTATATATGTTAACAAACTGGTCTTAAAATTTACATGAAGGCTAAAGACCCAGAATAGTCATACAATATGAAAGAACAAGGTTGGGCAACTGAAGTTGCATAATTTTAAGACTTTATAGCTATATTAATCAATACTGCAGCATTGTTTAAAGTAAATCAATGGATCAGAATAGAATAGAACCTCCTAAATACAATAAGTTGATCTTTTCCAAAGGAGCAAAGCCAATATGATGAAGTGGAGCTGATTTATTTAACAAATGGTACTGGAACAACTATCTTCATATGCTAAAAAATGAACTTAGACATGAAACTTTAATCTTTATTTAACAACCACCTCTAAAGGCAAACAAACTCCCATAAAACTCCTAGAACATAACACAGAAAAAAACCTTGGTGATGCTGGCTATGTTGATGCCCTTTTTTATACATTAAAAGCATGATTCATAAATAATTGGGAAGTTAGATTTCATTAAGATAAAAAATTCTGCTCCATATCAAAAAGGTCAAAAGAATTAAAAAACAATCAGGAAAATATCTGTACAGTATTTTCAATGACATTAAAGAATTATTATCATGTAAAGTAAACAAAGAATTCTCTAGAATTCAACAATTAGATTAAAAATAACTTAAAAATAGGTCAAATATGCTTCTCCAAACTTACTTGACCTACATCTATACAAAAATTTATACATGGATATTGAGTGTAGTCCTATTTATAATTTATAACTTGGAAGCAACTGAAATGGCCTTCAGTAGATCAATAGACAAAAAAGGTTAGGCATCAAAACAAAGGGATATTATTCCATCCTAAAAGGAAATAAGCTACTAAGCCATGAAAAAAAAATGGAGAAACTTAAATGCATATTTCTAAACAAAGTAATTTTGGAAAGGGTACATTTAGATTCAAAACAAGGGTACATCTTGTTTGATTCCAGTTACGTAACACTGTGGAAAAAGAATAACTATGGAGATAGCAAAAAGACGAGATATTGCCAAGGCTGGGTGGAGAAGAGGATGAAAACAGTTTGACTTTTACTAATCTCAGGAATGAAAAAAGAAGTATTTGTTAAGCTTCAAACATGTCTGGCATAACCCAAGGCAATCAAGAAGTGTGTGTCTCTTCTAAGGAAGACTATTGTTTCTCCTTTTGGTAATTAAACTAAAGGAGAGACATAGAACCATCCAATAAAGGCACAAAGGTCTCTCACAAATGCAAAATAAGGTTATAAGAGTTAATGCTCCTGTCATAAACATTATTTCCAAGGGCATTAACTAATTGGTAACCTGAAGAGTATTTTATACAAGGCTATGAAAGTTTATCATAATAGGATTTATCAAAGTTATCTTAGGTCCTGATAATTTCTCCCTCCAAAATATCAATAGGATACACATTTTACAATTAAAATAGGTTAAAACAGAATTTATAGTTAAAATAGGATTTCTTACATTTTTAGTCAATCTACTACATAAATTTTCACCCAGCAATGTGTTACTAATGAATTCAACAAATTATGTAAAATAAGCTTGAAGTTAAATAATAGTTAATTTACTTAAAGAAAGAAATTACATAATTTGGTTAAAAATAAAAGACCTGTGTTAAAAAACTGCCATGTTCCTGAATTATATTTGCACATTAATCATATTTATATTTATACATACATAGGTATATAATAACTAGAATATTTATATAAACTTACACTTAGGAAATTTACAAATATGCAATATTTTGAAGTACATGTATGTACATGTATATTTACATATATGTGCATATGATTTAAAATGGAAATAAGTTTAAAAGATAATATTGATCAGTAATATATTCTAATGATGAAGGTTTCTCATAGTATACTAAATAATTTAAAACACTTTTCTAGTAAAAATTTTAAAAACAATAAAATATAACTATTTTTTAAACTTAATCCTTTTTAAACATCTATTCTATAATAATACTAATCTTGGTCATTGTACTTAAAAGCAAAAGTAACTATTTTAGCACTGTAGCACTGTAGCACTGTTGTCCAGTTGTTCATTGATTTGCTCAAGTGGGCACCAGTAACGTCTCCATCGTGAGACTTGTTGTTATTGTTTTTATATTGAATACACCATGGGTAGCTTGCCCGGCTCTGCTGCGCAGGCAGAATACTCTCAGTAGCTTGCCAGGCTTGTAACTAACTTTGAAAATAATTGCTTGTAAAAATTCAAACTTAGATAACTTTAGAGTTAGGAAGTTGACATGAGAGGTATTTTAAAATATGAAAAAATTTTGAATTAAGGGGATGGGGAGACAATACAGCTAACTTGACCTGCACGAGTATTATCCCTGGCATCCAGTTTGGTTCCTGACCTTCACCAGGAGTAAGCCCTGAGCACACAGACAGAAGTAAATCCCAAGCACTGCTGGATGTGGCCCCAAAACCAAACAACATAAAAACAAAAGAATTTCCAGTAAGAATAACACCAACTATAGTTATAAAAAAATAATCAAACACATTATGAATAACTGCCAAAATATATTCTTGTAGTTCTTCTATGGGTTTAATATCTACCTTCCATGATACATTTATGTAACATAGGAATAAAATGATAATAATTCCTCAAAGTATAAAATATTTTCAAAAATTTATCAAGGTATTCATTTGAGTTTTATATCTGTCTGATACATTTTATAATAAAATGGAGGTGGTATGGAAGTCACAGTAAATTATTTTCTAAGACATAGAGTAATATAATATTTTAGAGCTGTACTCAGAATGTATTAGCTCTCTTAACTTCAAAAAGAAACATTTAACAAAAATATTTCAGTATGTTTTATCTTTTTCTTCTTTTTTAAGTATGCCACACTATCAAAAGTTTATAACAATTGCTGGTGGAGAGTGTGTATGTATATATACACATATATATGTATACATATATGGGAAATTTCACAGTAAAATTTACTTTGTTTTGAATGTATGTGATGTGGTGTCCCAATTTAATAGTCTTAAAGAAGAATGTTTTATCAATATTTCGACTACCTCCCAGAGAATTATTTTAAGGCTAATGAAACTATTTTTTTTCTTATGGCATTTGTCAATAGTGTCACTTTGACAAAATATTGGCACTTATACCTATAATGCCAAGCCTTTCATTTGCAAAAGAGCAAATTTCATTCCAGCATAAATACTTAGCTATCCACAACATACACTCTACTCATCTTCAGAGCACAAGATTTTTTTATTTTATTTTATTTATTTATTTATTTTTGCTTTTTGGGTCACACCTGGTGATGCACAGGGGTTACTCCTGGCTCTGCACTGAGGAATTACCCCTGGCCATGCTCAGGGGACCATATGGGATGCTGGGATTTGAACCCGGGTCGGCCGCATGCAAGGCAAACGCCCTACCCACTGTGCTATCGCTCCAGCCCCGGAGCACAAGATTTTTTATCTCTGGTTTCTACATTTTGACAAACTCTGTTCTGCAACATTCACACATTGGTGTGTACTGCTCTGGCCCCATGACCATGATATAACCTCACATATTTTAGAATAACACTAAACTCATCGTGCAATTACAAAAAGCAGAATTTAAAATAGCAAAGTCTAAGCTGTTGGATATTTTAGCAAAGCATCAACGAAACTACAGCACAAGTCCAGAAAACATGCCATCATTCACCTCCTGGTCTTCCTCCCTACCTCCTAGGCCACTGCCTTGGATTGACCAGGCCATCCTGTCTGCCTAGAGTTTTCCCAAGAGACCCTGAAAAAGATTCAAGCAGAAGGCCCTACCAAGAGTGGCTCATCCGGGGCACTTGTTGAGAGTTCTGCAGATGCAGTGCGGACGGTGCTGAGCCCCGTGAGGGATACGTTCGAGAGCCTTCTCCTCCTCACGCCACTGCAGTTGTTGGGGATTTTAAATGCACATCTCTTATGGTAATTCAGACCACAGCCTGAGAAAGAGAAAATAAAACAGACTTTTGTTCAATCAGACATTGATAACTATTTGTGCATGGGTTAAAAATCCTGGAATTTCAAACTTAGTTTCCCTTCCACTTTTATTCTTTTGGGTACTAAAAACCTTCTGATTTTTTTTTCCTGCTTTCCCTCAATCTGTTAATGATTTGAGTTTACATTATTATTTTATTGGACAAACTCAGCAACAACCCCTGCCATCAGTTTTTGTTTGGAGGGTGAAGATGGAGGCCACATGGGGCAGTGCTCAGCTTCTTGTCTCTGTGCTCAGAGATCACTCCTCGCAGTGCTCCAGGAACCATACGTGGTGCTGGCAATTGAAGCAGGGTGGGCCACATGCAAGGCACGTTTCTAAATCCCTGTATTTTCTTTCTACAGTTCTAATTAACGTGTTATCAATTTTAACTTAAAAATAGAGCAAAGAACCTTCACAGATGATGAGAGCCATTGTTAGCTGCCATTGATTCTAATTTGAGTGGACACAGGAATATTAATTACACTGTATCACATGACTTTTGAACTCCGTTGACTTCGATACTGGCTTCTCCACTTACCTATCTACAACAACAAGAAAAATCACTGACAAATTAATTCACCTCAATTGTCTTGTCCAAAGAGTAACATAATAACCACACAACTAAGAATATGTAACATACCTCACTGTCTGCTTTCCACTTAGGGAACCACCAATTTCCTTTCAATTATCACTATTATTATTTAACCATAAGAGGAATTATTAGGAAGTTATGAAGAAGGGAGTTGGAGAGAAGAGAGAAAGCACGCAAAACGAGCATGGACTTCTTCAGACTGGAGAGAGAGCCCCAGTACACAACCCAGGCATTCAAGTCTGAAAGTATATAAGTACACATCTTGAGAAGGGAGATGCAGGCAACACATGTGCTTGGGCACCACATGTGCAGACATGTACTAAGGCAGCATATCCACTGGGCAGAAAGACATGGACACAGACACACCAAAATTATTACTATTATTCATCATTTCTCCACCTGAGCTGTCATACTTCCCAGAATTTTCCAATACATAATATAGATTAGATAATTTACAGAAGAACACCAGTCCAGGCAGTTTATTTTAGATGCCTAGCTCTAAGTTTTCCTTGTCACAGACAGAAATTCAAAACCATCATTAGTTTATTTATAGGGGACATGTAGGCGCTTATATTTGCCAAAGCTCAAACAGCAGTTATATCTCCACCTCACCTCAGTGTAACTCCATTCTCCAAATCCAAACAGAACAGAGTTTAATTACGCTAGCTTTTAATATGACATATTAGTGTTCTAGTAACTTGAATTGCATAGTTCACAGAATTCTTTTCCCAGAGGATGAAAAAAACACAATATTGGTGTAGATAGTTAAGTCCACATTCTGAGGTGCCAGTCCACAGCTAAGGGATTTTGGAGAGTTTGATTAAATTGAATTTTGAATTTTCTCATTTCAACTAACACCATTGAATGTCTACTATTCCAAGTTTTGATTTAAGATGCGAATTGAGTTTTAAATCTGTTTCAAAATAACTTGATACAAAGAAACATATTCACATGAAACTGAAGAAAAGATTGGAGAACTGGGTTTCCCCTATCAGAGAATATACATCAAACATTCACATATCAAAAAAAAAAGTTCATGATATCTGAAGGAAAGAAGGCACAATTGTAGAAGGCAAAACACAAGCAGCTAACTCAATCATGTGTTTTGGAAAAATAAAATTAGCTTACCTTCACATTTAAGGCCTTGACGTACCAGCCCCCACAGCATTTCACCACAGTGATCACAGAAAGCCGGAGCTCTGTATGAATGAACAAAGAGAGCGTGGGGACGGATCTGAAAATCTTCAAAGGTGGCAGAAGCTGTAAAAGGAGTTAATGTTAAAAATAAGTTAAAATGCATACTGTGACTTGTAAATAAAAGGTACATATGATGAATATACAAATACTGATATTACTCAGGTAAAGTTAAGAAAAAAGAAAATATAACCTAGTAATTCTACGTCTTGGCAATCATGGTAAAGACCCTAAAACACTATTTTAAAAAGATATTTGTGATATCTGCACTCTTATGTTTACAGCAGCATTATCCAAATAACCAAAAATATTACTGTAAGTGTTAAGAAACAGATGACTAGATGCTTTTGATAAAGAGACTGTGATAGATACAATGCAATACTACTAGGCCATAAGAAGGGAAGAAATCTACTTTTAGCACACATCTCCCATCCCAAGCTGAAATTAGATAAAGAACCAAACATGATGGCCTCTCAGTATCTGTATTGCAAACTATAATGCCCAAAAGCAGAGTAAGAAGGAAATTGTCTTAGAGACAGGGGATGGGGTGGGAGTGACGGGAGTGATACTGGGGACACTGGTGATGTAGAATGTACACTGGTGGAGGAATGGGAGTTTGATCATTGTAAGACTGAAAGTAAATCATGAAAGCTTTGTAATTGTATTCCATGGTGATTCAATTATAAATAAGTGTAGGGGGAAAATTTTTAAAAAAAAGAAAGAAAAGAATAAATCATGCAATTTTGTTCCTTCAGAGATGGAACTAGAGGGTATAAAGTTGGGTGAAAGCAGTCAGAAGGAGACTGTTCTCTCTCATGTGTGGCTTATAAAAGGAACATGGTAAGGGAACAACAAATGGCTAATGGCAACAGAACTAAAGAGTTGGTCTACAAAACTGAGCTTACCTGGGGTACGAGAAAGAGGGGAGGAGACTTTGGGATACTGTTGAGGCACCTGAGAAATCTAGGTGATGTGTATAGTGTTGGAACTATATATGCATGAAACTTCCATTAAGCAGAATTGTAAGCTACAGTAAATCAGTAAAACAATGGAAAAATTGTTTTAAAGAAAATGAAGAATAAAGGGATTAAAATTAAAATAGGTTGACTAATGATTAAATTGCAATAAAATAAAATTCAATTTCTAAAATTAAAAAATGAAAATGATAGTGATATAAATATGAAGACAAAGTTGGGACATTGAAAGGGAGTAGGCCAATGGGAAGAGAGATCAAATCTTTTATAGGCTCTGAAAAAGCATAGTACTCTTGAACACACCTCTCTTTCTCCTTCCTCTTCCTTCACATTTCTCTAAGTAAATTTCTTTCAAACAAATTAGTATTTCTTAAATAAGAAAAGAGAATATCTTTTCTTGGAGAGAATTTGGTGTTTGAACTCTTATGCAATAAAATTACGCAGCCTCCTCCCCAGTAGTTCAAAGAGATAAATGTAACACACACACTGTGAATTCCAGACTGAACTTTGAGAAACATTCTTTAGCAAATAATACTTGCTCATGGAGGTACTTTTTGTTATTGAATGTTGTCACCAACTCTATATGGATTTCATGCAAAATACTGGAAAATTCTTATTTTGTAAGAAGAGAGTCTCTTGCCCACACGCCTGGCTGTCTTCCCCGGGGCCCCTCTAAGGGGATGGGCTCCAGCTTTCCTCCCCACCCCAAGCAGAGCTCCAGGCGGCCGAAGACCACTGGAACCTGCTACAGCCATGCTCAAGGCCCCTCTCCATAAGTTCGGACAGGCCTCACGCATGAAGGTACTGGCAGAGGAACCCAGGTGTGTGTAATCCCATCAATGGTCAGCACCGAGAGACTTAAAAGCAAGCTCCCAGAAGTAGGCTATGATATCTTGTAGCCTACTTCTCCCTCTGGGAGAAAATGGCAAGCTTCTGAGAGTTTCCTGCCCACATAGGACGGCCTTGCAAGCTTCCTATGGTATATTCATATGCTAAATCCAGTAACAAGCTGGATCTCATTTCCCTTACCCTGAAAGAGCCTCCAGTGTGACATCATTGGGAGGGCCTAGCCTAGTGAGACTTCTAAGATCTCAGGGAAAGGATGAATGGAATGGAGAGGTTACTGAGCCCGCTCGAGAAATCGACGATTAATGGGGATTTCGTGATTTGTGATTCGTGATTACTTTATGAGCCATCCCTAGAACTTCTCAAAGCTTACTCCTGGGTTGGTGCTCAAGGATCACTTATGGCAAGGTGAATCGGGGGACCCAGGTGTGAAAGACTGAATGCTGAAAATGCAGACCCTGCAAATCTCTGCTAAATCAGTGTGCAAAACTGTCAGAATAACTTTGAGGGTATCATATCACTTAGGGCTTGAGATAATAAAACATACAAAAAATAAACTAGGTCTGTCAGAAAGAACAGTACAAAGGGAAGTAAACTAGGTCTATCAGAAAGAAAAAAGAGTATTTGGTTTTTAAAATAATTAAAGAACTATGATTTACAAATTTATTCATTAAGGGGCATGAAACATACTATATCCCATCACCAATCCCATCTTCTTCCCTCTACAAGGTTCCAAGTTTTCTCTGTCGCCAGCCTATCACCTTGACAGGAATGTTTTTAATTATGGCTGTTGTAAGTTTGTAACTCTTGTTTTCAACGTTGTTGACTCTGTGGTTTGGATATTTAGCTATCTCACTCTCTTACACTACCCATATACTCAAATCCCTAGACCCTGCTCCCTGGTGCATCTATTGCATTCCCCCCCACCCCTCAACCCCGCTCAATTTCTTCTTCCTTTTCCTTTATGTCCTTCTCCCTATACTCTGGGACCAAAGGTGATCTATGCATGTTATCTTTAAAACATTGCATTCCCTCACTCAGCTACTCTGTAAATGAGATCATTCTGTCTTTGTCCCACTTCTTCTGGCTTACTTTATTTAATGTGGTATCTTCCAATTCCATTCAAGTTGCAGAAAATTGCATGATTTCATCATTCCTTACATCTGTGTGGTATTCCACTTGGTATATATATAGCATCTTCATGATCCACTTTTCTGTCACTGGACAATTAGGTTGATTTCATATCTTAGCTACGGTACTAAGTGCTGCAATTAATAATGGTGTGCATATGTTTTTATGAATGAATATTTTTTGTTTCCTGAGAATAGATACTTAGAAATAAAATCTCATGGTCGTATGGGAGCTCAATTCTTAAAATTACTGAAATATTGCTATATTATTTTCCACAAAGGTTGAACCAGGCAACATTCCCACCCACTGTGGATAAGAGTGTATTTTTCATCACATCCCTGCCAACACAGTTTGTTCCCATTGTTTTTGATGTGGACTGGAGTTATAGCACAGCGGGTAGGGTGTTTGCCTTGCATGCAGCTGACCCGGGTTTGATTCTTCTGTCCCTCTCGGAGAGCTGGGCAAGCTACCGAGAGTATCCCGCTTGCAGGGCAGAGCTTGGCAAGCTATCCGTGGTGTATCTGATATGCCAAAAACAGCAGCGAGAAGTAGAAGTCTCACAATGGAGGCATTACTGGTGTCCGCTCAAACAAACTTTTGATGTATGCCATTCTTACTGGTGTGAGATGGTATATCATTGCTGTCTTAAGAACTGTACTACTGTTCAACAGGACAAACAACTAATTGAAACATAGCAGGGAATTAAAAATGTAATGAGTTGATCTTCTTTGTTAAAACTTAAAAAATACTTTATTCCAAGCTAATTTATTTGGAATTAAGATAAATGACTTATCCAGAAAAATGACCTGTTGACTTACTAAAATTATAATTTTTACTCATTTTGAAAAATGAAACAAATTATAACACTGATGTTTAGCGAGTTATAACCATATATTGGATATATATGAGAGGAGGTTTAAATATTGAAAACAGTAGCAGATAAAAGAACTGAATCCAAACAGCTATTCACTTGCACTGTCTACATGAAATTATAACAAGTGTTATTTTTTTTCAATACATAAAATGTTTCAATTGAAATAGTTTGGGGATTGGATATTTTTCCCATTCCCCTCTAGATTCACAACACAATCAATTATTTTAGTAAGTAGCTGGGCAAAAAAAGTTGTGGGTTGTGCAGCAGATACTGACTTCTGTGGTATGGTCATAATGTGTATAATATGAAGAATGCACAATATTCCTTATAGATGGTCTCTCATTCCAAATTGTTTTAAAAACTTTAAAGCACTTAACTGAAGAAAATACTCATCAGTCATTATTTTTTTATCTCTCCTTACTCAAATTCACTTATTAGAATCAACCACTAATTACCATGACAGCAATTAATTGAATAATTCCAAGAGTTTTCAAAATAATGAACACTAGAAATTGGACAATATTAGGTTGTGTTCACTTTAAAAAAATAAGCAAGAAGAATATAAATAATTAAGCTGCTATTAAATGACCATACCCCCCAATTTATGTCAAATAGGTTTGTTTTTCTTTTTTTCAGGGGATTAAAATTCATAAGCAGTTAGCATCCTTGACTTATGTGTAAATGCCATTTTCTAAAGTTCAACTTTAATATTCTCCTGTTAATTTCAGAATAATTAAACACAGTTTTGAGATAAAACTACCAAGCATGGTGAGGTTTTACATGCATTTGAAATCAAAGCACAACATCCATTCATTATGAATTTACCTGTTCTGCACCCTGGGGGAAATCAGCATTAGCTGAGAGTATGCATGCCATCTCACCTAATCACAAAATTGCACTTCAGAGATAATCACTTAGCACAGGAAAACAAAGTGAATGCTGTAATTCCATTTCACTTAGTTTTAGGAATCAAAATGGACAGATAAGAATAGGGATGTTGACATGACTAGAGATACTAAAAGAGGAACAATATGCTATCTGTCAGACTGTCATAATCAATCAGCCGACCTAAATTAAAACCATCGGACAAACTCAGTACAATGGGTCTCTTATACTGGTGTTTGTGTCTCTTTGATTTGCTCTATTCACAATCTATTGTTATACTCCAGTGTGCAGGGGAAGAGAAAAATGACATGCTTGCCTTAGTCACTGGGCATTTGAAACAGGTAATTGAGCCAAAAACTCAAAGATAATCAGTAGTTCTTTTAAAGTTCATTATAAATTGTTGTACAAAGTGGAATAAACTGTTTGGTTAGCAGTAAAGAAGAAAGGAAGCTTTAAAAGCAAAATAAATAATTTCCAAGGGTCAAAATTATTTGCATAACAAAATAAAATAATGTCAAGCCTTCCAAGATTTTTAGTAATCTATTTTATTGGCAATGTTGGCAATTCAGAAGAAGTGTTAACTCTTTCTGGCAATGCGAACTTGTGGCTTGTAATTTAAGGAAAGAGAAGCATCAATACATTGTAACTAGCACTCAATTTAATCACAAGCATTGAATTCTTATCCCCAATTCTCTAATGAGAAAATCGAGTCTCAAAAAAGTAAGGAACTACTCTAGGTAATATTAAACATGATTTTTGACACATGAGCTGTACACATTCTCTTAATCAAAGTATCATATTTTCTTACTGTTAAAACATTATGGGTTAAAACTACAAATTTACGGGGCTGGAGCGATAGCACAGCGGGTAGGGCGTTTGCCTTGCACGCGGCCGACCCGGGTTCGAATCCCAGCATCCCATATGGTCCCCTGAGCACCGCCAGGGGTAATTCCTGAGTGAAGAGCCAGGAGTAACCCCTGTGCATCGCCAGGTGTGACCCAAAAACCAAAAAAAAAAAAAAAAAAAAAAAAAAAAAAAAAAAAAAAACTACAAATTTATTTTATTGATAACTAGGAAAAAATTTAAAACAGCAGTGCAATATGAGCTCATGAATAAAATACAGAATGAAATTCAGTTAATGATCAAAATATTTCAGTGTCTTTTCGAACGGACGGCAGTTTGTATTGCGGTTGGGAGTGAAATGCTGGGAAAGCATACCAGGCTGGGCTCAGAACCGATCCTGGCTCCATGCTCTGGGGAATGTAGGCACTATAGTTTTCAAATCATCTATCTCCCATCCCCAAACTATAGGTAACCAAATTCTAAGTTATATAAAAATCAGAGGTAATGCAATTAACAGTGAGTTGGAGTTTTATGATGTTATGATAAACAGCATTGCAACATTTAGCTGGGTAAATTTCACAAAAAGCACATGAACATTTTGTGTTTTTAACAGCTGTGAGATTTACTGTGATCCAATTTGGTTTTGTTATTCTTAGGAATACTGAAAAATAACTTCTGGAAACAACTCCCCCACACACATAGGTACACGTACTCATATTCAAATATCTATTTTAACATCCTACTATTCATCTGTGCACATAAATAGTAGCTAGCCATAAAAATTATTATTATTTGGAAGTTTTTAATTGTGGAATAAACACTCAAAAGTAATTTATTGAAATTGTGGCCATCTCAAATTACTAGAAAAATATTTGGGTCCAAATACTATTCTATAACTCCTGCTTGGTGGCTACAAGGTTTTGTCAGAGGCACATTTTATATAGACATGTTTATTTAATTGTAAACAATTTATTGAATTCTGTACATATTTCTTTATATATTGTGAATTTTTAACACCTCTTTTAAAACGCATTATCAGGACTGTTAGCAAAAGTGATTCCAAACTTTCCATGGGGCTGATGACAACAGATGACCACAGATGACAGCACATCATTCCTACGCTACTGTGGCCCAATGTATGATTATGGTTGCAAACTTTGCATCATCCCTTTCCATCTCAATATACACATGATTATACACCAAAGTCAGCTCTTACTCTTTTGATCCTAGTCTCTTCCAGTCACTTTTCTCACCAGCTTCTTCCTTCATGTACTCATTGCTTCATGTACTCATTGCTCAAAATGATCAGGCATTTCACATTTTTATTGCACCCATAGATATTTAAAATTGGGTAGATTCCACAGAGTAGTAATCTTTGGGTAGACTCTCCAAAAATCAAGAATATTTAATAAATTCTTGTTGAGATACTTCTAACAGCATCTTTTAAATAGTTGAAGAAAAGAAGATGTCAGTTTTCAGTTTTGACCTATATCTGACAGATGAAAGTATTAGTGAGGGACAAAGATGGGGATCTTGGAGTCGTGCCCATATCATCTTACAGATTATGGCAACCAAGTTAAAAAAATGTTTTTATTTATGTTCACTAGGCAGTTGAGAATGTTCTCAGATAATGGAAGCATTATCATAAATTGTATTAGAGTTCTTTAAAGGAAAAATTACAGCTATAAAGCAATACACTATTAGAATAAAAATAAGTCCACAGATTAATGTAGAGCTACTTTACAAAAGGAGTCAGAATTATCCAATAGGAAAGGAAAACAGTAGGGAAAAAAAGCTTCCTCAACGAGGGGAAACTGGTTAGGCACATGCAAAAGAATGAAAACGAACCACTATCTCATATCATGCACTAAATATAATTTAAAATGGATTACAAGCTTGACTATTAGACCTAGAGCCATAAAATACATAGAAAAAAATAGGTAGTATACTCTAAAATTGCGGTTTCAGTGATAACTTTAGGAATTTCACTCCAATGGATAGAAAAATAAAATAAAAATGTAAATAAATGGGGTTCTATCAAACTAAAAAAATTATTCTGAACAGTGAAAGGAACTATTATTATAATGAAAAGATATCCTTTGAGTGGGAAAATATTTTTATATCATATATTGAACAAAGGGTTATGATCCAAGATATAAAAAGAATTCAAATACTTGATAACTATAAGAGAAATAGCAATCACCAAATGGGGAGAAAAGGTGAAGAGACATTTTACCAAAAACATACAGATGATGACAGGGGACATATAAAAAAATGATCATCATCACTCCTTATCAGGGAAATTCAAATCAACACTCATGTACATTAAAAATTCTAGAAACAGATAAGATGGTGTGGAAAAAACAACTCTTCGAATACTCTTATTAACAAGGGAAATAGGTACAGTGTCTATTGAAAAGATACAGAAGGGCCTCAAATTAAAAAAAAAAATTCTACCACATGATCTAGCAATTTCACTCACTGAAATGCAAATACATATTTTCAAAGAATATAAAAGCACCAACCCCAAACGTTCATATACTCATGTTCATGTAGCCCTATGTACAAAGATACTATGATTGAAAAAAAAAAAAAGATGGATCTTCAACTCATCAAAAACTGGGGATAAAAAATGAACAGAAGCTTCCTCAAAAAATAAATTGGCCAAAAGGCACATGAAGACATAAATAAATGCTTTATATTGTTAATCATCAGGGAGATGCAAATCAAAACAACAAATAAGGTATCATCTCACACCACAGAGACTGGCACACAGTCAAAAGAACAAAAGCAACCAGTGTTGATGTGGATGTTGGGGAAAAGGGACGCTCTTTCACTGTTGGTGGGAATGCTGACTGGTCTTGCCTTTTTGGAAAACAATATGGACATTCCTTCAAAAACTAGAAATTGAGCTTCCACATGACCTCACTACACAACTTCAGGAAATATATTATGAGGGTCAAAAAAGCAAAGTACAAATGACATCTGCACCAGTATGTTTATTGCAGCACTGTTCACAATAGCAGGAATCTGAAAACAACCCAAGTGCACAAGAACAGACAACTGGATAAAGAAACTTTGGTACATCTACACAATGGAATACTATGCAGCTGTTAGGAAAGATTAAGTCATGAAATCTGCTTATAAGTGGATGGTCATGGAAAGTATCATGCTAAGTGAAATAAGTCAGGAAGAGAGAGACAGACATAGAATGACTGCACTCATTTGTGGAATATAAAATACCATAATATGAGACTGAGCTGGAGTGATAGCACAGTGGTTGGGCGTTCACCTTTCACACGGCCGACCCGAGTTCGATTCCTCTGCCCCTCTCAGAGAGCCTGGCAAGCTACGTGTGTATCTGCTTTCAGATACTATCCAAAACAAAAGAAAAGGAAAGGAAAGAAAAGAAAGATGGATTACTACACAGTTATAATGGAAATCTGACTTTTGTTATGTGGAAGGTATGTGAGGGCATATTACATTAAGAAAATGTAATACCTTTCACTTGTAATAAAGAAATTACATGATGAAATGTAAATTACTTAAATAAACTTAATTTATTAAAAAATACTGGATAACTTTCACGTGCACTGTATGTGGACTGTCACTGTCATCCCATTGCTCATTGATTTGCTCGAGCAGGCACCAGTAACATCTCCATTGTGAGACTGTTTTTTGGCATACTGAATATGCCACAGGTAGCTTGCCAGGCTCTGCTGTGAGGTTGGCAGGATACTCTTGGTAGCCTGCCGGGTTCTCTGAGAGGGGCAGAGGAATCAAACCCGGGTCAGCTGTGTACAAGGCAAATACCCTACCCGCTATGCTAGTGCTCCAACCCATTAAACAGGTTAGACAGGTTACTTTTTACTCTACTGATGTGTATGAGGACGATGAAGAAATAAAACAAAAGACAAGACAAAATCAAATGAAAATCTCTTAGAATCTGAACACATAACTGAGGTTACTACAGGAGAAGGTGTGTGAGCACAAGAGGTGGAAAGGGTTCAGCAGACTGTAGTACTGTTGGCATTTGGCTGTAGGTGTCAGTGAAAGACATTTGGAGATTATGAAATGGTGAAATTCCTAAAACATACACAGTGCTGCAAAAACATGTTTCACCAGACTCGGTATCTGAATCACATTTGGGAGACTAGGAGATATTGGGGACATACCTGGCAGCACTCAGAACTTATTTCTGGCTCTGTCCTCAGGAGCACTCTTGGTAGTGCTCAAGAGACCATCTGTGGGATCAGGAATCAAACTGGTGTGGGCCACATGCAAAGCAGGTGCTTTCACTCCTGATTCTCTCTCTGGTCCCTACATCACATTGTAAAACCTCTAGATATGCTGTAATGTGATAAAAAGTATGGAAACAGTATCAGAGTTTACCTGAATTCTAGTCCTATCATAGCAGATAAGTCACCCAGTAAGCTGCTTGACTTCTCTGATTCAGTGCTCCTGTCTTTAAAAGTGATTTAGTCTATCTCACCTCAATGGGCTGTGAAGACACAGGATGAGACTGTCCTCTGAATACTGGTGATAGTGATGAATATATTCTGGGATGTTTAACACTTTCCTTGAAACAATAACTCATGATGCCCTTTATAATCAGAAAAATATTTTGTGCTCCAGTTACTAGTCACTCTGGTGGTGGGATTGGTGTTGGAATAGCAAAAGCCCTGTATTATGAACAACTTCTAAACCAGAGTTTCAATAAAGTATTTTATTTTAAAATTTTTAAAAATATTATCTTTTTTGAAAAGATAATGCATTAAGATAAAGTATGTTATGCAAGAATATGTACAATACTTGTTCCAACTAAATGGCTAATAAAATTATTAAAAAATGCTTAAGCAAAAGAAAATTTGTGAAAATTTTTATATCTCACCACAGGGTTAGACTGACAAGCTCCCTGTGGCGTATTCGATATGCCAAAAACAGTAGGAACAAATCTCACGATGGAGACGTTACTGGCACCTGCTTGAGCAGATCGATGAACAACAGGACAACAATGCTACAGTTATTAGTAATATTATTCATAATTATCATTATAGTCATCATTACTAATAAAATCAAAGTACTGGTTTTAAGTCTCTTACAGATCCACAGCACTTTTAAAACAAAACAAAACTAAAACTAAGGGCTTTAAAAAGTATTATTTGTTCCCTCCACTGCCTCACAAGGAGTATGTTTCCACTTCAGAGGAAATTGCTTCTCTATCCACTGTTCTGGTTAACATTAATTAAATGGAGCAAAATCCATAGGACTATATCTAGTTCCTTCTCTAACATGAATCAATTAACAGCTGGGAATTGCAGTGGGGAAAGAAGGGTCACCATATCCTGATGTGACTGAATGACAAATGCCACAGCTGGAAAGAGATTAGAGAGCATCTCAGGTCAAGAAAGAACATAAATGGTTGCCCCATGTGTCCAACATAGAGGAAAAGGAAAATTAAGTAGAAATGTCATGGAGTCAAATTCTAGCTAATGAGCGCAGGCTCTGCAGGCACCCTGAATAGAAGGAAAGAAAGGTCAAGTCTGTTTCTAAGAAAGCTCCATGGAATACAGGAGATGTTATACCTTTAAAAGGATAATGACTTCATTTACATGAGGAACACCAGCATACAAATTGCCCCTCAGACTACTTATAAAGGCTGGGAGACAAAGGGTAGGTATAGTATTACATGGAAATTTTCTAATAGGTAGCAGGTTTTCTGGTAACAAACAGCATCACTATTGTAAAATACATTTGTACACAGAGACACCAGACCCAGGTTTCATATGCTCTGCTTCAACTTGGAGTCTCAGTGTTCTTCTCATAGAAACACATGCTATTTTTTGAAATTCATAAACAACTGTAGCGCTGTCGTCTCATTGTTCATTGATTTGCTAGAGCGGGGACTAGGCAAGTCTCTATCATGGGACTCATTACTGTTTTTGGTATATGGAATACGTCAAGGGTAGCTTGCAGGCTCCGCCGTGCGGGCAGGATACTCTCCATATCTTTCTGGTCTCCAAGAGCAAGGGAGGAATTGAACCCGGGTTGGCCTACCCGCTATGCAAACGCCCTAACCACTGTGCTATCGCTCTAGTCCTGCTATTGCTCCAAATCCTTAACCAACAGAAATTCTTAAATACTGTGCAAGTTGCAGGCTAATCCTACTGAGGAAGAAACAAGAGTTCAGTGCTGGCTGGATTCAGTGTGAGACCCACTGCTGGGCACCTGTTGTGGGAAGGAATGGCTTGACGGCTGCTAGGGACACCGAGAAGAGAGAACTTGCTGTAGGAGCTTTCATGGTCTTCTGGAAGAATCAGGCGGATTCAGTTTGCTGTGGGTCATAGAAGTACTTTATGAATGGGAAATCTGAGTGGATGCATGCTAGTTAGGTTTACTGAAGTACAGTTTACATGAAAGAAAATCTCTTTGGTAGAGTTTTGTACACAAACATCTGTTTGTGAAAGTGCACTGCAATGAAGATACTGAACAATTTTATCAACCTCTTCCAAGTTCCTCTGTACTCCAGATAAGTATTTTCCTACCCATATTCCAATCTAGTAACTACTGATTTTTGGTTTCTTTTCTAAAATGTCAGATAAATGTAGCCTTTTCAGTCTAGCTTTTTTTTCAGGGGGCATCATGCATTTTAAAATGTATTCATGATGTGTATGCATATACAATTTGTTCCTTTTTGTTTCTGAGTTGTATTTCATTTGGTTGATATGCCACAGTGTTCCTATCTATTTATCAGCTGAAATCTTTTCACCAGACATCTGGTCATCCACTTTTTGGATCATTAGGAACAAAAGTCATGCTAGAATGAGAGCCACGAAGAACTAGGGTCCAGAGTTCCAGACTCCAGGGGGGAGGTAAAGATGTAAAGAAATGGTTATTTATGATCTGTACAGGTAATTCACAACATGGGAAATTTATGATCAAAATTTCATTTCAAAAACAATTTCCTTTTATTGTTGAAAAGTGCTGTTCTTAAAAAATATTGGACAACATAATACTATGTTATAGAGAGACATAATAGTTCCAGAGACATCTCCACCCACCACTTATATATTACAGAATCTCCCTGCACCCCATTACTTTCTCTACGAAATGAGTTCCATTTTTAATTCAAAGAATAAGTTGATAATCATCTTCAGCAAGAAGGCGCTTAGGTAACAGTACTTCAATTCACACTAAACTGGTGTGCAAAAGATTATAGACATTCTGATAAGCTTACTTTTTGTAGCATTAGAAAAAATGAACTCAAAGTAGATAACTGGCCTAATTATAAAACCTAACAAACACCTTGAAGAAAATCTCGGAGAAAACATTTATAAACTTAGCTTAAAAAAGATTTGTTAACTATAAGATCAAAATATAATTTTTTAACTGTTGGTTTTTTACCAAATAGGTCTTTGAAATGCCTGCACTGGGCTTGACCCCAGCATTGCAGAAAAACAAACAAACAAAAACTCATTAAAGAGAGAGAAGATATTTGCTGCTATGGATGGATCTAGAGAAAATGGAAAAGGATAAATGCAGAATGATCTCCCCTCATATGTGTGATATAATGAATCAGAGCAAGGAAGTAACAAAAGGCCAAAGGCAACAGAAACATAACTTGTCTTTATTAGGAAACAAATTATTACTTATTTAGAAACAGATCATTGTAGAGGGTTTGAGGGGCAGGGGGAGGCTGGAAGGTGCATAAGACAGAGGGTGAGAGGGGGAACTGGACAGGGGGAAAACAGTCAAGGGAAGTTGACATTCTGGTGACAGTGTGGTGTAACCAGAATATCTTATGCATGAAACTCTGATATTACCAGTATTGTAAATCAAGATGTCTAATTTTTTTAATTGAATCACCATGAGATACAGTTGCAAAGCTGTTCATAACTGGGTTTCAGTCATGCAATGTTCCAACACCTGTTCTTTCAAGGTGTCGAAAATTAAAAAAAAAATAGCAAGAAAGAAAGAGAAAAATATAACCTGGGAAAAAATTCATCATTTCCAATAATAAAGGATATGTATCAATAATGTCAAAAAACTCAATAGATAAAAGAAGACAATTTAAAAATAGGTAAAAAGTATTTAAAACATAGTTAACCAAAGTAAGCACACTGATGGCAAATGAGAATTTTGTTAGTTAACTGATACACTGAGCTTAATGAGCTTTGTAAACTAGTTTGGGATCATTATTATTATTTATAACATACTGTCAATCATCAGGCCATTCTGAATTCTAAATAACTGACAAATTGATGCATTTTTGAACACGACTTACAAATGTAGGACTATCTAAATCTAAATTCGGCTCTAATATCACAGTACCTCTATGTAACTGGGAGAAAAAAAAAACGCTTGGCTGAACTCAGTATTTTGAAAAATCAAATCATTAGTACCAAAGAATATTTGGAAAACATCATCAAAACTTGCTTATTATGACTTTTAATCTAAAATTAACATACATGAACTTGTATTTTGTGCAACAACAATTTTCAATTATCAAAATATTCAATGAGAATAAGGTAAGTGAATCATTATTTCAATTTTATTTACTTAAATTATCAAAACATACTATTAAAATCGATCTGACTTGAGAATTTATTGTATTTCCACTCATTCTCCATTTTAATATCAGAATTCAGGAGTGAGAGCAATATGGAGGGTTTAAAGAGCTTGCTTTGTATGCCACCAACCCCAGTTCAGTCTCTGACACTGTGTGGCCCTCCAGGTACTCCTGTGAGTGACCGTCAGCACCGATCAGGAAGTGGCCTGTGTACTCCTTTCAGGAAGTAGCCCTGTGTAGCCCCCAAACCATATCAGCAAACAACCATATGATCAAACAACAATATTGTCAAAAACAAAAACAAAATAAATAAAATCCAGATATCAAAATGTCATTCATATTATAAGCAATGAGGGGCTAATATAGGATATAAATTCTTAACCAATTATATAGTGACTTAAACACAATGAAGGATAAGCACAATTAGAAAATTCTTACAGGAGCCCTTAGATATAAATCTTTCTTTATAATTGTAGGTTTGTTTTGATAAAGGATTATCACATAGTAGTATTGTTTTCCAGTGAAATACTGGGAGGGAGGGGAACAGAAAATTCAAATTCTATTTGCAAACCTTAAAATTTTGATAGCAACTTCATTCCCTGTTCTAGAGGAAGAGTCTTATGACTGAACTTATTTTAGATGATGTTTGTGCTGACACACTGTTAAAGTGAAGGCAGAAGGAGGGATATTGTGGAATAGAAAGTAAAGGATTGGTAAAGCTGAGCAGGAGTGCCTGAGTTTGAAGACTTAAGAGATAATCTGATTGAGACAATGTTTTCTTACTCTGTAAGACTTATCTGTTAGCTACTAGCCCACGCATACGTGACAGTGACAAATATAATAGCAAATATCTCAGGGCTTCTGAACTATTAAATGTGTATTAAGCATTTAGACTAGCACAATTAACCTTGTCATAATAAAATGTTTGCTTCGGTCTGAGAGAGCACAGTGAATAAGGTGTCTGCTGACTTGTATTCCTCAGAGACTCACCAGGATTGAGCCTTGAGGACAGAGACAGACCTCCCCCCACATACAATAAAATATTTAGAATATTTGTTCATTCGTTACATTTTAAAGTTATTGTTGACAAACTATATTTGCAATAAGCTTGTCTTCTTTAGCTTACATCCATAATCATTTTTGTTCATTTTTTGCCTTAAAGTTATGTGGAAATAATGCAAAAATGAGATAGTGTGATTTCACTGTTAGCTTTCATAAAGAATGATTTTTTAAATGATGCTTCTAGACCATAAATTTTATCACAATTAATTACCTAGTAAATATTTGAAAATAATTAGTGAAAGAAAATTTACATCAAGGTAATGGATCTGAAATATCTATTTTTGTTTTATTTTTGTGTATATGTATTTTTATTTCACCTCATTTAAAAAAATTTTTGGGTCACACCAGAAATGCTCAGGGTTATTCCTGGTTCTGCACTCAGGAATTACCCCTGACAGTGCTCAGGGGACCATATGGGATGCTGGGAATTGAACCTGGGTGGACTGCATGCCAGGCAAACACCCTACCCACTGTGCTATAGCTCCAGCCCCATCATCTCATTTTTATTCTTCATAGCAGAGCATAGTTATGAGTTCTGATTAACAAAGTACATAAGTGTCTGGTCTTTTGGGTGCACAGTTAAATTTGGAGTGAATTCATATATATTTATTTCTCAAAGGACATTCATTCCTTCAACAGATATTTTCTATTGCTTAGATAAAGAAGTTATTTATGTACCTTATCTGCCAGGTAAGATGTTAAACAAGCATGATAATGCTTATGATTGCTAAGTTTTGTATGACTTTCTATTTGTTCAGTTTTTAAATGCCCATTTCATAAAGGTGGACCTTGCATTTGTTCTGGAATAGTACTGGGATCATGTTAATGCCAGAGAAACCCCAATGTAACAATAGCATCAACTAACCAGAAATAACTGTGCTATATATTCAGATAAAGTAGCATAGGCAGTTCCAAGTTATTGGGGCTTATACATGATCCTATGTTGCTTCCGGATGACTGCTCTGTAGATATTTATTCACCTTTTTATTGTCCAATTCTAAAAAAAGGCTATCTCCTCTATGCAGCAGGAGAGATAAGCAGGATGGTCCTCTTCTCTTTACCTATACATTTGGGATATAAACAAGCCACAAAATGGAGGGAGAACGACAGGCAGGCAAAAGAGAGGAAGAGGGAGGGGGAGAGAGAGAGAGAGAGAGAGAGAGAGAGAGAGAGAGAGAGAGAGAGAGAGAGACAGACAGACAGACAGACAGACAGACAGACAGACAGGACAGGACAAATGGCACAAATGCTGGCATGCCTGCTGGCTGGAGTGCCCAGGAATTGACCCTGCTCTCTACACCAGGTGTAGCTCTGATGGCAACCAAGTGCCAATCATCCTCTGGACCCTCTATTGCCCCTAGGGAAGTCCAGAGAAGAAAAAAAACCCAATATTTTAAAAATAAAATGTGAAAAGCAGAGATAATAAGGGGTTCATGTCACTAAAGAAGATGGCACAGGCAGAGAAAATAGCTTTTCAGAGTGCATGCTTTTATATGCTTAATTTCCCCAAACTGGACTGTAGCGACAGCACAGTGAGTAGGGCGTTTGCCTCGCACGTGGCCGACCCAGGTTTGATTCCACCATCCCTCTCGGAGAGTCGGGCAAGCTACCAAGAGTATCCTGCCTGCCCGGCAGAGCCTAGCAAGCTACCTGTGACGTATTTGATATGCCAAAAACAGTAGCAACAAGTCTCACAATGGAGACATTACTGGTGCCCGCTCTAGCAAATTGATGAACAATGGGATGACAGTGCTAATTTCCCCAAACATCAACTGGAACTGTTTTTGAGTTCCCAATCCCAACATGTCCCTCTCTAGTTTTATCTGGAATGTGGCAGTGGCCATTAGGATCACTGGTTCTGGCCTCCAGAACACCACTTTTTAAGTGTAATTCAAATGTTATATGATCTTTCATTGAATGAATCTTGGGTTAAAAATGTATTTTGATAAATGCACATATATAAATTAACTAACAGTGAATAAATGAATCTGTCAAAACACAACTAGCATACACGTAACATAATTTTTTATCATTTTTCAAGGGGAAGGGGTTTGTGTCACACATGGCTGTTGTCAGGGCTTACTCCTGGCTCTATGCTCAGGGATCACTTCTGGTGAGCTCAAGGGACCATATTTGGTGCCTGGGATTGAACCTGGGTCACTCATGTGCAAGACAAATGCTCCACCCACTGTTCTATCACTTCCGCTACACCATCTGTATCATAAAAGATAATTACATTTGAAATAATAAACATTAACATAATCATTAAAAATTTAAATTTACGTCAAATTTTAGTTTCAGATCAGTAAATCTTTTAGCCATTATTAAAAACTGACTATCATGATTCTTGGTGGTGGAATATGTGCACTGGTGAAGGGACGGGTGTTTGAGCATTGTATAACTGAGACCTTAACCTGAAAGCTTTGTAACTTTCCACATGGTGAATCAATAAAAGAATTAAAAAAAAATAAAAACAAAAAAAATGTACTTTGTAAAAAAAATAAATAAATAAAAAAATAAAACTGACTATTCATCAGAGGGTCAGCTGGCAGGAGAAAATGCAGTCATTTGCATGAACTGTTGGTAGGAATTTTCTAGATGAAAAAACAAAGTACTAGTAAAAAGTTGAAAAAGAAAAAAGTGCAAAAACTCAGAAACCAAATCATGTGCCTCGTTTATCAAAAATGCTGATGAAAATGAACCTAAAAATGGAAATTGAAAATGGAAGAAAATTGATTTGACGATAAACAGAGAATAGATTAAACAAGTACCATATGGCAATTTTAGTCCAATCTTCCTAAAGTGTGCTATAAACATAACATTAGTACAAGTGATTCTGAGCAAAACATTCCAAAAGGTGATTTTGCCTGCAGGATCACTGCATCTGGTAGAGCTTTGAAGTCATTTTCAAAGACCATTGTTTTCTCCACACTCAAAGATTGTATCTGGCCTTCAACATTTTTTTGGCTCCCTTCACATTTACAGTAACATTCTTCTGGATTATTTCGATGCTCAAAGTGACTGAATCCAACAAATTTAGCCCTCTCCAACATATTTAAAACAAAGTAACTGAAGAGTCACAGTCTATCTATTATTTTCTATTCTCAATAGCAAGATAAAGAATAAGCTGAAAAACAAAGTAGTTCAAGTAAACTATTAGTTGAAAACCTAAATCTCAGGAAGTTTCCTGAGAATACCAATGAGGTTTGATAAGTCAAATTCTTGCTCTTTAAAGCACACAAATATATGGTATCAATATCACCAGGGTGCTAGTTAAGACATTCTGAATCCCAGCAATGATAATCCACAATCCAAACTCCATACCTAGCCCTGCTATACCTGTCACTGTCACTGTCGTCCCATTGCTCATGGATTCGCTTGAGCAGGCACCAGTAATGTCTCCATTGTAAGTTATGCTGTTACTGTTTTTGACATATAGAATATGCCACGGGTAGCTTGCCATGCTCTGCCGTGTGGACGGGATACTCTCAGTAGCTTGCTGGGCTCCCCAAGAGGGATGGTGGAATTGAACCCAGGTCGGACACATGCAAGACAAATGCCCTACCCGATGTGCTATCGCTCCAGCCCTGCTATACCTACTAATTAAAAATCTGTCTTAGGATAGCCAGGATACATGAATTTCCTAAATGAGCTTTGTAGCTCTGAGTTAAAATTTAGGATTTTAAATTGATTCTATAATGGCTTTTGGGGATCTTATGGGTGTGGTGAATACATTATGGTAAAGAATCTTTAAAGGCCAAAGAGATGAATGTGACAGGGAGATTGATTAGCTCTCTCTCAAAAATGTCTACATCTAAATCCTTCAAATCCTGTGAATTTCCATGTCAAAGACAAACTAAGGAAGAAGAGGGTTAAGATTTCTAATCAGGGGCCAAAGAGGCCATACCGGAGAGAAGGTATTTGCTTTGTATATGCCTGACCCTAATTCGATCGTTGGCACCACCAAAGGATGATCCTTGCATCTTCCTCAAGATCCACCAGGAGTGATCCCTCAGCACAAAATGCTGTGCAAGCTCTGAGCACTGTTGGATGTGGCCCAAGCTCCTCATTTTACCCCTTATAAGATTGAGTCTTTGGGTTAGTAGACTATTTTGGATTATCTGGGTTAGCACAAAATAAACATAGAGCTCCTTAAGTATGGAAACGTGAAGCACCAAATAATGGCAGAATGATGCACAATAAGGATTTAATTGCCCATTGCTGTCTTTGTAGAGCATGGAGGTCAGGAGCAACCCTCTAAAGTGGAAAAGGCAAGGAACAATATCCCCTACAGTCTCCAAAAATAAATGCTGTCCTGCCCACACTTTGACTTTAGCCAGGGGAGAGCCATTAGGCTTCTGTAAAATAAATTTGTGTACCATTTTAAGCCAGTATATTTTTTGGTAATTTGTTAAAGCAGCAAAAGAAAACTAACACAGAGACACATGTTTCTTCTGTTTCATTTTAGCTCTGTAGACTTCTATGCTGGTGTTCGAGGACAAAGTTCCGACTGAACTGAAAATATCACTTTAAAAAAATGCACTATTTTTTTTAAGCACCATGATTTACCAAGGTATTCATAGTTGAGATTTAGACATACAACATCATGGCAGGGATCTCAGCACCAGTGTCAGCTTCCTTCCACTAATGTTCCCTGGCTTCCTCCCATATAGCCCCCTAGCCCCAAAACTTGCCCTCTTAACAGGCACCTTTCTAAGTTCACTGTAAATGTTTGGGTCTCTTGATTTCAGTGTTTTTGACTCTGTGGTTTGGCTACTTGGTCCTATAATCTCTTAATACCACCTTCGCACCTTGATCCTCTGACCTGGCCCTCAATACTCTCATACATCTCTTCTCTTTCCCTCTACTCATTCCTTCTTTTTCTTATACTCAAACATTACTTCTTATTTCCTTGCTTAATTTCGTATTCAGATTTCCTTGCTTTCAAACTGGGACAATAATAGATTTAAAAAAGAAATCCCTAAAGCTAATTTAGCTTTGCCCTGAATTCTTCCCATAGCAAGTTTTAGAATGTTCCCGTGTTAGCTTCCAGTCTGCTTATTCTTTGTCTTTTCATAAAACTGAGGTTGTGATGAATTAAAATATTTAATAAGAAGAATAGAGAAACTGGTATCCTGTACAGTTTTTTTCTGCTTCTGAATAAGCACATGTTAATTATATTTATATGTCTATAACAGAGATGAATACTATTTTCATACTATCGGAAGACAAAGGTGAACAAGCTGTCTGTGCCATTGTTACAAAGAAAGTCCACATGGGATCGGCCCTGTTTTCTTCATGTCACCAGGCAATGAGTACATGAAAACTCTTTATGGAAGGCATTATTAGGCATTATTCTCCATTGCATTCTGAGTAATATGATGCAAGCAGAGACTTTCATTATGTTGGAATTATTAGGCAGGCACTTAGACATATCAAGTAATTATACATTTGGATATCTTTAAATTAAGTAAGAAAATATTATCTCTGAGAAACATTTCTCTTTTTTCATAGTTACTCTATCCTTTGTGTAAAAACCACAACCTGCCCTCATGGTTCATGGTTCTAAGTTTGGGTTTTTGAATCAAACATTCAGCACGGCACAATTTGTATTCAAGAATTCACATACTTAATGGTGAAATGCTTTTAGTAGGATCAGTACAAGCCAATAGCACTAACAGTATGCTGAGAAAATGAGCAGTTAAGCTTCCGAAATTGCTGAGTATAGATGTAATTCTCAATTATACCACCAACGACATTTTCCAAAGCAAAGTGAAATGACACTGAACCTAAAGATAATGAACAATTGGAAAGTGAAAACTAGCAAAATGGCTATGGCTATGGATTAGTGTATACAACTTGATAGTCTTTGAATAAAAAAAATTGTGTGTTTTTTGTGTGCTCAACTATTCATGTACCCAAGAATTTATGTTAGCAATTTGACTTGTTTTCTATATTATTAAGTTACGTAGAAATACAAATGTCAGGAATGGAAATATCTATTAGATATGATAATTCCTATGAATTTTTCATTTAACATTTCTTAAACTGAGGATACTGAGCCACACATATTAGTAGGAGAAGAGACAGAAGTTAGAAGAATTTTCCTGATCCTCTATCTCAAAGGCTTTGTCTAGAGCTTCCCTTTGCATAAAGGAACAAATTGTACTCAAGATCTTATTAAATAATTTTACTTCTTTTGCTAAGTTTCAAATATCCTAAGAGCTGAAACTTTCCACATAATTAGTATCAGATTAACCTTCCTGAAATATCACTTTCATCAATATCTTTTCTTTGCTTAACATTAAGTGATTTTATATTTCTCACTGCATTATTCATTCAAGAAACATTTGTTGAACAGCAACTATATGGACATAGTGTTAGGAAGTGGGCAGGGAAGGGGAGGTGAGGCTGCTAAGGAAAGTAAAAAAATGATTCAGATGCTTTCTGAGCTTATGATCTAGCAGAAGATATAAAATGTGCATACAGGCTATAATCAGCAGGCTGTGATAAATACTGTAATAATGGAGGGGTAACTTCATGCATAATTTAGGATTTTAACTATATTTCAAAAAGTCGATCAAACTAAAAAGGAAAATCCAGAGTTACAGATATAACTCAGTGGCAGAGCACAGACCTTACATGTCAGATATCCTGGGTGACCCATGGCACCACCAAAACAAAGCAAACATGTGGAAAAGCAGGTGTTTTAAGAAGAAGGACATGCCAAAAAGAAGCAAAGGACAGTTAAAGTAGTACTGCTGTTGAGTGTGATGCATGTGGTGTCTAAATGTGTTTTATGAAGCATGTCAGAGATAAAAATGGAAAGTGAGCAGGGTTTTTGTAGCAATAATTATTGCTTGCTTAGAGAAATAGTATTTCTCAAAGAGTAAACAGCGAGGACCTGGAGATTTCAGAAGTGGGGTGGAACCAGTCAGTGATAAATATTATGGAAGATAAATATGTAGAACAATGAGCATATAGGGTGGTGTGTAGAGGGGCAAGGATATTCCCTGGAGTTACAACGGTTCGATTGTGGAAACAAAGAAAGAAAAGGAAATCTGGGCTATAGTTTTTGACAACAAATATGATAAGAAATTGAAGGGAAAGCAATAAACAGAGTCTTATAACTGACTGAAAACTAGATAGTATCATTAATGATGACTGATAATGAGCAGCTACTGAGTTGAGCTGGAGGAATATGGAGTCCTCTTATGCAAGTCCAGTGGGCTATTCTAGTAGAAAAGTCCAGCAAGTGGTCATAAATTTTCATTAGGAGGGAGGTTAGGGCAGACACTGAGAGGAAGCCATTCACTACATAAATAGTTCTTATGCACAAGGCACTGAAAAAATCACCAGTAGTAAACACAAGTCAGAAGAATAAATAGGCAGAGTTGAGGTCATCGGAGAAAAGGGTGAGCCACAGTAAAAAGAAAGCAAAAGTTCAATAGAAGTTAAAGGAGCAATGATATCCAAATACAAGGGTTTTAAAACATAAGCAAATGATGAACATATGATTATCAAATTGGATATGGGTTCAGAAACTGACTAAAATTCATTATGCCATAATATCTGTGACATACTATGTGAAGCATACAATAATCTTTATTGCTGGCGGCCCCAACCCTTAACCTGGTTTAGGTTACAAACCTTACTTTCATCAAAAATATATGAGAAAATTGATGCCTTATAGAATTTAAGGGATTTGGGAAAGGGCTTAATGCTGGCCACTACTGCTAAAACAGGGATGCAACAGAGGTGCAGGACCCCAAAGATAAATTTCTGTTAACAAAATTCTTGTGCCCGCATACTCCAACTTTATTGTATTTCTTTTGCATTCTCATACCACTCCTCAGAAGCTAGTTCAAAATTCATTTTTCTGGTGGACGGAAGCTGATACTAGTAGCATGATTGGTGATGGAATACTGTATTTCAAATGCCCAACTATGAATAACTTTGTAACTCGTGGTGCTTTAATAAAATAGAATCTAAGGGGAAAAAAACACACTTCAATTTTCATTCCTTCCAATATCTTCTTTTTAAAAATGTTAAGAGCACTTGCTCTTCAAGATGTAATGACCTCTATTAAGTACCAATAACTTGAGAGTATGGCTCTTTCAGACAGATTTATCACCATTTACATTTCCTCAGTATCCTACAATACAAAGCAACTTGTCAGTAAAATGCATGATGTACTCAGTGAGGAAATACTCAACTAAAATAAGCCTAAGCCTCTGGATTCTGGAAAAAATAAGTGGAATGAGAAATAAGGAGGCAGAAATATTCCTGGTTATATGGATTTACTGGGACAATTCCGAGAGAAACTGGACATTGTCATTCTGCTGAGCAGCCTGGCAGGCCTGAGTGAACAATGAGTAGGAAGGAAAGACTTTGCTCACTGGGTGGGGTTCAGGAGGGCTGTTCTGAGCTAAGGTTCTGAAAATATACTTGGCTTCTCCTCGGGCAGTTATCACACCCCTCAGAGACTGTTCAAAAATTAAGGCTTGCTATTTCTTCAGTGGACCAGTGGTTTCAGCTCATTTTAAGAGGATTTCTTATTTTCCAGTCTTTGCTTTCTGAATTGAAAAATATTTCCCCCCAAACTCTGCTTGTCTTCAGTTTAATAAAAGAAAGATGGGGGGGCTAGAGAGATGGTACATGTGTTTTGGCACTTGCCTTGCATGATGCCAATCCCCTTTCAATGCCAGACACCACACATGGTGCCCCAAGTACCACCAAAAGTAGGATGTATATTCTTGAGCATAAAGCCAGGAGTAAGTCCTAAGCACAGACAGGTGTGGCCTAAAAGTCAAAACCAAATCAGCCACCAAAACAAAGAGATGGAGTCTTTCTTTAGAGTAAAACTTAGACAGACACCAAATGTGAGTTCTTTAGATGTCCTGGCTCAGACACATTTGGCTTTTTGCAATTTTCATAACACAGGCATAATGGGACTCTTGTCATTTCTCAGGATGCAAAAGAGCAGCACACTAGGCAGAAGCCAACTACCTTGAGATTTTGGATACCTTCTTATATCATAATACCAAATTTGATAACTGCAAGAATGCTACTTCTCTTGTTTATATACGTGCTTTATATACATGGATGGGCTCCAGCTCCCCCCCCCCCCGCCCAACCCCGAGCAGAGCTCCTGGTGGCCGAAGATCTCTGGAGCCTAGCCACAGCCAAGCTCAAGGCCCCTCTCCACATGTTCGGACGAGCCTCACGCATGAAGGAACAAGCAGAGGAACCCAGGTGTGTGGGACCCCGGGCTGAGACCCCCGAGGCTGCTCGGATCGGGACTGGGCCTCCTCCGCCCAGATTTCCCATCTCCCAGTAGCTAGGTGTTCACACCCAGGGACTACCCCCGGTGCCATGTAATCCTGTCAATGGTCAGCATCCAGAGACTTAAAAGCAAGCTCTCAGAAGCAATATCTTATAGCCTACTTCTCCCTCTGGGAGAACCTGGCAAACTACTGGGAGTTTCCTGCCCACATGGGAGAGCCTGGCAAGGTCCCCATGGTGTATTAATATGCCAAAACCAGTAACAAGTTGGGTCTCATTCCCCTGACCCTGAAAGAGCCTCCAGTATGGCATTGTTGGAAGGATGATTAGATAGAGGCTTCTAAAATCTCAGGGCTTGGACGAATGGAGAAGTTACTGAGACTGCTCGAGAAATTCGACGATCAATGGGATGATGATGATGATGATGATATGCATGCTTTCGACTTGTTTTAAAAATCCTTCACATTGTTATTTCTAAGTATATCTGAAAAAGCTAATTAATGATGCCCTAAATATATCTAATAATCCTGTTTCTTTCATTGTCTGCAGTGGAACTTCACTCTGCTAGAAATGACAGGATCCCACACACCAACAAGGAAAGGTTTAAATTTTGGTGAGAAAAGACCAAGATAAAAAAATCCCTTTAAAACCAAACTTTCTTCAGATGCTTGAAGATTGTAGCTGTTAATATTTCTGTGAAATATCATCATTTGACTCTTTGAACTATTAAACCAACTCACACTCTTACCTAAAAACAGGGTTTCTCTCTTTTAATCTCATGGAAAAGAATTGATAGCAGGAATTTCTGTTATGACAAGGGAAATGTTTCACTCAGCCTTGGCTGGAACCATAAGATACTCTAGAGAGTTTTACAAAAATGTGAATAGTAAAAATTCCCAATAATGTGATGAATACACTCACATATTTTCCAGTGACAGTGCTGAATCTTTCAAGGTAAACAGCAACCTTTGAGAAGTTTCAATTGAAATGCTTTTGTGAGATGAAGAATTATATTTTAGAAAATAAGCAAAAGAAAGCATTTTTATTCTCACCCGGCATGTGTGTGTGCGTGCAAAGTCTTTTCCAGGCAATACTGGACCAGCTAACTATAATTCAAACTTCAGATGTTTATGCTTGGAAAAAAGTTTCTATTTTAAACTGTATAGCTCTCATCAGCATTTAGTTTTAGAAATAGAAAGTTTTTTAACTCCAAATTTCTAACTGTATGACAGATTCTCATTTTGATGATGACAGCTGATTTGGGAAAATGTTTATTTCCATTTTAAAGTCTTCAAAGACACACATATAATAACTTTCCATAATAACAGTATTATAAAAGGGGAGACACGATGTAGATTTAGTTTGGATTTGGTTTGCACAATTTTTACAAGGGCTTCCTACTTTATCAATTTTATGAGAGAGAACATAGCGCTCCTGTCCCACAAATAATTTGAAAACACCCTATTCATCCTCGTATTCTTAATTTGAATCCTTCTGGGCTTCTTTATAATTTGTGTGGAGAGTTTGTGACCAAGAGCAGCTTGGAACAAATGTGCCTGACTGATAGGATTACAGGCAAGCTCTAGAATTTTCATATAATCTCTGGGTTTTATCACATAGCAGATGACTATGGAAAGTAAGGCAAGTTGTGCAGGAGTCAAGGATTTTTAACTGGTCCTCGACTTGTTATCCAATTCACCTTGGAAGTCAGTTGGGATAGGTGTGTTTCTGCAATCTATGTCACAATTAGGCTGAGAGCTGCTATTGTCTTTAAGAGGTTCCACATCTAGGTAATTCTTTTATGTCTATTACTTGAGATTGAATTTGTTGGATTTCTTGTGAGAGGCTTAGCTACAGACATTAATTAGGAGCTGGCTCTTGCTATTATCTTATAGACTTTCCGGATTCCCAGTGAAGGGCTTTGCCTGTAGTCTCTGTATCTACTTACCATGAAACAGATGTGTGACCATGACCGAACTTACAAATGTCTTTGTTACTCTTTCCTTTTTCTCTCCGTAAATGAAAAAGGTAATTATATTGAGTACTTAGCAATTCTATGGGGGCTCTGCAAGCAGACCTCCATGTTCTCCATAGAGTCAGGATATATATCACTGGGGGGGACACTTTTTAGTGGGAACACTTTTGTGAGGTGAAGGTAGATATTCCCAGTGAGTGTCATATGGCCCAACTTAGCATGGGAGCAAAGAAAGAAGCTGATGAAAGATGATTATGGATTGAGTCCGGGTGAAAATGATAAAAACAGAAAGCAAAAAACAAAGAAGTGATAGCATTTAGATATATGTTGAAACAGAGCATCCCATGATTTGATAAGATGGCAAGGTATGAAAGACAGAAAGCAAAGATAATTTAACACTCACAGACTGAGCAACAGAATGTGGAGATGTTGTCACAGAGATGGGAAGAGTTGGAATAGCAGGCCTACAGGAAACTTAGATGAATTCTCTTTGGGACACAATGTTTGGAAATGCTTGCTAGACATTCTGAGAGGAGGCACTGAGGAGGCAATTTGATATGCAAGTCATGAGTTCAGAGGGGATGTCTCTAAACTGGAAAGTACTGGAGTGGACCTTCATGAAAATATCAGAAGATTGCCAGACTATGTAAACTGGCATCTGTAATGCTAAATTTTTAAAAAAAGAAGGAAAGTAGAAAGAATGAAAGATAAGCAAACTTAAATATTTCTTATTTGATTTGAGCTAGGGGTAAGCCGCTTTGGTTTAGTGGAGCGTATGGCATAAAATGGAAGATGAGGGACAATCCAGGAACAGATTCACAGGCCAAACTAATAAATTTAAAACAAAAATTTATCTGGACATTTAGTATGTAGATTTCTAATGAACAGATTGGTAAAAACCACAAGTATCTACTGCTACGACAGAGCTAGACAATTGCCTGTATATATATGCGTAAACGGGCTTGTTGCCTTATTTTCTTTTTAAATAAATATTTTAGATGAAGGAGGAAACTTGTAGTTAGATACAGTATGTGAAATCACTATTACTGTCATCCTGTTTTTTGTCGATTTACTCGAGCGGGCACCAGTAACATCTATATTCCTCCCAGCTCTGAGATTTTAGCAGCCTCTTCTTACTCATCTCTCCCAATGATTGGAGGCTCATTCAAGGCCAGGGGAATGAGACCTACTGTTACTGTTTTTGGCATACAGAATATGCCCAGGGGTAGCTGGCCAGGCTCTGCCCATGCGGGCGGGATACTCTCAGTAGCTTGCCAGAATCTCCGAGAGGGACATCAAGTTTCCCAAATTTTGAAGTCAGATTCAGTTTACAAACTAAAGCAGATTTCTTTGGTTTACATCTCTGTCAGGTCCATACATTTAAAGGTAAAGACTGCTAATCATGATGAAATTCATTGCAGCATGAGGGCATTCTAAAATCAGACAGCAGTGTGGGCTACACAATTCTATAAATATACTCAAAAACAATGAGTTACAATGTTAAATGATTGAATTTTATAGTATATGAACAGTATGGTGTAGGAAGTTGCCGCTGAACAGGACCAGGAAGCTCTTCCCTGGAAACAAGAGAGAGCACAGGCATGCTGACATCGTGAGTGCGACCAGACTGGACCCTTTTGGACTCATCATCAGAACCAGCTTCTATGCTATATGAGAAGATTGATTATAATAGACAGACTAATATGTAATATTGAGCCCAGTGAAGTGTTCCAAGAGAAGCAACAGTACATTAATAAAGAGTAAAGGTAAAGATCCAAGATGCCACCAATGATGCCCGAACTCCTCGTGTTCCCGAACCCGGCTCCTCATCTGGTCTTAGACAGCATGAGGCTCAACACACCTGGCAGGGAACTCTGCGTGTGACCCCTGCTGGACATCGCTGGCTGTGAAGATTTTGATGGAATGGTGTCAGTGGGGCATGAAGGGACCCCGGCCAGGCGAGGCGCAGAGCCATCGGGCATAGAGCTCTGGTGGTGGTGTGAGCGGTGGCTCATCCACTACAGGGTTCTACCCACCGGCCACTGGGTAACCTGGGTCTGGGCGTGGGTGTTCGACCTGGCACAGACCCTCTGCGATAAGGTACTGCTCTGACAGCTGCTCAACAACCTCTGGGTGCATTCCATCAATCTCAAGGAAATCAACCTGAGGCCGCAGTTGTCCCAGTGGCTCCCCAGAGATGCAGCGTGCAGATAGTTACAACATGCCAGCCGACCAAAAGCTTGCTTTCAGTACACTGGGAACACCCATAAGGATGATTAGAGGCCGCCCCAAAAGCCTCTGTCCCTCTCGGAGAAACTGGCAAGCTACTGAGGATATCCCGCCTGCATGGCAGAGACTGGCAAGCTACCCATGATGTGTTTGATATGCTAAAAGCAGTAACAGTAACTACAATAACGTGTTCTTCATGTTCCTGAAGCGAGCAGATGCCATTGGGCTGCAGTGACACGTGACAAGGATGAATGAAGATGTTACTGGTGCCCGCTCACCAATCAATGAACAACTGAATGATAGTGATAGTGATAGATAAATTGTATCAAAATAAAGATATTTTAAATATCTTTAAGACCACACACACACACACACACACAAACAGACAGAAATGGATGATAAGAATCACTTTAAACTATTTCAACACATTTTGCTTGAAACATACAGCTATTTGAATTTTGAATTTGTGTAATCTGTCATTGTCATGGTCAAATTGTTCTGAATTATGAGAATTATCACTTATATTTACAAGAATGAGGAGTTATTTTTAAGTGGATTGACAGGAAAACAATAGATAGTGAGTGGAAGAGTTCAAGGCCTAGCAGAAGCGAAGCTAGCTACTCTTGGTGTAGGCAGGCTGAGAATGCTGAGCCAGTCTGTCTGTTGCTCAGGATTTTCAAGGAAACCCTGGAGATCAGACTTTTATATAAAATAATCTCCATATTTCAAAATGCCTTTTCTAATTTTCTGCAAAAAAAAAACAAAACATTTTGTTGGCTCAACAAAGCACATCTGCAGGTTGTTGTTTCTGGCCCATGTACTGAGTTTGCAACCAGATTCTGACACATAGTCAAAGGGAAAAAAAAATCATGTACCCATATTTGTCTACGCCTACTCTGATCAGATAATTTAAACTCTCAGTTATCTGGTGCTACAACATACGATGCATCTTTTAAAAACTATTCTTACACAGTGCTACCAGGCAGATGGCCACTTCTATTCAGATGGCAAATAACAGCATCAACACAACTTCCGGCACTTCTATTGCCTAAGTGAATATATGCACACAAGTTTAAAATTTAATTAGAAGCTAAATTTTTATTAAGTGGGCAAAAAAGATCTTTTAATGGGTTGACTGCATGCTTTGCATGCAGGATGCCCAGGTTCAATTCTTGGCACCACATGATGTCTCATGGGGCCCCAAATCAATATAAAACAAACAAAAATTTTATCTGAATCATGATTTTCTTAAATAAGGATAGTCTGTTTCATGTACACGATTTTACTTTTATGACTTTTAAATTTATGAAGCTCTGTTTGTAAAGTCAGTGATTAAAAGCACGTTACACCATTGCAAACATGTACTTTCTTAAAATCTGTGTAAAATGATTTTTAAGAAGAGTCAATAATATTTACTCTAAAATCTGGTTTCATGAACTGGACTCATGAAATTTATCATATTTTTATCACTTTTTATTTTCACTTTTTATTTTCATATTTTTACATGACTGTGCTAGAATTTTCCCAGCAATTTCAGCAAATGTATTTTTAACTTTAACAAACAGTGAGCTTTAATGTGTTCCTGTTTGACATAAAGAAATTACACAACTCCCACAGCTTTCTGCTTTTCTGATATTATATAAGAACCCTGTAATTTTATATGCCAGAAAAGACAGAGCACCTGAGAATAAATGCCTATTCAAATTTGTAGAGCAATATCTAAAGAAGCACTATGCATTTTAAGAGTAACCTCGAGGTCAAAAATCACAAGAAAATAAAAGATGCTCAAAAATTTTTACAGAAATATGTCTCTATGATTACACCTACTATTTCATTTAAAAAGTTATTATCACTTATAGTAGATTTGTCAAAGGGTTGATATTTGGAACACTAACTTAGTATTTCTTCAATTCAAAGATTTGAATATCTAAAACTAAGCCTCAGGAAAACTGAAAATTGACATCTGAAAACATATAGGTTTCTAATTACCATTATTGGAATCAGGATGCAATGTTAAATTTGTTAAATTTTCAGAACTACCCAAAGCAGACAGTTTTCTAGGATATAATTTTTCAATGAAAGAGAAAGGAAAAAGTATAATTATTACTTATAAGCAAAGATTTTCAATTTTTATTTTTGATAAAGCTAGCTTTATCAAACTGTTGAGTTTGAAGAAGAGCACATGAGATAGTGAAAAATGGCTTATTGAGAAAAAACTTTCTAGATGGTGAATACAGTTTAGTCTTCCAAACTCATTTCTGTTTATACAGATTGTCACCAAAGTTTAAATGCTCCAGGATATCCTAGTCTCATTAGACCAATTGTTTTCTAGCACTATAATCATGAAACATTTATTACTTTTAAAATTGAGAGAGAAGTGGCCTCTCATTGGAGTACTTTTCTAGCTCTCTCTATGCATGCATGTAAAGTCATTGGCAAAGGCCTTCCAGAAAACTACATTCATTTGTGATGGTAAAGATTGCTGAATTTAATTTTACATTCAATTATGAATCTTGACACTCAATTAAATCTGATTCCTTTGCCCTAAAAGTAAGAAAAAAATCGACAGCAGTGGGAACTTTATATAAATAAATCAAAAAAACAGTTTAGCTTGCACTACCCTCAGAAAGTTGAACCTGTGGCACAAGTATGGAAGCCTTTTATTGTTAGATGCTGAAGTGTATATTAATGTGCAGCATTTGACAAACTGTATACCACAGAATCATAGAATAATTTGATTGCCTTCTTTTCCATTTACTTCAAAGGCATGGCATTTTATATGAACAAGTATAGATCTCTTTCATTGTTCCTTCTATTAGATATTACATGGCAATTGAGCATTCCATTTATTTGATTTCTGATAGTTACTTACAGAGGGTTACTGATTAGTCACTAATGTCACTAATAAACATATAAACATCAGCAACTTTTGACAAACAGTATTCTTTTTTCTGTTCTTTCTGTTTGCTTTTTTGGGCCATATCCAGATGTTCTCAGAGCTTACTTCTGGTTCTGATTTCAGGGATTACTCCCGGCAGGGCTCCAGGACCATAGGGCTGCCAGGAATCAAACTGGGTGTTCTGAATGCAAGGCAAGCCTTACCAGCTATACTATCAGTCCAGCCTCTTTGTATGTGTGGGGTTTTTTTTGGGGGGGAGCACACAGGGCTGTGCTCAGAGCATACTTCACTGAGAAATTACTCCTGGTGGACCTCAGGGTCTATATAGTCGTATCAAAGATCTAGCCCTAGTCATCACAAGCAAGAGAAGTGCCCCTACCTGCTGTACTCTCACTCTAGCCTGGAATAGTCTGTCTGAAAAACAAATTGCCAAAGAAAAATGTCAAGATCAATGAATTTTCTTTTTAAAATGTCTGAAAGAAAACACCAACTGGTTTACCAAAGTGACTTTACCAACTGTTTAGCAGTCAATGAGTCAATACAGTTTTACAAAACTGTATATTTCATAGTATTCTTATCAGCATTGGTCATTGTCCTGAGCTTCTATGTTCTGACAATCTATTAGGTGATTACTGTACTTTTCAGTTTTTGTAGATTACAAATGAGACTGACCGTCTTTTTAAATACATTAATAATAGTATTCCATTTGTTTTCATATATCTTAATTCTTTTGAGAACTGACTACCAGACCTGTGCATATTTCCCTTTTAAATAATTTTATTTGTTCTAATTTATGCAGAACTTATATATATACATATTCCCATTATCTATCTTTTGTCTGTTATGGCAGAAATGTGAAAATGTCATACTAAGTGTGTACATATAAATGTGTGTCTCTAGATCTGCCAGGATCAAACAGTAAAGCAGCAAGGCTTGCATTCAGCAAATACAAGGCTACAGGGATCTGAATTCATCTGTATGCTTGCAAGGTAGCAAGGCAGATTCTTCTAGCCACTACAATATTCCTCCAGGCCTATATATAACATGTTTCAGTTTTTCATAAGTTGAAATACTCCCTAAGTCCAAATAATGTTTCTACTGTGAATTTAGAGTTGTGTGTCATGCTCCAGAGGTTTCATCTATCACTTAAAGATGTGTTCTTTGTTCCTGGATTTCTTAGAATTTATTTTCTATGTGAACATCCATTACCTATCATATAAAACATTATTTTTTCTAATGATTCAAAATGAAAATATATTTTAAGACAAATATATCTCCTTATCTATATTTTCCTAATAATCTTCCTCTGAGTCAAAAACCATATAATCTTAATTATGTAATACACTCATAACTTGATATCTAGAGGGGGAAGTATTTCCTCTGAGAGGTATTTTAATTAATTTATTAAAAAATTTTCAAATTTGGAGAAAGAAAGCCAGAACTGTACCAGATTTTAAAACTTCTATCACCAGATTTTAAAAGTAATCAAGCTTTACCACATTGAAATACTTTTACTTACTTACTTTTTCCATTACTTATGTATTTTAAAGCAAATCCAAGACCTTTTTCAGGATGTTTTTTAAATAGACATCTTTATAATAATCACAAATAAAATAACCATTTCTATTGAAATTTTTTAAAATGTATTTGTTAGATGTTTTCACTCAAAAGTATTTGCAATAGTTTTCAAAGCTTATTTTGCAATTTAGTTGTTTCAATAATGTCCAGAAAACTTAGATTCATCATATTTGATTGTTAGTGAGCCAATGCCAATGAAGCAGTAATGGTACTGATATTGAATATAACATTGCAAAAGCCTAATCACTTCTACCTCTTTACTCATTTAGGTAGTTCCTTTTCTTTGTGCTTAAAAGAAAAAAATGTAAGTTCTGGTGTCTTGGTTACATTCGGGTTAGATTTTTTTGTTGGCAGAAACATGTTATATATTATTATAATGGTTAATTTTTTTAACTTGGTTAAACTGAAGTAACCACGTATGTTCAAACATTTTTTTTTAGTTTCATTCTAAAGTTATTGAAGGTGAGGTTAACAGGAGGCTGTGAGAAAAGCAGATTACCTTCCATAATGTGAGTGGGCATCAGCCAATCAGTTGAAGACTTCATGAAAAAAGAAAAGGCAGAGTTCCCAGAAGGGAAGAGGGAATTTTGCCAGCCTTTGGATGTGAACAGAGCTGTCCATCAGCTCTTCTCTGGGTTTCCTGCCTGCTAGACTTGTAAATTTTGAACTTGCTTGCATCCATAAATACATGAGCCAATGCCTGCTGATATTTTTAATAGTCAATGACTTAATTATTTTACCGGTGGTCAATAAGTACTTTTTCTTTTATATGCTAACTTTGTCTTACATATCATGAGCATACAGACTTTTATAATATTCATGGTTTCATCAATCCGAGATTTTATTGAAACTTTCTACAAGGGAATATGGAACTATCATCTTTGTTCTTTCCATATCTTCTGTAAATGTGTCCTAATTTTTCTTTTAGAGGTATCAATATCCCTAAGGTCTATCCATAAGTTATATAGACATTTATGGTGACGTGTTGTCACCTTATTTTAAACCATCTAGTTACTTCTAATAGCTTTTCTGCTAAATTCCTTAGCTTTAACTATTAGAAAATAAAACTACTTTAAAATTAATAGCTCATTTTCCTCTTTTCTAATATGGGTAACTGTTTTCATGTCATTAGCTAAGATTTGCACAATACTTAATGAAGAAGCATTAGAGCAATCTATTGTGTTTTATTCTGACTTGATGAGAATAACACTCACTTCCCTGTTGTAGAGAATGCTGAAGTAAGTTTCTTAAGATGCTTTGTAGACGTTAAGGAAGCCTGTATTTATTTCTTATTTGCTATAGATATATTACATAAAATGATGTAAAACTTTCCAGTACCAACCAAGTTCATAATATTTTAGTCTATTAATATAAAAAAACTAGATTAATACATTTATAGAATGTATACAATCATTAATTTCTATAATAAGTCCAATTAGGAGCTTTAAGTAGTACTGGTAAAAATCCTCTTCAGGTTTTTCTGGTTTCTCCATTTTATTCTTTCCTTGTATACATGTAGACATGATCATGAATGCAATTATTAGATTATTACTTTCAAAATTTTTGTATTCTGTAATGCTTTGATTTTTACCTCAAACCTGATTTTTTTTACAAGCATGTCTTAAAATTTCTAAATTGATTATATTTTCTTGGACTGTTTTCATTGTACTGAACTAAAGTTGAAAAGTATAGCTGGGCAGCTTATACCTTGAGAAATGTATTAAGATTTTCTTTGTTATATGGTCAAATACATGATTTTCTTCCATGAGTTTTAATACTTTATCTATGCTATGTCTTTACCACATTTCATTTGCCTCATGATTATCCTTCAGATTGAAATTCAGAAATTTCTCCCTACCTTATGTGCAAAAATCATATCAATGACTATACCAAAACCATTGTGAACTAATACCTTCCCTTTACTTTCTCCTTTCATCTTTCAATAAATCTACTTTAACTTCTCTTAAGTCCCCACTGAATCAGTTATAGCCATTAAATTCTGAAGCTTCGTTTTGCTATGCAGACTATGGCAGAGTGCTATATGTGAATCATCATAATCGACTGGTTTTAGTGTTTATTCTTGTACTCTTAACTCACATGAATATAGAAAAATTTGTGAGCTCACTATGTAGACAAAAATAGAGTGAAAATGAATACTCAATAGAACAATGAATTTTACAAGAAATAAGTGACCAGCTAATTATTGTATGTATATAAACAAATATGAACAGATCTATTACAATTCAGTCCATGTAATAATTTTATTTTTTCAAAACTGAGTTAGGACTGTTCCACTGTAATATCACTACATAAATATGTTTAAGTTCAAGAATTTGCTCTGCTATGGCAAGGACAAATTTCCACTGTAAAGGATCAAAGCAAAATTGTATGTCAGAATTGCAAGATGCTATACGCAAATACTTCGGGCTACACATATTGAACTGTTACCTAAAAGAGAATATTTTTTTTAAATGATCCTTCCTTAAAAAGGCAACAAAATTAAACCTTAATTTCACTTTCCTGTTGCTAATTATTTTACATTTTAAAGATAGGACACAATAGCATTTTCTCTTCCCCCTCTATGAAAGATTTCTCTTCTAGCTGAATAGAAAGTTATTTTTTTCATTTTTATACTCTTTCTATGCCTATAACTGTGTTTTTTGACTGTGTTTATTTCTTAGAAATGAAATAAAAATATATAACCACATACATCATTTAAAATAATGGATACAGTTATTGGGGGCTGGAGCAATTGTATAGCTAGTAGGTTGTTTGCCTCATTTGCCTTGCATGCAGACCACCCAGGTTCAATCCCCAGCATCCCATATGGTCCCCAAGCACTGCCAGGAGTAATTCCTGAGTATAGAGCTATAAATCACACTTGAGTATCACTGGGTGTGATACAAAAAGCTAATAAAGCAATAAAATAATGGATACTGTTCTAATGGTTCATCTATCAAGAAGCATATATCTGTACTTCATTTTTAAGGATAAATATGCAATTGAATAGACATATCACTGTTTATTTACTTACCCGTTATTAAACATTTAGATATTTCCAATATGGCTACAATGACTAATGATGCCTCAAATATATATGTACAAGTTTTATTGCAAATGTTTTCTCTTGAGTAAACACCCAGAAAATTAATTGCTGGGATAATTTTGAGGCAGTATCTCTTTCCAAAGTAGATGCCATATTTTACAATCCTATCAGTGATACTGAAGATGCCATTTGCCTACATATTTTGCCAAAATTTTGCCTATTTTAATAGCCATTGTAGTGGGAATGAAGTGGTGTTTCATAAGGCTTTAATTTGTTCCCCTTTAGTGACAAGTGATGTTGAGCATATTTTCATTTGTTTATTGATGACACACATCTTGTTGGAAGAGACTCTTTTCAAATTCTTTGCCTCTTAAAATCATTTATGATACATATATATATACACATAAATATATTTATCTTTAAGTTTTTAACTTCAGTGGAAATTTAATCTACACGTTATTTTTGTGGTTGTAGTTGCTGTGATGGTATGGAACAGGAGAGAGAAGGTAAACACAGGGGTCATTCACGTTTGCAGGGAATTGAACCCTGGACATGCAGGACATGTATTCTATCACTTGAGCCTGGACACTGCATGTTGTTTATTCTTGTTAACTAGTATTTTTCATTAAACCCTGTTTGTAAGTCATATTGAAGTTATAAATTTTAAAAACTCACATAAATATCTATTTAAAAATACTGTCGATTGACAACATGAAGTGCTCTAAACTAGTATCTGGAATAGCCTATGTAAGCTAAAATCTTATTTATGTGCCTATGATCATAATTAGTGTGGACATTTAGTATAAAAATCAATAATTACTTAATGACCAGTTAACCAAATGTCACACAAGTACTAAAGAAGATAATGAGAAAAGTTAAAATGTGTAAAGTAGTAGCATGAATACTATATAGTATTCATATTGTCTTTAGTTAAAATATCCATAATACTATTAGACTTGAAAATTAGGAAGCTATGCTACCTTCTGTCGTAAGGAAAAATTGATTTAAAAATCAATAAAAATGCTATCATAAACAGTATGATAAATGCTAATGAAGAGATGCCTGACCCAAACATGATGTTGCTGGTAAGATTTCCTAGAAGAGACTCTATATATATATATATAAGTCATGAAGAATGAATACGCAATGGCAAGGCAAGGCTAGAGAATGGAAGGGAATATAATTAGTGCAAGTTGCAATGGAAAGTGGTGTCAGTAGCAAGAGAGTACATTATAATATTTTCGGAAGGAATGAAAAAGTTTATGTGCCCACTTACTAGAGCTGGGTAAGGTAGGAAGTAGAATAGGAGGCAATGTGGGTGCAGAAATCAAATCACAAAGTTCATTAGCCAAAGTAAATATTTATTCTTTGTGCTATTGAAGATTTATGTGGAGCAGTGATATGATTTGATCTCTGGTTTAGAGTTTTACTAGAACTGGGTGGAGTGATAGTACAGCAGGTAGGGTGTCTGCCTTACATGCAACTGATCCAGATTTGATCCGTGGCACTACATATGGTCCTCTGAGCCTGCCAGGAGTGATCTGTGAGTGCAGAGCTGGAAGTATACCTTTAGTACTGCTATGTATGCCCCCACCCAAACAAACAAAGAAAAATTTACTAGGATTAAATGATGAAGGAGAATGGATGAAAGGGCACAAAACTAGCCCAAGAAAATGATAGGAGACTCTTGTTATGATAAGCATGTGAAAACATGGAAATTAAATCAACAGATAGTAAAAACTACAAATATTTGATAATAATACTAGCACTGTAGCACTGTCATCCAGTTGTTCATCGATTTGCTTGAGCGGACACCAATGACATCTCCATTGTGGGACTTCTTATTATTGTTTTTTTGCATATCGAATACACCATGGTAGCTTGCCAGGCTTGGCATGCAGGCAGGATACTCTCGGTAGCTTGCCGGGCTCTCCAAAAGGGATGGAGGAATCAAACCCAAGTCGGCTGAGTACAAGGCAAACTCCCTACCCGCTGTTCTATTGCTCCAGCCCTAGAAGAATTAATTACTTTATTAGTAATTCTCTAATTTTGCATACTGTTGTGCTTATTAGGTTCCAGGTTCTGATCTAGGTGCTGAGGATAAGCAACAAAGGAGAGAAAATGCATCTTATTTTCCAGATTATTACAGAGCTGAAAAAGAACAGTAACAATAGCTAAGTATGGAATTGACAGTACAGAGGGTAGGTCTAAAACCTGTGTCAAGAGTTTCTTCCCATATACAATTCAAAAACTAAAAAGTCATGCCTTCAAATTGGACCATATTTACCATTACAGGTCATTATTTTTGTGATTTCTAGCTAATGGTGATTTTAAGTTTTTGATGATTCCTGATATTAGTTACTTTCTTTGGATTCCTAGTCCTAGGGTATTTTTATTGGTTTCCTGATTGTTGATAGATATTGCAGACTAATTGCTTATTCATTACTACAAAATAGTCCTGAGATACAGCTTTCAGGAAGACAGATCCCAATCATATCTCAAGCTTCTGAAACTATCTGGCCTCTGACATTTTATTCTTCATTAATTATCAGTTACTTCTGAAACCAATCAACCACTGTCTCCTCAGATACACTTTATCATGACTTTAAAGCCAGTAGCAGAAATCCAAAGTTTTCCTCTCTGAGTATAAAACATTCTTGGCCCTAGTTTAAAGACAGAAAATACCACATTGATTCAGACTGGGGATATTGTATTATGTATCTCATTTTTCTTTCTAAAGTTTGTCAAGGTCAAAACAAACAATGAAAATCTGAGAAAATGTCATACCACCGGAGAGTAGAGAAATTTTACAACAAACTGTAATGTAGTATTCTGGACTGGGTCCTGGTATCAAACCATTATGAATTTTAATGGGGAAATTGTCATATCATGTCACAATGATAAGTCCTTAGTTTTGACCATTGTACTGTGATAATGGAAAATGTTAACATTAGAGAAAAGTAGGTGTGGGTGAGACAAATGTGATAGTATCTTTGTGAATTTTCTATAAATCTAAAATCACAACAGAATTTATAAATTTATAGCATGAAGTTTGACTGCTAATTCCCTTTCCTAGAGAGGTGCCACTGATGAAGGCCATTCTCATCTCAAAGACGGAGAGAAATATTTTATATGCACTCATTCTGCATGTTGAATAGCCCAGGAGATCAAAAATAGATTTCAGTCATTAGAGATGGTAAATCAAGACATCTACTCAGCACTAACTGTCCTTAAGAGCACAAAACAAGACAGGGTAGAGATTTACATGTGAGATAATCCTGAGGTTGCCGTTATGCTTGAAGGACAAGATGAATCTATTTGGCTCAATCTGTTAATAGTTAAAACGCTACACTTTTTTAATTATAGAAAAGTATTTGCTTAAGATAAAAGCTAGCATGTTAGTAATATATAAATATTTCATTAAGTTTATATTATTTATGATAATAGCATTGTCTGTAGCACTGTCGCTCCATTGTTCATCAATTTGCTCGGGCGGGCACCAGTAATGTCTCCATTGTGAGGTTGTTGTTACTGTTTTTGGCATATCAAATACGGCACGGGTAGCTTGCCAGGCTCTTTCTTGTGGGTGGGACACTCTCAGTAGCTTGTTGGACTCTCCGAGGGGCATATATAGATTTCCCTTTATGTGATGTGGCTTCGCGACTGTGCGGTCCAGAAGTATGCTCACCCATGCATGAGGCTTGGCCTGAGCATGTGGAGAGAGGCCTGGAGTGTGGCGGCAGTGGGGTAGTGGAGGTCCGCTGCTGGGGCTGGGTCCCTTGGGGCAGGGACCGCTCTCACCTGCTCCCCTCTGGGGCATCCCTGGTGTGGAGTCCGGTGGCATGGTTATGGGGGGTCTCATTTCATGCTCCCTTCTGAGAGAAGCAGCGCAGCCATGAGTTCTGGAGGCTGGCCGATGAGGAGATGTCTTATGAGTGTGACCCCTGGGTCGCCAGAGATTGGGGGAAGCAGGCAGAGGATCTTTGCTCCTCAGTCCTGTTGAGCCCAGAGACTACACATTAATCCTGCATTAATTCCGTAATGCGGAATTACATTAATAAAGTCTTTAATTGGTAAGAAAACCAATTATTGGTAGGAAACATATTGGCAAGAAAACATACCAATCATAATCAAGAGTTTTCAAATTGACTGAAATTTTTCTGACATTATATGGATTTTCTTTTAAGAACTCTAACGTTATGGTAAGGCTATGACTCCTATGGTAAAAGCATGTGTACTGTGTGTGTGAGGTTCTCCCTTATATGTGTGAGATCATAATATTGATCCTTAACTTGGCATTGTCCTCTGAAGGCTGCCAGGAAGGCAATAACAGTACAATTAAAATAAACAAGGGGTTGGAGAGACAATATAGGGTTTTTCAGTTTCATGCCTCGCATAAAGCTGGCTCTGGTTCAATCCCCTGCACCACACGACCCCTTGAGCATTGCTGAGCATAGCCCTAAATGACAAAGCACTACCAAGAAGGGCCCAATGATCCAAACACACATAATTCTCAGTACATCCCATTGGACAGTTGTTAAATTGGCTAAAGAATGGGGAGAAAAGACCTTAGGCCTTCTGAGCACTAAGAAGGTACCCCTACTCCCCCCCAACTACATTTAAATCATTAATAACCTAAAATGATAAGAAACCTTTAAGACATCTCCCTGTTCTTTAGAATTGTTAATCTTATTGGGTATGTAAAATAAATGCATCTCAAGTACATCCATTTAAGTAAACTTGTGACTTACCATTCATTTTAATGCCTCTATTCCAGAGAAAGAAACTTTTACAGGTCAATCCTTACAAATATGAATGATTTTTAGGGTATAAAATTTGTATGCTAAGAGATCTCACATGGAGGCAACATTAGCACCTAACAAAATAAATTCTACTGAGCCCTCCAAACCTTTCATTTTGATATAAGTATCAAAATGAGAAGGCTTTTGCACACATATTCAAACCATTAATCCTAAAATACGCCTCAAAGCTACTTAGCCTTTTAGTTTAAAGTAGTTCTGTATAGTCACTGAGAGGAAAAGTATCTCAGAAGCTCACTGTTCCCTAAAGTCTATCATTTTTTAAATAATCTAATGGTGGAGAACAATAAAACAATGAGTAGCTTTTGCTCTAATTTGGTTTCTTCAGCATCACAGGATTGCAAAGGGGAAAAGTCTTTGCTCTCTGATTTTTCTTCTCTTTTTGGCTAAATAGTGGACTAATTGCTTGGTCTCAGAATTTTTCTTCATATAGTTCTACATTATTATGTTCTCAGGTTTAACAAGTTATAATTATCAGAGCCTTAAAAAAATCTGTGAAAAATGAAAAGAAACTAGGATGAGACTCAGAGTTAGGCTTTCCAGAAGATAGAAAGCTGAAATTGCTTTATAACAGGGAGGGAAATAATTCACAGCTAATTTCATTTATAATTCTTGTATTAAAACATATGTAGGAATAAGATATTTGGCATGTTTATGAGTCAACTTCACTTTGAACCTAAAGTCAACACTGGTAACAGGATACAGATGACTTAAAAATGCTCAGAAAAAAAATGAGGTAGAAATACATTCTGTTGTAGCATTGCTCTTTTCAAATGTATCTTTCTATTTTATTCCTCCATTCTGGCATAATGAATAGTGCTATTGCTGTTTAAGTCTTAAAACAGCTGCATTTCTAATTTTGGCAGATTATGAGCGATTTTTATATGGGTTGCATGTTAAAAGCAAATAAATGGAATGCCAACCAGCAGAAAGAGAGTGTGGGGCAGATGGTGGCACGGCTCAGTTATTGAACTGAAGTTCTATTAGCCACCAATCATGGAACATCAAAAAGGAATATTTGGCAGCTTTTCAAGTATAACCTAATCTTTTACCTCAAGCAGAAATATTTCATGTCCAATGACTTTTCAGACAACCATTCGGTAGCCATTCCCCAACCGACCTTTGTAATCCAAGTATCTGCCTTTCCTTCCTTTCTTTTCTCCTTCAGGTTCTACTATCATTGTTTCATATGTGCATATGAGAGAGATGAATCTGGAAAAACCTGTATGTCACAATTTCCCCATTTCAAAGAGTATCAACTGTGCTTTGGGAAAAAAAAATGAAGGAAGAGAGCATTCAGTATGCCTTTAGCAAAAAAAAAAAAAATTGAACATATATGACAATAAAGCAATTTTGACCAAACTTTATTTTCATTGCTCAACCCTGACTGATACATTTTAAAAACTGCATTGAGGATGCTAGCGTTTAAATTTTCCCCAAATCCAGAGAGTTTATTTTCTGAGAACAGCTAGCCACTATTTCAAAGAACAGTTTGGCCTTCACTAGTAGATTGTCTTAATAGTATGTAGATGCCTTAAAATTTTAATGAAACAAATAGAATATGATACAGAAATGCCATTTCAAAAGTATTTATCCAAAGATATAAAAACTCCAATTTGAACAGATATCTATCCCCCTGCTCCACCCCTCTCCGAGAGCCCAGCAAGCTACTGAGAGTATCCTGCCCGAATGGCAGAGCCTGGCAAGCCACCCGTAGCGTATTTGATATGCCAAAAACAGTAACAACAAGTCTCACAATGAAGATGCTACTGGTGCCCGCTCAAGCAAATCGATGAGCAACAGGACGACAGTGATAAAGTACTATCTCTCCCCCTATGTTCACAGCAGTGTTAGTCACAATAACAAAACATGGACTCAGCTAACTGTTCATTGATGAATGGCTTGGTATAAGAGATGTGGTATATATAAATAAATATATATACACATTTATATATGATATATAAATGACACACTCTCTCACGTGGTACAATGTATTCAAATTAGAAAAATGGATGAAACTGTTCCTTCCATAATAATAGATAGAATTTGAAGCAATTATACTAAGCAAATAAGGCAGTGAGTAAAAAATAATTATAGCTTCACTCATGTATGAGATTGTAAATAACTACAGAAAATTGGTAAAAACACAGCAAAAACTATGAAAATAATGATGGTATGAGAGGGAGAGGGGTAAAGGGGTGGAAGGAAGGAACAGAATGGTCGTTTTACAGCGGGATGTCACTCAGCTGTTACTGGTGGGTGTAGTAAAGCTTGTACACATGTAGAAAGATGAGGCAGTGCTTCCAAAATCCTCTAATATTATGAACAAATGTTTAACTAAGTTGAGTAGCTCATGAGGTCTAAAAGATAAAAGAAAAGAAAAGCTAAGTTCCCTCTGATTTAAAGTAGCCTACAGGGGCCAGAGTGATAGTAGAAGGGTTAAAGTGCTTGCCTTGCACACAGCTGATACAAATCCAGTCCCTGGAATTGCATATGGTCCCCCCCGCCTACCAGCAGTGGTACCTGAGCATACAGTTAGGAGGTAAACCTTAGAACTACTGCACGTGGCCCCCAAACCAAAACCAAAACTAAATAAAAACTAAAATAACAAGCATCTTATATAAGGTCTGAAGGTAAATTGATAAATCTTTTAAAAATAACTATTCTAGAATATATGTTACTGTCTAAATGCTCTTTTTGAACTGAAACAAAGATATTGTTTATATTTTTAAATAAACAAATAGAATATGATACAGAAATGCCATTTCAAAAGTATTTATCCAAAGATATAAAAACTCCAATTTGAACGGATATCTATCCCCCTGCTCCACCCCTCTCCGAGAGCCCAGCAAGCTACTGAGAGTATCCTGCCCGAATGGCAGAGCCTGGCAAGCCACTATAATAAAGATATTGTTTATATTTTTAAACCATAAAAGTGAACTTTGGAAAAATATGAGATAAAGCAAAGAAACAAAACCATTCATAAATTATACAGTCCATATATATATACATACATACATATATATAATACCTTGACACATTACTCTTTCTGATTTTCTTTTCCAATTCTACTATTTTCCTGTCCCCTTCCTTTGTAAAGAGATCTTCCAAGACCTTTTTATCCTAGGTAATGTGTCATCATAATTAACCATTTAGTTCAAGGATAAGAAAGTTGACATATATACACTAAGTAGTTCCTCCAGTGTTCTAGCGTGAGAAACTCAGGCAGTTTGAAATCCCTTTGATTTCAACAAGGAGATTCTGTGTAGAAGATTCTGTGTAGTAAGATAAAACTGGGAAAATTGTTGTGTCTACCATAAAGAACACATATAGGAAAAGTAATAAAGAACTGACTCGAACAACTAATAAAGATAGCCCATTAATTCAGATATGAGAGGGTGAGACCAAAGCAAGAAGAAAAATGAGATATCATAAGAGTTACATTACTCCTAAAATATGGTTGCTTAGGATACTAAAGTCTGAGAAATTTATCATGTAGGGAATTCACAAAAGTATAGTAGACAATTTCTTCTATGAGATATCTGCACCACACTATCAAAATTTTCATTTATTACATCCTTCAATATGTTTCACCAAAGAACTTTTCAGTTTGGTGATAAATGAACCAAAATGAAGTCAGATATAGAAAACAAGGATATATTACTGATATATTATGTATCTTTTCCAGGAACCAATTAATGCAAAGAGGCGAAGAAATAAAGAGCAAGCTAATATCTTATTACTTCAACTAGAAGGTTCTAAACATACAAAATCCTATGAGATACTGTTGTGCCCTCGAGGGGCAAATGTGGTAAGGTTCACATACACTAGACTATTAAACCTCCACTTTGGGGAGCAATTGTTAGATTTTTTTTTTTTTGACTATACAGAGGCCAGAGAAGAAAATATTTTGTGTGGTTTTCATTACTCTGTATTCTTTTCCTGTTTATCTGAATGAGTTACAATACTGTCCTCAATTAGAGACATACTAGATGAAAAGAGAAACGAGGGAAAAACTATGATTTCTGGCTGGATAGTCCCTTGCCAGATGGTGAAGAACTAGGCCGTAGGCTAATTTTGTGTGAACGGAGGGGCTTGATACGTTCCTCTCTGAAAACCACAGTATGTACACGAGCAGAAATCGATGGAGACTTAGACTCAGCTTCAGAGTGCATGAGTCAGCTTTTCCTATAGATCTTGCCAACTGACCCTACGGCACAGACAGCTGTTCTGCTGCACCAGGAAAGCTTCGATGTGAGGAGTGGGAGGGAGAGCAGCAGGAAAGGTCAGCCAGCGTCTCAGGACAACAGTTTCTGTTCCTTCTAGATACGGAAATAAGAAAAACAGACCTTGGAGCAAGCTATGAGCTCAGGGCTAGAGTCCTAAGGCTCCAGGTGAAGAAACGAAAACAGTGATTGAAGGGAAATGAGATTAGTACTATTGGAGGACAAATGCATTAGTCACTCTTAAAAGCTTCTTACAGACAAAGAATATATTGGGGGAAAAAAAAAGAAAAGGTTGAGAAAACTGATTTAACACAGTGAACTGAGTTAGATGGTAGAGAAAGTAACTGTCATCAGGATGCACTTAATACAAGAGTATTAAAAATTAGGAAAAGAAGAGGTATTCCATTAATTCTCATCTTACATAATAAACATGAAAAAATTGCACTGTGTTTGAAAACAGGATTATATTTTTTTAAATAAAAAAACTGCTAAATAGGAGCTGGAGCAATAGCACAGTGGGTACGGCGTTTGCCTTGCAAGTGGCTGACCCAGTTCGATTCCCAGCATCCCATATTGGTCCCCTGAGCACCGCCAGGAGTTAATTCCTGAGTGCATGAGCCAGGTGTAACCCCTGTGCATTGCCAAGTGCGACCCAAAAATCCACACACACACAAAAGCACTGCACAACAGAATTAGTTTTATTGACAATATAGTAGAAGATACTAAGATTCAAGGGGAGAAAGATTAGTCACATGATAATACTGTTATTAATAAGTTAGGCAAACAAAAGCCGATGTAGACAGTGAAGTTTAATTTCTACACAGCATCAGTAACTTTCAGATATCATATATAGACCATCAATTTAATCATTCATTTTGAAATTGTGCTAAATCAAGTATTCATTTATTTGTCCACAGAATAGAACATTGATTGCATGTGCTATGCCAAGTAACAAGGATTCAATACAAAAATAAATGGTTTCCATTTCAAGAAATGTGTGGACCAGTGGTGTCAATATGGTTTGAGAAGTTTGCTTACTTCTCATCTGCCAGATATTTGTGAGATTCTTTGTGTTTAATCCTAGGAAACCTACAGCCAGACCATAAAGATACTTTTATGGCTATTTGATTGGTAGGTGATGGATCAAATCTCAGGAAAATTAGATACCTTGTGCAACATTATGTGAGAAATACATGACATCTTAGGAGTTCAAAACAAAGTCTTTGAAAGGGGTTTCCATAATTATCAAAGTGAAGTTATGTAAACACATACTACCACATAAATTTATTATATAAATGCTATAAGTGATTTCTGAATAATATCTGTAAAACACTTAGAATGGTGTCTAACATATGAATGCTGTGTGTCCTCATATCACTATTGTTACTGTAATCACTAATTGTTATAGCAATAATATAGTAAAGAAAGTACTTATTCAAATTACTTAGTCAAAAGAAGTCAAATAAGTACAAATTAGTCAGAAGAAATAAAAAATAGCAGAATGCAAAATAATGACTATTTTCAAGTAAGGTGATTTTTTTCCAAGGAATTTCAAAATTTTTTTTATGTGCTCTGTTACCTGAAGACCATGTGCTTACCACATTGACACTTAGGGATACTAAGGTGAAAAGTAAAGTCAGAGAAGCAATGTACTAATGTACCATATCTTTGTAAATAAGGGATCTACTAAGAGGGAAATAAGGAAACCATCAAAGGAAGGAAGGAATGCATCAGAGACCCTATCTCCACAGAGTTCACAAGAGGTGGAAGGTGGGTAGTCTAGAAAATCTGCATGCTCTTTGCATGCACTTTTGCATGATAAAGGTTTTGTGTGTCACAAAATAACAAAATCTAGGTTTACTTTGGAAAAAAAAGGATGTAAAGAGAATTAATATTAGCATAAATGTGAAGGAAATACTAAAATATGTAACGTAAGCCATTGTTGGAAGAGGAATGACCTGTAGTTTTACATGTGCATAAAATTAAACTACAAAAACAAATAAAATTAAATTAAGTTACATAATTTTCGTTCTCACAAAAACCACCTGCACAGATAATTGTAACTAATGTTGCATTGAAACTGGCATCATTTAACCAGACATTTTTAGGTGTTTAAGAACAACCATAAATAATAATAATTATTATTATTTTGTTTTTTGAGTCACACCCGGTGGCACACAGGGCTTACTCCTGGCTCTGCATTCAAGAATCACTCCTAGTAGTGCTTGGGAGATTATATGGGATGCTGGAAATCAATCCTGGGTCGGCCGCATGCAAGGTAAATGCCCTACCTGCTGTACTATCACTCCAGCCCCCTTAAAGAATTATTAATTATATACTAAAGACCAAGAGTTTTTCCACCTAACTTACCTAAACAATATTAAGGCTGTGGAAGTGCTACCCATGACTAGCTATGCTTTCTTAAAAGCAAACAAGCAAAGCTATATCTGTGTAATATACTCTTCAGGAACTAATTAAGCATTGACTCTAATAATCACTCTCAAAATTTTTCTCTTTCGCCGTATCTCAGAAGAGGACACAGGTGTTAAGCACTATAATATCTGACAAAAATAAAGAAGACGGGCACAAAGATGTATAAATCAATAATTTATGGTTTTACAAAACCATAAGTAGGGCCTTGCTGGAATTTATTTTGATCATACATTTCTCCTGGTCTTTGATTTATCACTAAAGCTAACTCGATAGAAAAACATAACCATAAAATATATTTATAGTTGATCCTGTTTCAGAGTTGTAAAATTATATGATAGAATTCCATTTGAACAGGGACAGGATCACCCTATTATTTCATATTTTATATTACAGCTATGTAGAGAAAATCCTACAGAGTAGCTTAACGAGATCACAATTTATGTACTTATTAAATTTCTATTTTCCATAAAGAAGAAGTGGGTAATGGTTCTAAGACAATTTCCCTGTGAAGGAAGGGAAGCTGTAGCTCACTGCTGGTTTTGTTGTTACAAATACCATCAACTGTTTTTTCTGAAATGTAAACTCTTCAACTGTAGTCAAATGCTTTGAACAGGTTCTCAAGAATTCCTGTTTATTGGTCCAAGTTCAGAGAACTAAACTAAAGTTGAAGCGAGTAAATAGTTGCCGAACACTTAGATTCCAACTCTGGTTCTACCACTACTTCCTGCAGGATGTGGACAAGTTAAAATTTATATTCCATAGCTTTTAAGGTATCTTATTTCACTACCTCTCAGACTCCCTGCAAAGGAAACAAAGTCACTTATGTAAACTGCTTCAAAAGTTTGTCCGATTGAGTAAACAAAGATTTCTTTCTTTCTAGCCCTTGTTTTTTCCGTGGCTCAAATATTTCCTTTAGTGAGAGAGGACAAGGTAATGTAAGGAAAATAGAATTATTTTCTCAGACCATTTAGGCCATGAACATGAATCACAGAGTATTGCCTGAAGAAAGTGATGGGCACACAATTTACAAGATGTCCAGAGGAAAGTAAAAGTATTCTGTGTTAGAGTGAATTTGAAAGTGATTTTGCAGCATTTCACTTCAGAGAACTTACCCAAAAGTAATGAAGTCCTCTAGAAATTTCTTTGACTTATTTTAACCCAGTATTTCTCAAAGTTATCAGACCATGATTCTCTTCTGTTGTATGTTGAACAACCAAGACTATCACACACACACACACACACACACACACACACACACACACACACACACACACAAAATCAGCTCAGGAGAATGAAGAAAAACAATCACAGTAACAGTTACTGTGCAGAAACGCTGAATAGCTTTCTACGCATACATTTAACTTTTTTGTAATAATCTTTCTTTTTGTAATATAGGTACTAGTATTGTTCTCATTTTACAGATGAGGAAACAGGAAGAGAAAATGATGAAATGTCCTGGTAATGATGCAAATAGCAAGAAATAGAAAAAATAGAAGTAATCTGATCTGGCTTTGAAAATTATAGTGAATAATTATGCTTATCTCTTATATGTAGATGTAGAAAAAATAGACTGCATATAATTAGTAGTATATTAGGCTTTTATCCATTCTCAGTGTTATTTAACGGAACAACAAAAATACTGAAAAATGGAGGCTGCAAAAGCACTTGTACAAAATCAGAAAGGCAATCAATGTATCCAAGGCAGAGTTCTTTAGCTCTTTAGGGCAGTGACCAGGTTACTGGGCAAGAGAGTGAGTGGTACGTACAGGCAAGAATTTGGATGAGGGAAAGGGAGTAAGACCATGCTACAGCAACTGAAGTTCCCCCATGAGTCACATTTTCTCATTCTCAATCCTCTGCTATAGAAAAATGGTTAGTGTATGTCCTTAATCTCTAAAATATTTATTGATCTCCCTGCTTCCCTATTTTCAGGGACTTTTTTTTGGTCTTTGTTTTTTTTTTTTTGGTTTTTGGTCAAGGCCATGACCCCTCTGTCTGAGCACTACTAGCTTTCTCATGATGTCCTAATCTCTAGATAATGGGAAAGAAACACAAAGTGCTTTGTAAAGCAGTGTTTTGCAAAAGTTATATAACACTATAGCATGTCCTATTTAAAAAGATAAAGTCAAAAGTCTAGAAAAATGTCAATTTTTACTATAAATCACTGTATCACTGTCATCCTGTTGCTCATCGATTTGCTCGAGCGAGAGCACCAGTAACACTTTCATTGTAAGGTTTGTTGTTACTGTTTTTGGCACACAGAATATGCCACGAGGAGTTTGCCAGGCTCTGCCGTGCGGGGAAGATACTCTTGGTAGCTTGCAGGGTTCTCCGAGAGGGGCTGAGGAATCAAACCCGGGTCGGCCGCATGCAAGACAAATGCCCTACCCGTAAGATGCAATTTTCCAACATAAAAACTGATTTAAAAATTTATTTTAGAAATCTTGTGGTCTTTGTCTACATCTCATTAACCACACCTACAAGATAGAAACACACACAAGTTATTACCAATAAAATCCCCTCCACCAAGTCCAAAATAACAAAAGTTCAGACACATGAATGTAGACCTGTTATTAATTTGCTTTTCTATGGTTCAGTTCCCAGCCTATGATACAGCCCCATCATTAAGAAGACTTCAGATAAATTCCATGGACTTTATTTTACAGTTCAGTACCATACACTTGACCTTGGTTTTGGCTTTGGGTAAGAGAAATTTCCATTTGCTATTTTTTCCTACTCTAGAACAATAGCAACAATGCTAATCCTTTACTTAAAAGCAGACAAAGAAAATTTACCAGTGCTGGGTGTGTGTCGTAGGGAACTTCCATGCAGCTATTTCTTTCTCCATAACCTAACGCATGCACCCTGAGCAATCTTTTCCTGGCTTACTGTGTCCAACTGTCTGACACAAACCGTGTTGTTATTACTGTTACTATTCCTATTTTAATAAAATGAGGTTGGAACCTCCACAGCATGTTAGCCAGGAGTAGTCAGATTAGATTTAGACTTCAGAAGTTACTTGTAAATGATAGCTCTCAGCATTAAGTGACATAAACAAGAAGATATAAGAGTATCTAACATTTCTCAAAATAAAGCTTTTTCCCTATATTCTTACATTTCTACTATAGACTTACATCAGAAAAAGTTTCTGTTGGTAAATGCTGGTTAAACATAAAAAAAACCTACATTATATTTATGTTGAACTACATGGAAAAATTTAAATATTGATGGGAAAAGCAACATATCTAAATGAATTTTAACAGAAATAATTATCATCTTGAAGAGGAAATTTGCACCGCATGTTTATAGTCTGGGACTTCCTAAAGGCAACAGAAAAAGTGACCAGTGTTTCGCTCTCCTATCTCCTTACCCTTTCCAATTTGAATGAAGCTGATTCTTAATCATACTTCCAGGAAAGAGCGTTTGTCTATCCTCTTCAGACTTCAGGGATTTGTTGAAGGAGTGTGTGTTTACAAGTGTCTTTGTACCCACTATCTGAAGTACTTAGTAGCCATCATTCGTCCTGTTTCACACTACTGTAACGCAATTCAATCTTGCTCAGGCACTACTTTCTTATCAGGCCTTAATGAATTTGTAGCAACAGGATATATTAGAAGTGATGATTTTACCAAAAGAAAATCATTTTAACTGTTCTCTATCTGTGGAACTTCTAATTTGATATCCATGTGTCAATCAATTCCCATATGTTTACTGAGAATTTCATGTGTACACAAGCACAGAGATGATTAAGGTAAAAAGCCAGGTGAAATCTGTACTCAGGCACAAAGGCAAGACACTGCATGATTAATCATGATGTGTAGCTCAGGGTCTAGGGTGTAAAATAGGGGAGGTAAAGTGACTCAGATTACACACAGGTATAGCAGATCTTACTAGAAGAAGAAATAAGGACTGCATTAAGTGGCAGGCATTGAAGGGCATGTGTTGTAGGGAAGAGGAAAATTGGCAGAAATACACACCCAAATGATGACTTTATGACTGAAAATTGCAGTGAATGAGACAAGAGACAGGTATAAGCATTTGATCACCAAGGGCAAATGGAGGAAGAGCACTACAAAGTAGAGAATTCAGATTTAGAGCCATGAGTTTCTGGTGAGGTCAGAAATGGGACCATGCTGCAGGATATTGACAAAAAAGAGTAATGACAAGGAACAGAAGAGTTCTCAATATGTGTGCTAGCAACTCCAATCATGAACGGGTACTCAATCTAGAAAGATCAAAAGTTTGATGTTCATGTTACCTACCTGGCTAAAAAGAGAAATGAGCCTTCAGGAAAGAACTGTAGCACTGTAGCTCTGTCCTCCTATTGCTCCTATTGTTCATTGATTTTCTCTAACAGGCACCAGTAACGTCTCCATTAGGGGACTTGTTGTTACTGTTTTTGGCATATTGAATATGCCACGGGTAGCTTGCCAGGCTCGGCCGTGTGGGCAGGATACTCTCGGTAGTTAAAGCAAATCACCTAAATGCAGTATTACAAAATAAGAACTGATGTGATATGGGTATGATTGGGAGTTGGTAAGAGTGGTAGGAAAGTAACTCAAGGCACTGGAGAATGAGAGGAAAACCCGAGAGTGGAGGAAAGTAAGAGGCCCAGTTTTCTGCACTGAAGCAAATGATTACACCACTTTCATGCAGGGATGCCAGAGTACAAGCGAGGCAAGGAAACAAGAAAAACATCTTTGATCTCATAGACTCAGAGTGTGAAAGCGTCTGGTAAAGAAAGCAAAAGATGCGGGCGAGAGGGGGTATGCAATAATGCAGGTCATGGGGGTTTTAAAGAAAAACTTACTTTTCACCTTCATTAAGAAAAATCACATAATTAATTAGAATGGAAGAGGAACTAAGAGAATATTGTGACCAAGGGAGTGGCAACATAGACTATGGGAGATGGGAACAGAATGGAATGCACATGTGTGGGCATGTATATTATCCACGATATGTATTTATATTTGAGTATGTGTCTGAAAGGTTTTTCTGAGCCTTTACTGAGAGACAGCTGAGACAAAGTTCTGCCTTTAAAAGTCCCCACAGTCATTGATGTCAGGAAAACAGGAGAATAAAAAAGGCTGAACACAGAGGTGTTGATCTTTCACAAAGAAGACTGAATTCTTGTCCTGGTGTAGCATGGGCATCTAGAGGTTTCATCAGGTCAGGGACAGGGTTGGGGGAGTAGGATGTCTCAGAGAAGCTGAGAAACACGCAAATGGGCTGCCCTATCCACCACGAGCACTCCCACACACAGCCTGCTTTCAATCTGTTTGCTAAAATGAAGCCTTGGATAATAAAAGTAAAACCAAAAGAAAAATAAATGCAGAAATGCAATTTAAAAAAAAAAACTCAGATATTTATGGACACTGTCATAGAGCGAAATAAGATGAGGAAAACACATTGAATAATTTTGCAAAGCAGTCTGACTATAAGTTTAATCTGAATTATATAGAGAAATAGATTTAGTACATGATTTCCTTGAATTATTTACTTCAGGCAGCCCCTAGTGTTCAGAAACAGGAAACTCAGAAAATGACATGTCTAGGCATTAGTTTAATGAAAAAATAAACAAACAAAAACATAGAAGCTTTTGCTTTTTTGTTTATGGAGTAACCGGAAATTCTATAAACAAGAGGAAAATTATTACTTCTATTTAGCAAAGCAAGTGGTTGTTTAATAGACCTTATTCACACAATAAAAATGTGGAAATCACGGACCTCACACAAATGCAAGATGATCAATAAAGACAAAGTGAACTAGACTGAATCACAGCAAAGACAAACAGAATTATAATTAGTGTACCCAAGTTCTGGACTCCAAACTATTTGAGGAACGGGGAAAAAGAAGTCTAAAATCATTAAAGCTAATAGATTTCCACTAGTCAAAGAAATAGCAGTCAAAGAAGGGCAGAGAGAAGAAAAGAGTAAAATGTTCTGTTTCTCAATAATGATTAAGTTTTAACAAAAATAAATAGTAAATATCTGGACCTATTTATTCACAACCACTGACTGACTTGAATGGTAAAGATATCAGCTATAGGTGACCTTCCGTCTTTTATATTTTTTAAAGATAAATGCATCCTCCCTTACCTGACCCACACCCCACTTTGATAGGCAAAGTCTGATTACTAATTTCTAAACCCTAAGAAAAACTAAATTTGAATGAGGGAATATAGTCATTTTTCAGAGAAAAGAGTGAAGTAACATTAATTGATATGTAGAGACCAGTTAATTCCTCACCCCAAAGCTCTGCCCCCCTCTTGGAATTGGCTAATAACTATAGGGATATTGATTTTGGCTCAACTAAAGTAATGTTTTTTTTATTTCTTGGCTTCCGAGACACATTAGGCTCTAGACTTCGATCTTCACTTTCCTTATATGTGCACTGCTGGGAAGATAAGAGAAATGAAAGTAAAAGAAGTGACTGGGTGTGAAATCTTCCAATTCAAAAGAAACGTTTTTTCCATTTCATGTTCTGTTTCCAATATCATTTATTGCTTATGAAATAATCAATATATTTTTGCTTGTTCCAATATAATCTGATTACGAAAAAAGCCTTAAAATTTTAATTGAGATGAATCTGAGATGGATCTCATGTTCCTTAAAAAAGTTCCTTAAATTTTCATTTGAGATGAACTTGAGATGTATTTCATGTTCCTTAAAAAGAATTCTTATGTCCAAGAATTATTTTAATGCCATGTATTAATCTAGGGATGGGGGAAAATACAAACCTGACAAGACAACTTCAATAAGGTCACCTTCCTGGATATCGCTTGCTGCTTTCACCAGCTGAAGGATGTTTTCAGAGGTAGGATCATGGCGAAAAAGCAGGATCTTATCATACATTCCATAGAATCCACATTCAGGGAACTGTAAAAACAAAACAATAGGTAAAATAACAAAATTCTCCTAAATTTAAAATAAAAAACAAATAACAGGGCATCAACATAAATTAGAGAAGTTTAAAGTATGTAAAACTAGTACAAATAAAATCAAAATTGAACAGCTATTGAAATTGACAAAATTCCAAGATAGGAAATTAAATATAAGTACACGTACATATTTACAATAAAAGCAATGATGACAAACAATCTTTTCATTAGAAGAACAAGAAAATAAACTACAGCATAAAATTAAAAAAATTTCTTGCCAAAAGATAGCTAAGCAGTGTGCATTTTCAAATGCAATCTAAAGTAATCCAAAAGCATGAATGATAATAGGTTTATTAGAATTCCATTACAATTATTGATAAAATTTGTTGCAATAAGGGGCAATTCATTTTGGCAAATTAAAATCTTAAAGTCAGTAAATCTAAAAAAATATTTTGTGTGGGAGGTTGGAAGAGGCAGGCGTTTATCTATATCCCTTAGATTTGGGAAACTATCAAAGGTGACAATTTCCTCTTCAGTTGCTGCATTTTACTGCATTCAGTTTTCATTTAATCTAACTGAAATAAGTAAGTAAACAGGCAAACGTATTTTAAGCTTATGGAATGTGTGTTCTCTTTACAAGGACAATGTGCTCATTACTAAAGTATACCATCCAATAATACATATAATAAAAATCAAATGCATGTTGCTTTTACAGTGGAAAATTCTGGAAAATTAAGAGTAAAAATACTATTATAAGTCGATAATATTAGTGTTGCATTCCCCCTTTCTTTCTAATGCAAGAAAGGACCCTCTTTCAAAACATAACTGACCAGTTCCATTTTAAAAGAACTTTTTGACTAAAAAGGACACACTTCAAGCTCTAAAAGAAAATCTCAAATTGATTATAAAATTCTGACCCATAAATTCAGGAAGAGTACAGGACAAAATACATTTAAAACAGCATTGAATATTTTTATTAGAACAAATAAACAACCCCAGCTAATTACTTATGTAAATGAACTCTTTTACTGTACATGACGTCCACATAATGATTAAGGATAATAAGAAAAGTATATGACATCCTCATAATAATTAAAGGTTACAAGCCTTTAATAAACTAGTATCTGTAGTGTAGTGGGAAAAGGTTACAAGAAGGAAAAAAATTTGCCTTTTATATTGGGATAGGGCTACGATGCAGTGCTCAGGATGTCACACCAAGAGAGGCTGATGATATAACACAGAGTCTAAGGAAGAAAAGCTGAGTGGTCCCTGAGTGCTGGAGACTACCAGGTTCATCTTCATAGAACTTAGGGACCACCACATCACTCTCAGCAGAGCTTGGTGCAGAAATCACACAGTGCCAGTTCACAGACCCTGTGAGCCTCTTATTTACCTCTGACCCCTGTACTACCTCCTGCCCCTCCCCCAATTTTTTTTTTACTAGTCTTGACAACTGGTGAAGAATCTAACATTTATGACAGCAAGTACAGATCTTAAGGAAATATTACTGGACAGATATATTCAGAATGAGATATTCTGAAGATAAATACAACATTCTAAATTCTTCTTATTCATAAAATCAGAGGCTAGGATGACAAGGCACTGGAGTGATAGCACAGCGGTAGGGCGTTCGCCTTGCATGCCGACAACCAGGGTTCGATTCCTCTGCCCCTCTCGGAAAGCCCAGCAGGCTACCGAGAGTATTGCGCCCGCACGATAGAGCCTGGCAAGCTACCCGTGGCATATTTGATATGCCAAAAACAGTAACAATAAGTCTCACAATGAAACGTTACTGGTGCCCGCTCGAGCAAATTGTTGAGCAATGGGATGACTGTGACTGTGATGATGACATGAGACTTTTTGTTCTGTTTCAGCACCACACCTGGCAGTGCTTAGACCTTATTTACTCCTGGTCTGGGTGCCAGGGGTTGAAACTGCTTGGCTGCATGTAATGTAAGCACCCTACTGGCTGTACAATCTATCCAGCCCCATGAAACATTTTACAAATTAAAGATAAATATACTCATGATATCCCCTTGCTCTCAAGAGTCTGTTAACAAACAGGCTTAAAACTGTCCATTACTGCATAGTATTCAGTCAGTTGGCTTCCTTAAAATAAACACAAGAGCTAAATGATGTCATTGCTTCCACTGTGCTAATTAAAATAAAAATATAATAGTTCTCTTTTTTTAGTAATTTCTCCAATATTACTAGATTAGGAAAAAGGGGAAAAATTCCCTGCACCCAACTGATAAACTTGGTGATTTACATATTGTAAATTTGGTAAAATTATCAAACAATTTGATAATTTACATATTGTTTTAAGCATTGATTGAAATAAAATGAATGTATATACGCATCTATGAAGTTTGAAAAAACATTCATAAACAGCAACAAAATCACAATAAGGCCACTAAACATTTTCATCTGCCCTGTGAGTTTTACTGTGGTCCCTTAGAGTCACTGTTGTCCACAATCTGTACTCTAGCACAGATCTAATCCCTGTAACCAAAGGCTAGTTTGCTTGTAAATTTTATAAAGCTAGAAACTACGCAGCATGTGTGTATAATAAAGTATATAAACTTCTTCTAGCACATTTTCTTTTGTTCACTAAGAAGTTTTTGAGTCTTACTTAGACATACTGCATTTAAAACAGATCTTGTTCTCATTAATTATATTTCCTTACAACAATTTAGGTTAATTATTTATTCTTTCACCCACAACAGTGCATTTGATACTTTACAGTTTATCACTATAACAGGTAAAAGTGCTTTGTGTACAATATTTATGTACAAGTTGCAGTGCTTTTTATACCTTACATAAGTATATAAGAATACAATTTTGGGTCATATGATGTGTATATTTGATCTATATGCCTGCCTTTATGCAAATATCACATTGTACTTATTTTTTACTAAAACCTAAAGTTCAAGTGTGTATCTTTTTCCTTTTTATACTGTTTTACATAATGTAGGTTTTTTGCATTTTATCAATTTCTACAAAAACATCTGCTGTGATAATTTTCAATGATTTGTGTTGAAGTATAAAGTGTGTAAAACTAAATGTGGACACACTGATTTTGTGATGAGCACAGTATGTTGCTTTATTTATTAATTTTTTTAAACTTTTTCTCAAAATGTTTTGTCTTAGATTATATTTCTTAGAGAAACATTATTATTGCTAAAGATTGAGAAATAAATATATAGTAAGAGTCACTGTCATAGTGTATAAACAATTTTTGAGAAATACATACCAATATACCACACATACAGCATACACCCACAGCCAATATATAGAACAGTTTCTTCATTTTTAGTAAACTTCTTCCCTAACACATAGACCAAGACAAGCACTGATTTGTTTTCTATTCTATAATTTAGTCTTTTTAAGAGAATCACAGAAATGGTATAAAATTTAAATTTTTGAATTGGCATTTTTTTACTTAGCATAATAAATCTGAGATCGGTTCAGGTTTCAAGGACCATTAGTCTATCCCTTTTCATTACTAAAGAATTTTCAATTTGTTCATTTCTTAGCTGAGGGGCATGTGAGTTAGTTCCAGATATTCAATATTAAAAGAAGGTACTGTAAATGTTCACTTACAAGTTGTTCTATAATTTTAAAAATCTTTTAGGAGTTTATAGAATTATCAAGATAACTTCTTAAGCAGCCAGTAAATGGTTAACAAATTGTTTTTACCAGTATGAGAGCTAAAGTTTCTCTGCATTCTCATAACAAGCAGAGGGCAAGGGTTCAATTTAATTTTAGACCATCTAATCAAAGTATAATAGTATATCATATTTGGGCCAGAGTGATAGTACAGCAGGTAGGATGCTTGTCTTGCAAACACTTGGGTTTATCCTGGGGCAGCACCTATGGTCACTGAGCCCTGGCTGGAGTGAGCCCTGAGCACAGAACTAGGAGTAAGCCCTGAGGGCATAGGCAAAAAAATACAAAACAAAAAAATCATAGCTATAATTTACCCAGACTTAACAATAATGATGTGGAATATCTCCGCACACACTTGCAATAAACTCTTTTGAATCAGTTTTTAAAATTGTTTTTTTTGTTGTGTTCTAATAGTTCATTATAAATTCTAGATAAAAGTTGTTTATCAGTCGTGTCTTTCACAGATATTTGCTTCTAGTCCGTGACTTGTCTTTTTATTGTTTTCTGAAGTTCTGATCCACTAGGAAATAATTTTAAAAGAAGTTAAAATTATGAATTTGTGATCAGTTTCTCATGTTCTGCAAGATTTGCATGAAAATGAGGTAAGTTCTTCCTTAAGTATTTGTTAGAATTCTCTAGTAAAGTCACCAGAGTCTGATTTTTGATAAAAGGTTCAGACTGCATATTTAATCTACATAACTGGTATAATACTAGTTATATTTCAATCTCCTTTAAGTGAGCTTTTGGTAATGTATGTCCTCTAAGAAATCTATTTGTTTCATCTGAGTTGTCAAATCCATGAGGATTTTTTTTAAACATGATTTCCTTATGATCCTTTTAAACTATGTTGGGACTGTACAGATGCCACTTTAATAATTTCCTATATTTATAATATTTATTCTCTACTTCTTTCACAATTAGTATGACTGTTGATCTATATAGTTATATTTATGCTAGTAATATAATATTTGGTTACTATCTTTTTAGGGGCTGGAGCAATAGCACAGCAGTAGGGCATTTGCCTTACACGTGGCCCACCCAAGTTCGATTCCTCCGCCCCTCTCGGAGAGCCTGGCAAGCTACCGAGAGTATCTTGCCCACACAGCAGAGCCTGGCAAACTACCTGTGGCGTATTCAGTATGCCAAAAACAGTAACAAGTCTCACAATGGAGACGTTACTGGTGCCCTCTCGAGCAAATCGATGAGCAACGGGATGACAGTGACAGTGACAGTGACTCTCATTTTGAAATTAAATTGTTCCATGCTTAAAGTTTAACTCTACTTACTCAAAATCACCTGGTCTAGTCAGGGTCTATTATAGTTTCATGCTAACTTTAGAGTTGCATTTCTACTTCTGTAAAAAATATGCTACTGGAGATGCCAAAGAAATAATACAGCAAGAAAGAAGCATGCCTGGCACTTAGTCAACCAGAGCTTGATCCCCAGTTTCCTGAGTGCTACCAAGAGTGATCCTTGAGCACAGGCCCCTGAACATAGTTAGGTGTGACCTTGAAAAAACAGCAACACAAATGTTACTGGGATTGCTAAGGATTATATTGAGTGTACAGATATATATGGGTAGTAAGCTATTTTAATAATATGACATTTTGAAATAATAAACTTAAGATTTTATATGATTGTGTCTCTTTCAGTAATGTTTTAAAAAAATTAGAGCATAAATCTTGCTTCACATGTTTCCATGTGAATTCCAGGAATCTCTTTCTGGCTACATCCAACATGTCTAACATTTCTGGTCTGTCTGTATTAACTCTTTTACTCCTGATTATGGATCACTTCTTTCCTACTTTTACACATGTGTACTTTTAAAATAAGATACCAGATATTATGACTAATGAGAATGCTTGGAATTAAACATTATTTAAAGATTCTTCTTGAAAAAAAGTTGATATTTGTTTTGGCAAAACATTAAGGGACTAGAAAATCAATTTTATCTTTCCAAAGTTTGTTTTCAAAGTGTTGTTAGCACGGCTAGAGAGTGGCATTTGCTCTAGGGATTGCTTAGATCTGCTACTAATGCAAAACTCTTGAACATCTTTGTAGAATACCACAAGAGCTCAGTGAAATCTATTCTATTTGTCAGAACCCAACTCTCTCAGCTCTATTAGAACGCTGGAGAGTGTTCATTTCACAGAACTTTTTTTTTCTTATAGATTTCCACACAAATTCAATTCTAATACTCACTGGACTACAAGGTATGCTTTTTGTTTGTTCTTCATGCATCTTCTACTTTTCCAGCATTTTACCCTAAAAAATGCCATTGACTTGGTATCCTTGAGCTCTATCCATTCCAAGACATCAGTGAGTTAGACTCTGTTTGGGTTCTCTTTTTTCTGTATACAGAATATACAGATTCTGTATACAGATACTATATTCTGTATCCTGGCTCCAGGCAGAAAGCTGAGATGATTGTAGTATTGAACCCTGCTCACTACCCTTTCCTCACAGGCCACAACTTTGTGTCTAAAATTAGCTTTTTATTCATTTTGTGTTGTTTTTTATGCATGCTCCATATGAGATATTTCTTATGAATAGAAGTCAAAGTTTCTTGTGCTTTCAAAAGATAGACTATTGACCTCTTTACTCAAGAAAAAGACAAATGATTTTATTTTAATTTCATCTGCAAGAAAAATAAATAGAAGAAAAATAAGATATCCAGGGACTGGACAGATAAATACAATGGGTAAGGTGGCTTTCGTGCCGTGTGGCCAACCCTGATGCAGGTGCCCTGAGCACCTCAGGACCAATCTCTGAGTAGAAATCCAGGACTAATTACTGAGCAGAGCTGGGTGTGGGCCACACCCCTAATAAGAATATATCCATAATTAATGAGTGCATTTGAAGGGAAGAATCCTGGCTACATAAGAAGTATGAGTGAACATTCAATGTCAGGCATCAAAGCTAGGGTCTCACACATGTGAAGTATGTATGTGATCTTGAGCAATATTCCTGACTCCCTCATGGTTCATTTTAAGGAACCTGGGTTTGACTCAGTGGTACAGTGTCTCCCTTACAGGCATGACGCTGGAGAGTTAGCCCTGACACAAAACACGTGTCAAGTGCAACCCCCACAGTACCACTGTCTGTTATCTGTGCCAGTGTGTGTTCTCTGGTGCAACTCAACCAGGTATGTGTGAGTACCACAACCATATGTGCAGTCCTTGTTCATGCCAGCAGCAGCAGCAAAAACAAATGGGAAGTAAATGTGCAGAAAGTACGTTTTAAAAATCAGAAATAAAAAATTAAAAAATAATAAAAAATAATAAAAATCAGAAATGAAATAAAAATACAAAATTTAGTCACCACTATATAGGCTTCAAACATCAATGTTAAACTACGTAGCGTTAAACTTAAAAGATTAAGGTGCTGTCCTTGATTTATTATATAAATGTTCTTCAAACTATAATACATGAATTAATATACAGATCCTTTTAACCTTTTCACAACCATGGGCACTTGATTTTTATTTGAGACTGAAGAGAGAAATGTTTAAGAGCTCCAATGTTCAGGTTGAGGTAAACAAAGACTGACACTGGACAGAAAGAAGATGCAAAATAATTGCTCTCTGGAAAAAAATCTAAGCTGCACAATGTTTCCTAGCTAAAGCCTTTTCAATGTACTTGTACACTGGAAGGGTCAGTTGGGAAAACTGAAGGTTCTTAGGAGACAAGGACACTGGCAGTTTATCACAATTGTACTGCAAACTGAACTTATCCACATTCGCTTGTTTTCTTCAAGGACATACCTATATTCTATTTCTCTCCAATCCCATGTGGCTGACATTCTATGCTGTGCCACCTTATAAAATTAAGGGTAGAATGGAACAAATAATTTGGTGTTCAAAGAGACACTGAATGTTTAAAATCAATTCTGAATATCTCAAATCCTATATATATATGTGTGTGTGTGAAGTATTACATGTTAATCTAGTAATATATTCATTATATAATATACATATATACATCACATAAAACCCTAACAATTACTCTGACTCAGAATATTTTTAAAATGAGAATAAGTTAAATAATACCAAGATGAGTTACGTAATAAAGTTACTGAAAAAAGCCTAAGTCTTTTAAACAAAGTCGGAATTATATACGTTCATGAAGGTAATAATCATGAAGGTAATAATTCCATCATAGGAGCGATAGCTGTGTGACTATTATTGCTCCCATATACCTTCCTAACAGATCACAGAGCTGGTTTTTCTCTCTCATCAAGTTGTTCAGAAACTGGTGTAGAGACCTGTGACCCAGGCACAGGTTGAACTCTACCTCTGCAAGACAGTTGTCATGGCCGTGAAAGATGAGGTCATAAATTTATTGTTTTATATTGCACCTTTTCATGGGATAGAAATAAACCCATGCACCTTTATCCTTTACTGTGAAGGGAAAAAAAATCTTTTATGCAACATGTTCTGCTTGAATAAAAACTATACACAATGAGACTTTCAAAATTATATTTGAAATGGATGTCTACAAGGTGAAAAGTGTAAGGGAACAATGCCTGACAACTGAGAAGCGAACGTATTGGGGGAAAACACTCATAGAACAACATTCCCTAATTTGGTCATAATCATCTGTTTTTATGTGAAGGTGTGTGAGCTTTGAAATCTGAAAACCCTCATTAAACTAAACAGGCTTTCAGAAAGGCTCAGAGGCTTGTAAACTCAGCTGGAGCTTATTACAAGATCAGTTCTGTGTTTCTCACAGGCTTTGTGGTTGTGCGCGCAAGCGTCTGAGATAAGTGATTTCAAGCTCTCTCCACATTTGACTCTAACAAAACTGGCCACTGTGAAAATATGGCCAACAATCCCGGCACTGGTCCTAAGCTCTTTAATTCTACCCTATGCTGGAAGCCTCTGTGCTGCTGTGTGTATCATTTGGCATTTTTGACCACAGAGCACAATTCACTGTTACATTTCACTATAAATTCATGGCTGGCCAGACAATGTGCTCCAGAGTAGAATAAATACATGTTTTAATGAGTAGCTGAAATGTGACCTGGCCAACTGGAACTCGAAGGAACAAAGGGTCCTTTTCCATAGTTGAGGCCAATCACAAAGGGCGAGGAGCAAGCAATACCAGAAACAAATTAATCCATGACTAAGTCCAACAGAAAAGGAGAGATGGCCTGACTAGGAAATAAAAATACATTGCCAGTTTCCTTTCACTAAAAGGTGATGGAACTTCTGAAGCTGAAATTATTTTGCTCAGTAACTTAGTATCTTGGGCTGTTGAACTGAGATGATTCCCATCAAGTCATATTCCAATGTACTACCTATTGCGAAGCAGATCAGAGGAAAAAGAAATTAAAAAGATTTCTTCGCTTCTGAACTTAGTCAAAATACATCTCAAGTGATCTTCCAAAAAATGAGAATGATGCAGACGTATGTTAACTATTTTAATAATAAAAAGTATAAGTGAAATGTCTCTGGACTCCTTTGGTAAAGTTTATCAAAGTGTTGCTAGAATTTTTTTTTTCTTTTTGCATCACACCCGCTGATGCAGAGGGGTTACTCCTGGCTCTGCACTCAGGAATTACCCGTGGCGGTGCTCAGGGGGCCATATGGGATGCTGGGAATCAAACCTGGGTGGGCCGAGTGCAAGGCAAAAGCCCTACCCGCTGTGTTATTGCTCCAGCCCCAAAGTGTTGCTAGATTTAAGGTATAAAAATGCAGGAAAATTGGACAGTTAAAGGTGGTTTTGAATGCAGTCAATATTAAGACCAATTGTGTTCTTCTGGAAGATATTATAATAGAGAACTAAGCAAACAAATTATTAATTTATATTATAAACGTACCTCTAAGATCCAAGCCATTCACTTCATACACATCTCAATTTACCAAAAAATAAAACTCAAATGATATACTAAAACTTCTGTATACCCATTAAAAACAAACATTTAGTGAATACCCAATTGGTGATAATTACATATACTGTACAACAACTCTAAGGATTAATTATGATTTGGTTCATTCCTTTAAAAAGTATGAATCCTTAAATTTTCACTGACAGACAAGTTATCACATATAAATAAAAAGGGAACAGAAAAAGTGAACATCTATATTCTTTAGTGACATGTTTCTGAATTGTGTTCCATCTGGGCAAGGCTCTTTTAGTTGGTGATTTCATATCCTCAAAAGGAGGAACATAAAAAGAATTCCACACTGTGACCACACAGCTATGTGACTAATTTCTGACTTTAATCTTAGGAAACAGAAATTCAAAAACAAACCTTTTAACTTTTGTTTTTATCCTCATCCTTCCCTGTTCACACCGTATGTCAGTCCCAAATCCAAACAAGGCAAAAAATAAACAGTATTCTATCACAATAACTTAGAACTGCTATCAAAGAGAGGGTGCAATTGTATCTTCTTGCATCAATTTTTATTATAAATGCTGTCTGAATGATGTCAGAACTTGTGAAGATAAATAATCTCATTTTCATGCAATAATTTTAAAGCTATTTTTAGTTACTGAAATTATGAACACTATCTGATTATGTTGGAATAGGAACATTCATTATATACATTTCCCATGAAAAGCAAAAAAATTGTTCACTGCAGAGTCAATAGCATATACATTTCTCATTCTACTTGATATTTTCTGGGCTACACACATGCTGTCCAAATGCAGATAACCTTAGTAAAGAATTATACCCATGGCCTTGCTTACTCTGCAGTTTTCTCTCATGCAAACACTCCACAAACCTACTGCTTCCTTTGGATAAAGCAAGCATTGAGAGGTTGGAGAAACTGTACATAAGGTAGGGGCTTGCCTTGCATATAACTGACCAGGGTCCAATTCCTGGTATCCCTATGGGCATGATATGATTCCTCACATCCCGCCAAGAGGAATCCCTAAGTGCAGAAACAGGAGTATATATTGAGCACTGCTAAGTGTGGCCCAAAAACAAACCAAAAAAAAAAAAAAAGGAAAGAAAATAAAAGAAATTCCTTACATTAGGAATCTATCGACTTCAAAATCCTTCAAGGTCTAGATTACTATTTTTGGAGGGCTAGCACCCAAACACTGATTGGAGCTTACTGCTGTCTATGAGTTAAGGGATCAATCCTATTTGTCTTGGAAATAAAACTAGGACCAGTCACATGCAAGAGAAGTGCCTTAACCTCTGTAATTTCTCTCAAGCTAGCCCCTATGGTCTAAGTTTAAAAATACAGGTCAGCTTGGCTAATCCTCCTCTTGAGACTCTATTAGCCACAAGAATTCCCTTTCTCCTTGAATACAAGGCATGACTTATCTCACTCTCGCTTTCCTAAACCCAACCCAAGGCCTCTGACTTCTGCTTATAAGTCACTTTCTTCCTTTCTAGTCACTTCCCTTTCATTACACTCAAAACCCTATTGTTTAAACAACCATTTTTAATTTTAACTTTGAAATTAAACTTTAGACTTACCCTCAATTATATCTTAACAAAGGAAACAAAGGAAAAATATCTGAGATAGCATAGAATTCATCAATGATATGCTTGGAATCTTTGGAATATGGAATTTTGATTTATTATCAAATGGTAGATTTTTAGCTATATTTCGAAAAGCAGTTACGCTAAAAGGCTACAAGGATCTATAGATGTGTATGGCTCACATGGGTGAGTCTGGGCTTGTCTCATCCCTAATACCACAAACAAAACAGAACCATAAACAACATATAACATGTATATAATCTGGACCTTAAGTACCTTTGGAGAATAATATCATAAATGTTCTTCTCTGAGTATATAAGTACATTGATGTTTTATCAAGTACTGCTAAAATATGTTTAATAGGCTCAGTATATCTTAAAATAACATGTGATTCAGTGTAATGTTAACTGTTGACAGAATTTTTTTTTAACTTGAGTAATGTCATTATTAAAAATATAAAAGCAATAATAAATAGTGACTTAATATATCATTAACTATAATTTGGCAACTTCTGTGTGTTGTGTTCCTGGATTTATTTTAAATCACTGCTTTATTATATGTAATTTTTAAGTTTTAAAATAAATGTTAAAATTAAGCAATTATAGGTGGTAATAATTAATGAGTCTCATCATTGTTGTGTAAAAACATATCCTACTTCTTTATACTTTGACAGATTACTAGTCAGTGCTAGCTATTAGAAGTCTTGGTAGAAACTTGAAATTATTCACACAACTGTAATTAAGTGTGTGGATGTGGAAGTTTAGAAATAGGAAAAAATGTACTTCACACTCTTTGTCTCAACTGAATAAAATTGTCACCATTGTATAGTTTAGACTTTTATAAGACTACATATTTGTTCATTATTTTAATGAAATAATGATAATGGATGCAAGTATTGGATAAAATGAAGACTACGACAGTATCTGAAAAGTTTTAAAAAAAAATTAATAATATCTTTGGAAGGAAAACCTGCCAGAAACTATTTACCTTCTCTTTTTAGAGATGAGAATATTTAGACCTAGAATATATCAAGTTTATCTATTCAAGGTCACAACAGTATGTAATGCCAGAAATAGTATGAGTAACCTAGTCTCCTAAATCTTACTTTTTAATTTTCCCTGTCAGTTCTCCCTCTTTTAGAAAGCCTAAATTTTCAGCAAACAGTGACTCTGAACTGAATTTGGGACTCTTTATTGCCATAACTATTTCACATAGCCTTACAAATTTTTGTATTCTGAATAAAATCAAGATAAATCTTAAAATATCACTTTTAAAAAAGAACTATAAAAAATAACATATACAAAATATTGACTATACATTTCAAGAGATTTACACCTAGTTTCATAAAATAAAAAATTAAAAAAATTAAATTACATTTTTATGGGAAAAATTGTACATCTTATGCCATCTTCATTAAGAACAACAAATGTGTGTGTGCATGTATTACACTGTAGGATTCTATTTAGGGTGCAAAACTCATACTTTCTATTAAATCCAATTTAATAGAATTTTAAATTCTCAATTTTATCACTAAAATACACAGACTGAAGAACAGAGAATGATAAATTAATAACAGATTTGCAATGGAGTATTTCTATAACCACCGAATATAGCACCAGTACTAATAGAGTCATGGAATTATATAGTGTGTAAATTTATGAAAGTCTGTCCAAAATAAATCTTCTGAGGGAGAAAAATGACAGAGGAAGAAAGGAAAGGGAGGGAATGAGGGAAGGAAGGAACATTACTTTTTAACTGCTCTCTTATTGTCTGAAATGTGTTGTTTTTAATAAATTAATTCCGAAATCATTTCTTGAAAATTAATAGGAAAATATCCATAATGATAGTGAAAAATCACCTGAACAAACCACAGAACACATTAAACACCAAAGATCTCTCCTAAGAGTTACGTATAGTCACATTCTGCCAATGGCCTTATATCTAGACCAAACTCCCTGAATTCAGTGATGAAATGAACATTTACCAAAGTATATGTACTTATGCCATGAGAGGCTCTATGACAAGGCTGAAATAAGTTTAAAGTCTGTGGGAAGTAGGGGGTTAGGAAGCACAAAAGATAAGGTACCGGTCTTGCACATAGCTGACCCAGGTTCAATCCCCAGCACTGCATATGGTCCCTTAAGCACCCCCAGCAGTAATCCCTGAGCAAAAATCCAGGAGTGAGGCATACAATATACAATACAATCAGGCATTCCCCCTACCAAAATAAATACTGTCACTGTCACTGTCATCTCATTGCTCATTGATTTGGTCGAGCAGGCACCAGCAATGTCTCCATTGTTAGACTCCTTGTTACTGTTTTTGGCATATTGAATACGACACGTGTAGCTTGCCAGGTTCTGCCATGTGGGCGGGATACTCTCAGTAGCGTGCCCGGCTCTCTGAGAGGGATGAAGGAATTGAACCTGGGTCGGTCTCGTGCAAAGCAAATGTCCTACCCGCTGTACTATTGCTCCAGCCCCCCAAATAAATACAAATAAAATAACAAAACTGTGTAGCTCTCTTGAAAATTTATTGTGATATATCATTGTTTATAAAATAGCATATTTCCTAGTCATATTTCTATATTTAACACATACATGAATACAGCACACAGTACATGTGTATATGCCTAAATATGCATGCATGTATACATATATACATAATATATGTAACATATACCCATAATTATATGCTTGTTTATTATTTGCCAGGAATACTACAGATATCAAGTAAACTAATATAAACTTTCTTTACTAGGGGCTGGAGCGATAGCACAGCAGGTAGGGCGTTTGCCTTGCATGCGGATGACCTGGGTTCAATTCCTCCATCCCTCTCAGAGAGCCCGGCAAGCTACCTAGAGTATCCTGCCCTCATGGCAGAGCCTGGCAAGCTTCCCACAGCGTATTTGATATGAAAAAAATAGTAACAAGACTCACAATGGAGACATTACTGGTGCCCGCTCGAGCAAACTGATGAACAATGGGAGGACAGTGCTGCAGTGCTACAGGGCCAGACCCAACATACTTTATGTTTATAAAATTGAGATTTTTTGGACCACTTTGTTCTTCATAAGAAAGGTTAGGAGGGAAACAACTCTGCAGGATACATCAGGAATACAGAGTGTTCTTCTGTATCTGCTGGTCTCCCAAAGTTTCAGTACAGCTTATAATGTTTCCTCTGGCTCCAGAAAGGTCCTGAAACTGAATGCCATAAACTAAGGTGTTTTTTCTTTCTAGTTTTAAGAATTGTTTGATAAATATGTTCATCATACATAAGATGCCTTATTCCTCCTTAACACTATATTTGTAGAATGATGATTTATTTACCTAGTTATCTAATAACATTCTGGTGTAATTTTCTTTTATTGTACTAGAACCAGGCAAGACCATAGATTTGGATGTTGGCATTAAAACTGTGGAATTCCATTGTTCTGAGTGCTCGTAAGGATTCCTTGGTTCCATGGATAAAAATCTCATTTCCTGAAGGTCAAATCCTCAAGAAGCTGGTGATTTTTTTTTTCACTTTCGTACAGATAAGCAGGCAGTGCATATGATTTAAAGAATCAAACTGAAATTTTTTTATATATTTTGATGTTCCTTGAGATAGGAAAAATTTATTCTCCCCTTGTAAAATGCTGTACAGCATCTTGAAAGAATGCTGTAGCTGTGGGAGAGACAGGAGCAGCCAAAGATAATAAAACCAGTCGCAACCCCACCAGAAGTAAGGTTTAATAAATTGGCCTTCAATTTACTTTCAAATTGCCAGATGTCACCAGCTGTGCTCACACAAATCAGGTTTTGGCCTTACCTACCTACAAAGATACTTCTAAATTTGTATAAGATTATATCTATAAGGACTTTTCTGAATATCTGCATCATAACGGAACTACAGTTCAAATATAGAGTCACAGAGGATTTCGGCCTTCCAGAGTAAATGATAATCTGTTGCTGTTTGTCATAAGATACAGATGCAGAGAATGCACACTAGCAAAATCTGAAGGGTGAGAAAGAGCAAATACATTTAATACCAAGAAAAGTATAAAGGAAGCATAGAACTAGTATAGTAGGCAGGGTGCTTGCCTTGCATGAGGCCTACCTGAACTTGATTCCAGGCATGCCATTTGGTCCCCTGAAACCTTCCAAAAGTGATCCCTGAGCATAAATGGCACCAAAGCAAAACAAGCAAACAAAAAAATCAAGAAAGGTGTAAAGAAAGAAAGTCAATGGGGGGGAATATATATATAATCACATGTCTGTTCTTTGATTTGAGGTACTAAAAAATGAATACAAAGATAAATATTTACATTAAGTGCTATTTTTTCATTATTCATACATGTGAATGGTTTATCTAAATATATCTATGATAAAATATATTAATTTTAATATTTTAAGAAGTAAACTATGGTGGATAACTGACCAACAGAGTAATATGACCTTGAGACTCTTAAGTTTCAGTTTTAATTTTACTGGTTGCCTGGAGACAGTAAGGTAGACAACGCAAATAGCTCCCAAACTCATGAATCTCTGGTACCTCTCTGAGCTCGCTCGCTTGCTCTCTCTCTCTCTCTCTCTCTCTCTCTCTCTCTCTCTCTCTCTCTCTCTCTCTCTTTTGCGCTCTCTCTCTTTCTCTCTCTCTCTCCTTTTCCTCTCTCCCTGCCTTTTGGTTTTGGGACACATCTGGTAATGCTCAGGGGTTACTCCTGGAACTACACTCAGGACCGGCTCCTGGCAGTGCTCAGGGGACCATATGGGATGCCAGGGATCAAACCCATGTTGGCCGAGTGCAAGAGCCCTACTCTCTGTCCCCATATCTTCTTTTGGATGAATTTTCTACCAAAAATTCATTAGTGTCCTAGGGATCCCAAAATAAAACCTAGTTTTTTTTTCATTTTTTTCATCCTGCTTCTTTTATATTTCTGTGATTCAATGTGCTTATAACCACAAAACAGTAATGAGAGAAGGAGATGGTACAGGAAATGTTTTAATGACACATATTGGGAGAAGTTTTTTTTGCCTTCAGAAGAAGGCAACACAAAATCCTTTTGAAGAGAAGTACTTAATTTAACACTGTGAGATCTGAGAAATCTCGGTTATCTGAACAGACCAGCAATTAGAAGTCAAAAATCTCTTTAATATTGAAGCAACTTTAAGTTTGGAAGAGTGGGGTCACATAACTAGTAATTTAATTTAGATACACTCAATACACTAACTCATATTTCTTTCATTGGGAGGAAGGAATTGCATATACAAAACTTTTTAAAATGTCATTAAAATTATATTTTTAAATTATAGCACTTTAAAGTCAAATATATCATATAGGAGTACTGAAAATCTGCTATAGTTTTTAAACTGAGAACCAAGGAAGAACCTCAAAATTTTCAATCTTATTCTAAATCCACAGAAAATAAAATTCATTAATTGAGAAGAGATATTTTAAAAATCAGAACATTGTATATATCCCAATATTTCAAAAAAAGCAATCAATATTCAAATTGTCACCAAAACATTCCAACTAAATCACACTCCAAATTACATTCCATTCTCATCCCATTTTTAGAAATACTCCTTCAAGATCTATATATGGTCACTGTATAACTTTAAGTAACTCTAGGGAAGATATCTGCCCAACATCCTTCCTCAAACCTATCCCAGATCTGCCAAAGTTCTTCAATGATATTAGATTCTATGGGTAATTCTCAACCCTCATAAGCAACAGCGTAGCAGTATTTAACCCAGTTGATTGTGTTCCAACACAACATCTTCTCTTTTGATTCTGGAATAATACATTTACTTGTTTATGTCCTCTAATTACACTGCAGCTTTTAACCACATTTAGTGAATCTTCTTTTCTTCCACCTAATATATTTCACTAACATAGCCACAGTAAAGCTTTTAATTATCAGCCCCTCACTGTTCTTCTTCACTATTCTCAATCTCAAAAAAAAAATAGCACTAACATCCAGTTGTTCTGACAAAGAACACCGGACTCATCTTTGAGTTTCATTTCTCTTGTTTCATATGTAATCCACCAATAGCTCTATAATAAAAGTGAAGTATACTCCAAATAAATAAATGTCACCATCACCATTGCTACCAGATTAAAACCTTCAATTGTTTCCTTTCATGTTTAAAATTCCATCCCACTCCCAACATATGCTATGATTATGGTCTAAAAGGCTCTTACTACAATTATTATTATTATTATTTTATTTGGTTTTGGGGTCCTAATTGGTGGTTCTCATGCTCACTTTTTCAGCTATGAGCTTAGGGATCCCCCTGGTGTTGCTGGGAGTACATTATTTTGTGTTGGGGGTTGAACCAAAGTCTGCTGCATACAAGGCAAGTGTCTTAGCCCCTGTCTCTGTCACCAACCCCTTTCAAGTATTATTCCTTCTCTGTTTTTATCTTCTACCATCACTTTTGCACAACTTTGACTTCCTTATTATTTTCCAAAGAAATCACAAGCAATTCTCCCTAAAGTATTTTGCATGTGCTGTGCTCCCCTTGCTCAAATGATTTCTTTAGAAACATGGAAGTTTCCTCCATGTCAGTCACCTCCTCAACAACATTTTTCTGATTTATAAATCCTTTCCTTATCAAGTTTCTTTTTTAATCCAGAGAATCCTCACCACCTTAAATTATATCAGGCACCTCTTTTCGTTTATTTTAAACAATTACGGAGAGTTTTTATTTTGCACCACGATTCACAAGGCTGTTAACAAGGTTTCATATATATAATGCTATAACACCATAACAGTGTTAAAACACCATAAGAGTGGCCCCCACATCCCAGTCTCCTCCCTTTTTTGCCTGTCACCATGGTATGGTAAGATCTGTAGGTAAATTCTCAGGTTCAGTTGTGCTGGCATGTTATTCCCTTTCTGTTTATCCCACACATGAGGGAGGTCATTCTGAATCTCTTCCTCTCCTTATAGCGTACTTTACTTAGCCTGATACTCTCCAGGTTCGATATTCTGTCAGACAACTATATATAAGCTCCATTATATAGTTGAACATTTTCTATTTTAATCACTGATCACCATATTCAACAGCTTGGAAAAATACCTGATACACAGTATAGGTGCTTAATATATTGTATGGAATGACTGAATAAGTCACAGCAAAAACAAGCAATGAAATCTCATAAAATTTAGTATAATTAAGTATTAATACAACTTTTGCTAATAATACCAAGCAATATGAGACTGAAAATAAATTCATAGTTTCACAGTGAATGTTTTGGTATGTACCTGGAGAAATTTTTAGAAAGTGGCCAGTACTATCTATAGGTTAAAAGGTATTATCTTCATATTTAATCGCACAATTAAAACATGTCAATGGCCTCTATTTACTTGGACTGTTTGTTCCCCTTTGACTCTTAAAATAAAAACAGTCGTTATTTTTAGAAATCAGGATTTCCTTTCCCTGCAGAGGTTACAGCCCAGACACATTTGAATGCTCAAATGTTTACGATGACTTTGGCAGACAACTCACACTGGTGAAGCATGTCTCCTTGCTGAAGGGACTCAGATCGAGAGGCCATTTCTTATTTTATTTGCCACGTTAGCGTTTTCAGCTGTCTTATCAATATATATTTTGTGGTCGTGGGAGTGAAGAGGAGGGGTGCCAGAGAATCTAGTCAATTCAATGTGTCACTTTTAGATCTCACAGAAAAGGTATCGAATCAAATAAACCATGCAATGGCTGGGTATGGGAAATGGTAAAGACGTAACATAAAAGGAAACCCCAGCATGAGGCGCTTTGATCCCACACCCAAGCTGAGTGCAGGGCAGAGGTTCTCATCCAGGTGCACATAGCTATGTGCAGAGAACTTAGGAAAACCAAGACGACAGGGAACCGCTGGGCCCCGGGTCTTAAGAGGTAGGCTTACTATAAAAGAAATATAATTCATCTTATAAATTATATGTACATATATATAAAATACAATTTAGAAAATGTGCTGGTACTATAGTTACAAAAATAATTTATTTAATACATACAATAGGCTATGATTTTGGATTTGTAACTATTAAGGGAAACATATTAAATACTCTATAACCAACCAAAATTTACGTTAAATAAACTACTGACTACAGAGCACCAGGCCAGCCCTGAGCGGACTTGGATGATCAAGGTCTGCAGGAACCAACTTGAAGCCGTGTGAATGCAGCATGGAACTTTTATGAGTCCAGCATGAACGGAGAGCATAGAACATCAGAGGATCCAAAACTACCTTCTTGAAGCTCTTAAATAAAATACTATGGATTCGTAAGTACCTGGGATTTTACATGCAAATCTTCCACACACTACTCAAGGACATACTCAGACATAAATCCATTTTCAGGATAACAATTTGATCCAACAAATGCTAAAAAAATATATTTATTTATTTATTTATTTATTTATTGGTGGGTGGAGAATTGAACCCAGAGTACTGAACATGAACAACATGCATTATACCACTGAACTATGTGCCTGGTCTTCTAGAAAACTTTGAACTACATATACTCTGATTGACAAAATTTAAAAAAAAATACATGTCACTGTTCTGGGTAAGCATCAATCAAACACATCTGGCCTCATTACTCACTGAATGAATTTTCACATGTTTTAGAACTATTAAGAGCAGACTATTTTCATGCCTACTTTAGGATATAATTTCCACTCTTAGATACAAAATGATTCACTTTATTGATTTGGAGAACATTACAGGAATGCAAACAAATAGTACTCACAGCTAGAGATTATTAACACACTTTAGTAATTTGAGAATGAATATATTTTAGGAGTCTATGATTCTAATTCACTAGTTCTTTGAAATAATTTCCCTGTTCAATTCTATAGGCACTGATGCAAATTTTTTAATGCAGATAACTGTGAAGAATCACAATTTTGCAAACATAATTCCTTTTCAACACATAAACAAAAATAATTACAAATATTTTAGGTACATGCTTATTTGTATAATCTGACTCAGAACAGTGATTTTTAATATTCTCCAATGAAATATAATTTAGAATATGTTTTGATACTGTAGGTTTACAGCAATAATTTATTTAATACATATAATAAGCTATGATTTTGGATTTCCAAGTATTAAGGGAAACATATTAAATACTCTATAACCACCAAAATTTATGTTAAACTAAAATGAAATAGTTTAAAAAATAAATCAGGGTGGAGATACAGTATAGGCTTTAAGGTGGTTCCCTGCATGCAGGCAAACCAGGTTTCAACTAAAACCCCACCTATGACCTGTGATCCCCCTGACTGATTCCTGAGCACAGAGCCAAGAGGAGAACCTGAATACTGTGCAGTGTGTCTTAACTTGCTCCCCTCTCCCCAATCAGAAAGAAATAAAAGTATATACCTATGTATATAAATTAGGTTCATTTTCACCACATAGTTCAAGGAGATTCCCAGATCAAAATATCAGATGAAGTATAAAAATTGGCATTTAATATTTTACATTCTACACAATGGCCACTCAACACCTTAATTGCAAACCACAACACCTAATTAGAGAGAGAGAACAAAAGGGAATGCCCTGCCACAGTGGCAGGGTGGGGTGGGGGGAGATGGTATTGGGTGGGGGTGAAAGGGATGCTGGGTTTATTTGTGGTGGAGAATGGGCACTGGTAAAGGGATGGGTTCTCGAACTTTGTATGAGGGAAACATGAGCACGAAAATGTATAAATCTGTAACTGTACCCTCACTGTGACTCAGCAATTAAAAAATAAATAAATCTTAAAAATATTTTACATTCTACTGAAACTAAGGCAGAGAGTCTCTTGCCCGTACGCCTGGGTATCTTCCCCTGGGACCCCTTGGGGGGAATGGGCTCCAGCTTCTCTCCCCGCCCCGAGCAGAGCTCCTGGCGGCTGAAGACCTTCGGAACCTAGCCACAGCCATGTTCAAGGCCCCTATCAACATGTTCAGACAAGCCTCACGCATGAAGGTACCAGTAGAGGAACCCAGGTGTGTGTAATCCCATCAATGGCCAACATCCAGAGACTTTAAAGCAAGCTCCCAGAAGCGATATCTTATAACCTAGTTCTCCCTCTGGGAGAAACTAGCAAGCTACTGAGTTTTCTGCCCACATGGGAGAGCCTTGCAAGCTTCCCATGGTGTATTCATATGCCAAAGCCAATAATAATCTAGGTCTCATTCCCCTGAGCTTGAAAGAGCCTCCAATGCGGAATCATTGAGAAGGCCGAGTAGAGTAGAGAGAGGCTTCTAAAATCTCAGGGACAGGATGAATGGAGAGGTTACTGAGACCGCTCGAGAAATTCGACGATCAACGGATTTCATGACTGAAATAAAACTGTAAAATACAAATGTAATATGATTCATATGTCACTGAATATGGGATCAGTAATAATCATCAATGACAACACTGACAAATATAATACAAATAAAAGTCTGAGAAAAACAAATATCCGATAGTCCCTCATATGTCCTGTTCATTTATTTACATGAAAACTTTGCCTAATGTTTTTCTCTGTACCAGGGAGAGCTTCCAGGCAGCAGCAATCTTATCTGCATCACTGTCACTGTAACTGTCAATCCATTGCTCATTGATTTGCTTGAGCGGGCACCAGTAATGTCTCCATTGTGAGACTTGTTCTTACTGATTTTGGCATATCAAATACGCCATGGATAGCTTGCCAGGCTCTGCCGTGTGGGCGGGATACTCTTGGTAGCTTTCCGAGCTTTCTGAGAGGGATGGAGGAATCAAACCTGGGTTGGCCACATGCAAGGCAAATACCCTACCCGCTGTGCTATTGCTCCCGGCCTTATCTGCATCATTTAGGTTAAAGTGTCCAATAAATATTTGTCTTTTAGCTGAATTAATATCCAATGATGGAAATCAGAAGAAATAAACTAATCATGCCAATGTACTACATTGTGTTATGCCTTTCAAGACTGTTTTGGGACTCTCCCAGATATGACAGGGATTAGAAAAATGAGAGATAAGAACGAGAGGTGGAAGGGAGCATTGGGTCACAGATGGAGGATGCAGACACTAGTGGGGAGTAAAGACCTGGAATACTAAATGCCCCAAATTCTTGCATCATTGCAAATCATGAAGCCAAAATAAAATTATTTTGAAAAATAAAATAAAATTTAAAAAAAGATAAAATAGCAGCACTACAGCACTGTAGCACTGTCATCCCGTTGTTCATCGATTTACTTGAGTGGGTACCAGTAACGTCTGCATTGTGAGACTTGTAACTGTTTTGGGCATATTGAATACGCCACAGGTAGCTTGCCACGCTCTGCCATGGGAGTGGGATACTCTTGGTAGCTTGCCGGGCTCTCCAAGAGTGGAAGAGGAACCGAACCCGGGTCAGCCACGTGCAAGGCAAATGCCCTACCCACAGTGCTATTGCTCCAGCCTGGGCTGAAATATATGAGAAATATAAAGAACCAATAATTTCCAGCTTCTCTTGTATGAGAAGGTTTTCTGGATGTTTGTAGATCCATGTATCAGAAATAGGATTATGTATTGCAAACCATAATGCCCAGGAGGGAAACTGAGGACATTGATGGCAGAAAATGTACATTGGTGAAGGAATGGGTGTTGGAATATTATATGATTGAAACCAGTTACAAACAACTTTTTAACTGTGCATCTCACAGTGACTCAGTTAAAAATAAATAAATAAATAAATAAATAAATAAGTGAAAAAGCATATAAAAAGAAAAATAATAGAATCAATTGGAGAGATGTACAAGAGGAAATGGTGTGTGCTTCTATTTTAGGCTCCTAAATGACACAGAGGACTTATTGGTTATGAGACATAAATGAATAGTAGAATATAGAAAGAGAGTATTTCATATTTTATTAGTACTTATAAATTATAAACTATAACATTTTGTATTATTAAAACGTCCAAAATATTTTCAGTTATTGAAGATTTTATACTACCGCATACAGTAAAATATGCTACTTTGCCCCCATGACTTGGGCAAGATTCTTCCAGTTCTCCATCAATAAGAAATTAAAAGAAACTTCCCTATGAGAAAGCAGTTAAACTTAACAGGGATAAAAGGAGAAATAATTACATAATCTGTAAAATTAGGTTGCAACAAGCTCATAAACCTGCAGAGAAAACAAAAATAATAACTGGAGGTGGTGAGGAAGTAGATTTCCACATAGAAGAACTTTGTGTATGTCCCATAAAAGGTAGTTCATGGTGCTTTTATTTTACCCATGCTTTCTGAAATGTTTAAAACAGTAAAAAATAAAAACAAGATTTCACTTTCTTATGTTGCTCTCATACTTTTTTTTTTTTTTGCATTCAGGAAGACATCACTGACTTAATGTGATAAAGCTCAAAGACCAAGGTCAAAAAATGATGTTAGCTGGTATAGTGATTAAATTTCATTTTTCCACTTTTGTGAATCATCAAAGAACAAACCACAGTACTACAAAATGGAAGAGAAATATATTTGGAAATAAACTTTAATGATTTCCTGGTTTTATCATAACCTTTACTTTCTAATGCTAAAATACATGCAAGGGAATAAAGATCAAGGAACCCAGTGGTTTATTCCCTCCCACAATTTTCCTCCTAGAGTCATATTAAGAGCAGAGTGTAGGAGGTGTGAGGATAGCAGGATAAGGAATATCAATTTCTTAGTAGAAAGAAATGGAAAATGCAAGTTGACATGGTGAAAAAATTATGAAATGACAGGCCCAGGAAATGTGAATTATAGTGAAGAAAAAATAAAGAGGCATATAAAAGGAACAAGAAGAAAAAAAGATGGAAAAAGATCGAAATAACCACGATGAAATTAATCTTACAAGAGCCGAAGAGAAACTTCTGCATGAACATGATTAGTTTCTGGTTTGATGAGCCATGATGAGTGAGTATTTCAAAATTCATTCCGCAAATACTTGTAAACTTTCTCCTCAGAGTCAAGTAGCTAGCCATTTCTTCAACACTGAGGGGCTCAGGTCCTTGGCAGGGGAAATCTGAATCTGATTAAAACTAAAAGCGAAACCAACATTTTGCTCCTAGACTAATATTCACACTATATTCTTATATGTTCTTCGTATCAAAATCTAGTTTGAAAGTTTTATTTGGCTAAATATGGCAATTGTCTACTTGCTAATGTTCTTTTCACTTGGATTATTTCTGAGACTTTTAGACAGCTGCCATTTTTAGCAAAATAAAACTTTGTATTTTTTCACTTTGTATCTTAATAAGTGAAAGGTAACTTTTTATGATTGCTATAAACTATTTATCTAATTATAAGATAATCTCTGGCCCGAGCACCTCGCTGTCTTCCCTGGGGCCCCTCGGAGGGGATGGGCTCCAGCTTCCCTCCCCACCCCGAGCAGAGCTCCCGTGGCCGAAGACTTCCGGAACCTTAGCCACAGCCATGCTCAAGGCCCCTCTCCACACGTTCGGACGAGCCTCACGCATGAATGTATCGGCAGAGGAACCCAGGTGTGTGGGACCCGGGGCTGAGACCTCCAAGTCTGCTCAGATGGGGACTGGGCCTCTTCTGCCCTGATTTCCCATATTTCAATAGCTAGGTGGTCACATCCAGGGACTGCCCTCCCGGCGCCCTGTGATCCCATCAACGGCCAACCTCCAGAGACTTAAAATCAAGTTCCTGGAAGATATCGTATAGCCTAGTTCTCCCTCTGGGAGAACCAGCAGGCTACCGAGAGTTTCCTGCCCACATGGGAGAGCCTCACAAACTCCCCATGGTGTATTCATATGCCAAAACCAGTAACAATGCTGGGTCTCATTCCCCTGACCCTGAAAAAGCCTCCAATGCAGCATCGTTGGGAAGGATGAGTAAAGAGAGGCTTCTAAAATTTCAGGGCTAGAACGAATGGAGACATTACTGAGACTGCTCGAGAAATTCAATGATCAATGGATGATGATGATGATGTTGATGATAATGATAAAATAATCTGAGGTAAGTGCTAAAGTTACACTTGTTCTATAAGTTAGTCTGTGTCTGTGGTGTCCTTTAGTGAGTAAAACTCCTAAAAGTGATACCATTTTAGTCAACTTTCATATTTTTTAATTTGCACCTAAAACATCCTTTTCATCATGAGACTTGTTTCATAATTCATATCTGTATTTTTCATCTATATACAGTACGGATTTTATAAGGTAATTAAAACCATCAGGCTTAATCTTCCATAACATAAGCCAATTTTCCTAGCACTACCTACTAATTAAGTTATCTATTTCCCCTCATTGTGTATAACACTTTATAATATATAAAATTTACCCACATGTAACAATTTATTTCTGAGTCCTTCATGTGATCTATTTAGTCTTTGCTTACACCAACAAAACCTATTTTTTGGGGGTGGTTGTGGGAAATTTGGGCCACACCTGGCTATATTCAGGACTTACTCCTGACTTTGTGCTCATCACTGTATGTGATGTCTGGTATCAAATCCAGGCGAGCTGAGTGCAAGCTGAGTAGAGCTGATTGCTCTACCCCTAAACTTAAAAAAAAATGACTTTACTATGACTTGCATCCAATAATTCACCTACTAAGTTTTTGGCTCATTTTTTTAAGACAGAATATTATTTCATCATACTAACAACAGCCTTATATTTCTCACTCCAATCCATCAACTACTTTTCTTATTAAAAATATTACTCTAGTAAGGACACTTGGAATTTCTTCAACTTCCAAAATATACAGCAAGCTTTTCCATAAAGCATATTTACTTCTGTGAAGTTTTGTATATAGTATTTATCAAAGGAAGAACATGTCCTTTTAATTTTTTTCTGAATTTCATTTTAGTCACTATGACTCAAGCAAATTGATGAACAACTGGATGATTTACAATGGTAGGCTTTCATGTATAGAATGTTACAGAAACACACTCTTTATCATAGTACCTACTTCCCTCCACCATTATCTCCGAGTGTCCTGGCAAGCCCCCACATCCCGTCTTGTCATAAAAGTTGTTTTCCTATGCCATATATTTTATAAATAGATACTGAATTTTATCAAACATTTCTGTTATGATATTGTGCAGTAATTTTCCAAATGGGATTGAAAAATGAAGTTTTCCATTTATAGGCTTAGTGTTATAATAATATGAATCTTAGAATAATAAAGGTCGGGACCGATCTTGGGAGGGACTGGAGGCAAGTATGAATTCAAGGCCAAAAGATGAATATTGGTAACAATAAGTTCAGAATAAAAATCAAATCAATTTGGATTCTTTTATTTTGGAATATGAGGACTTATTCAGGAAAAAAATCTCAATTAGTTCCTGACATTTCTAATCAAACATTTCCTAAGCATTTGCTGCTACCTTAGCCTTTCAGCTAATAATCCTCCTGGGTTGTTTGTGAAATATTGACCTCCTGACCCCTAAAACATAACCAGAATGAAATTGTAGCTCTTTAGTTCTTGCTAAATACCCCAAGCTTATATTTTAGTTTGCTCTTGAGTGTGTTGAAGAAAACAATTTAACTAGTAGTCTTGATCCCGCTGTCACATCTTAATTTCCCTTGGACTCTTTGAGTCACCAGCGTTCTTTTTAACAGACCGCCATTTAGCCTGGCTATGCAAGAGTTGTGCGTTAGAACTACAAATAAAAATACAGGTTTGTCATTTATTTCATACATTCACCATTTAATTTCCATAAGTAGTCTCCAATTTTGACACTGTTTCATAGACTTCATGAGAAAGAAATACGAAAATATATTTATAAATAGTCACATCTATATCTATAATGGCTATACATATGCATTTTCCTCTAGCAGGTTCTGGCACAACTCTATATTCCATTGAGTTTCAGGAACATATGATATCACTTCAAAGACATATGACAGAGAAACAATGTTTAGATTTCCAAAACTGACACAAACTGAATTTAACTGTAACAAACTGTTGTACCAAGCTATGTTTAAAAACTTTACATTTAGAAACAATGACACATGCTGCCAAAGTTCTTTCTCTGTACTATATATAAAGGCTTTCTGTTTTTTAGAATTAACTCACCCGAGTGAAGGTATATTCAAGATTTTGAAGATACTTTTTTTTGTAGAATTTAAAAATATGCATGTGGCAATTTATCTCTCACCAATTACACTTTCAAGAACATAAACAATGCTACAAAATGCTAAAAAGCAAAAACAACACAGTGGAGTGTTACTTAAAAATAAAGCAAGAAGAAATTTACACCAAAACTTCCCTAAGTTTGTCTTTCTCCTATCCCTGATTGGAAGAGGAGTAGTAAGGATATTCAGAAATCATGTGATTTCAGGAACTATGCCTTGGTCCCGACTAAACCTCACAGTAGGTTGGCGTCCTGTAAGTTGGAGTGCACATAGTATGAGCTCCTAAGGTAAAAACTATGTGAGCCTGCATCATGCTAAAACCTTAAGTTGTTGCCCAAGACTATGGAAATACTTAAAATTTTCTCTGAAAGGTTCAAGACTCCTGAAATAGGACCTGTGCCTTGGAGTTATCTGTCTTGAGTCTTATAAAAAGGGAAGAGCAGCAAGGATTTCATTTATCTTTCTCTTTTTACCTGCTCTTTGAAAACAATCAACTACTGGGCTTAAAGTTTCATTCTCCAGTTGGGCTGCTCTAACAAAATTCTGTATAGTAGATGACTTAAAAAGAAAAGAAATTTCTGCTACCCAGTTGAGGAGCCCAGAAATCCAATACTGGGTGCCAACATGAAGGTGAGGGCCCTTTCTGTGTCCAAGGAAACTAGAGGGCTGTGGGATCACTTTTAAAGAGCACAAATGACCTTCAGGATGGTTCTAGTCTTACTCAGCTACCCAGACCCCAAGGTCATAACATCAGCATATTGAACAGTTAGGGTTTCAACATAAAAATGGGCAGAGAGGGTGGGGTACACACTCAATCGCATTAAGATACCAGTTATGCACATAAACGTTATTTTACTTTAGATTTGTATAGTTAAAGGGACAAAGGGCATTTAATTATAATTTGGAATCTTCAATGGAAAAAAATATAACTGTAAGACCTAGGTTGTATTGATCTTACAGGAGTCAATTAAAGTATGCAGATTTATGGTAATAATCTGGAGTAATCCTGTACCCGGAAGGAATTATTAATATGTTAGCTTTCTCACCCTCCTTATGTTCTAGCACTGTGTCTGAGTCCAGAGACTAGCATCACACGAAATCTAAGAATTCTGGGATGAAACCTACCTATTTCATGTTCTTGAGGATCTCACATGCAGTGAGAGAGCTACCAACAAAGCTTCTTCTATGCAATGGTAAAGCTAACTGCAGGATGTCATAAAAGCAGGTTAACAATTAACTACCCTCATCCAGAGCTGGAGAAAGCTACGTGGAAAAACTTTCATCTCATCTGAGTTTTCAAGCTTGAATTACAACAAGGTAAAGGGAGAGGAGACTTTGGCGAAGACTTAGGACTCCATGAGAATAACTAATGGTTGAGTATGACTATGATGAATCCTATGTCAGGAAGATGGCAGAACAAGTAGGGAACATCCTTCATTGCAAAGTGGGGTTGTTTACGTTTTAATGAGATATAATCTCAAATACCTGATGTTTTGCACAGACATGTAAGGGGGAAACAGAGAAGTGTCCATAGAGAAAAGAAGACAAATGAAGGGCAGAAGGGAAATGTGATACAAAGGACCAGTGTGTGCAAGTATTGGCAGAGAGCATGGACAGCTTTCATAAGTGACTTGACCCACCACAGAGACTGTGTCCATGTCCTCTAAAATGGAAGTACAGAAAAAACAAACTTGGAAAAAGAGTTATGGAACTGTTCTTAGGAGCTAAGAAACACAAGGATGCAAGGCTCTGTTTCCTGGGTGTGCCTGTCTTTCTGATTGCACTACCCAGAAGCTAGTAATTTGCTGCCAAAATTATAGTTTCCTACTTGGTAAATAAAATTTTTTTTACCAAGAGGGAGAGATAAAAGACAAAAAGAGAAGAGAATGGAGAGGAGCGGAGGGGAGGGAAGAAGGGTGAAGGTGAGGGGAGAGGAGAGAAAGGGAAGGAGGAAGGAAGGAAAGAAGGAAGGACGGAAGGAAGGAAGGAAGGAAGGAAGGAAGGAAGGAAGGAAGGAAGGAAGGAAGGAAGGAAGGAAGGAAGGAAGGAAGGTAGGTTGCTTAATGATCAGAAAGGCCTTTGTAGAAGAAAAAGGAAGTAATAACAGAAAAGTAGAAAAAGAATAATTTGCAGCCAAATATGTGATAAACCTTAGGAGCTGTGTGAACTGTGTGAAGTCATTGTAGTGACTTCAAAGTAACTACAATGGTAGCTTGAAAAATCCACAGCAAATTAAGACTACAACTTGTAGAGATGGCTGACGATTCAGAAGGAGGTCAGAGAACTCAGGCATCTCTTGTTAGCAAATCCCCATTCTCCCTGTATTGAAATCCTTTATCCTCACACCAACAGAGTCAGAAAATGTTTAACTAGATAGTTTTAATTGTAATTTAAGGGTTTGTTTGAATTACATTACAGAAACTAACTTATTTAACTAAGTTCAATGCACAAGAAAGTAATGCCACCAAGAGCTTGGGCTAATTTTTAACCAGTAATTTTTTGAATGAGATATTTCACATATTTTCTGAATCCAGCCCGCTCGAACAAATTGATGAGCAACGAGATGACAGTGACACTGACATCAAATACTAGAATATCTGACCAAGTGAGGCTCACCTACCCTTGACATCATCTAATGCTGGGATGTAGGCTGGGATGTGTTTCCAAGGTAGAAAAACAGCCTTGCCTCTATCCCTACACAACAATGAAAAAAACTGGGACTGCGAGAAGCCTCTGTCTTTGGTGAAGTGCACGAAAAGTTGTCAGCATAATCTCACACTTGTTAAAAAAATACTCTTGTCAAAATTTCTTCAAACTGAAATTATATTCATTTGATATGATTTTCACTTCCGATAGAAATATATGTCTGTATTGCAAACCATGATGCCCCAAAGCAGAGAGAGAATAAGAAGGAAGGTGGCAGGGGGTTGGATGAGGTGGGGGTGGCGGGAGGGATACTGGGGACACTGGTGGTGGAGGGATGGGTGTTCAATCATTGTATGACTGAAACTCAATCACGAAAGCTTTGTAACTATCTCATGGTGATTCAATATAAAAAGAAAAAGGAATTTCTAAAAATAAGAATGCTTGTTCTTACAAACTTTCCATTTAAATACTTCCAACAAAAATAAAGTCGAGCTCCTGAGCAATGATGCCTCAAAATTTTACAGATAAGTTCATTAGTCCTTAACTCAAGGTTCTCTAGTCTAAGGAGACTTGTATGGTTTGTAGGTTCCACCATCATGGTTAAGACACATAAAACCAAGAACAGAGGCAGAGAGCGCAGAGAGAATATGCAAAGAGAAATATTATTAAGAAACAAAGAAATAAAAGGAGAGAAAAGAGTAAACAGACTGTGCAAAAGGCACATGACATTCACTTAAACAACACAGGAATGAAGTGGCTGGGGAAGCACAGCACTGGTGCAGCATAAACTACCTGATGTTTTTAAAGTGGTATTTCTATTGATATTGACTAAGGTGAATCATGAAACTCATCATGTCAATACAATTGTGTTAAGCATCTTCAAACTTCAGGTAACTGTAAATACTAACATCAAGTTAAAAATCTAAGCATTCCCAATGGGAAATTGGGATGGGAAACCAACTGCATGACTAGCTGACCACATTCTGACAGTCATTTGAAGGTTTGCACAGTTTAGTGACACAGAATAGGGAATCATGTCATCACAGTAAAGATGGCTTCCATTAAAATGCATAATTTCATTCTCTGATGAAAAAAATAGGACGGCTCAGCACGCACAGAGGAAATCTAAGAGCCACAAGCAGGGTGACAGATTTATTACCAAATAAGTAAAAAGTGGGTACTATGGCAAAACTCACTACATGAAAAACCTTGAAGGGTTTTTTTTCCCCAATGAATATAATTATCTTGGGAAAAACAATATTTACAACAATGTTAATGTCGTTTGCACTTGATGTATAATGTTATTGGATCACAACTATCACCAGAGTGCCCCAAACCCCTCCACTACTGTGACTAAGTCCTTCCTTATCTGCTCCGTCTTTGAGTCTTAAAAACTGCCGATGTTCATATGAAAATTTTTGTAATGTTGTACTCAATTTTCAAATAGCTAATAAACTTCATATCAGGCATTAAAAAAATACTCTAGTTGTAAAAAATCAATTAGTGAGCGGGGTTGGGGTGGGTCACATCCAGTGATGCTCAGGGGTTATTCCTGGCTCTGTGCTCAAGAATTACTCCTGGTGGTGCAAGGAGGACAATAAGAGATGCCAGGAATTGAACCCAGGTCAGCTGCATGCAAGACAAGCACCTTACTCACTGTACTATCAACCCTAAAAAGCAGTTTTTAACTTTCAGAGATTTATGACCACGAGTTTAAATAAGCTGACCAACAATATCTTTGACCGTAAGCATATGCAAAACTTGAGAAACACAGACCTCCCAGTGTTATTAAATAAGAGACTATTGTGTCCACTTAATGGGAAAGAACCATTGTTTACTATTTTTGTATAAAGGCATTTTTCAATAGCTCACTTATGTTTCTTTTAATAGTCAACATTCCATTCAGCCAACCCAAAATTCCCTCTTTTCTTCATACTGTAGAAATTGTTGTGTATTTTAGTCCAAAAAGTTGCTGCGTTACGCTACTAAGAGAATGCACTAAGTTTGATCCTATATTGAAACAGCTTCTGATTTCCACATTCATTTTAAGGACACAGGTCCTGCCATTTGGAACTTAATCACTTTTAAATAATACTAAATGTGATGGAAAAATACAAATTGCTGAGATTTGCCTTTACTACAACCTACTATTCCCACTCTACCAAGATGTATGAGACAACCTCAGACATTTCAGTTCTTTGTAACACATTCATTTGCTTTAAAAAAATGGGAGCTTCTTATTTGTTTATGTTTTGATAGTTTCATGTTTAAATAGCTATACAGTAACAAAACTCTGATAGAATCAGTGGTCCTAGACATGCCCTTGTTAGCTGGAATTTTATAATGTTTTACTTTTGAATACCATTTTAACCTTAGTTTAAGTATGCACTACTGGAATATTTATAGCATAGAAAACATGTTTCCTTGTCTCATTAAGCCTATTTTGTTAACATAATGTAAATTTTAAGCATTAGCGTGAAGTCATTGGAACAAACATCAGTGATTACTGAAAGAGAGTCACTGGAGCACCAAAAACAAGCATTTTCAATCCCTGGGCTCAATGCCCAAATTCATCAAATTACTTGGGCGTGTACTGAGCCTTGGACTGCTTATCCAAGAAATGGGAATAAGAACACATTTCCAATATAACTCTTCGGATGACTGAATTAGATAATTAACAGCACTCAAATGCAATGTCTGCATCATTCCACTTCAAGGCTGGAGTGCTCTCAGAATCTGCTGATAGAGGAAATCTCTCTTTAAAAAGCTCTAGTCTACTACACAGTTAGTTCTCAAGCTTGATTTGATTCTTATTGTCTATTTTCCTATGCTATAAAAGCCGGTGCTATCATTGGTATCATTGCCTCTCCTCCAACAAGAAAAAAAAATGGTACACAGCATAAAATAAATGAAAAGAATATTCCTGGGCAAACAAGAAAAGAATTCTCCTCTTTCACTCTTACCCTCTACAAGCAAAAAAAGCTAATTTTTCAAATAAAGAGACACTCGAACAAACTAGTAGATGAGTGTAGAAAATATCTAATTTATATCAATCGGGCCAGTAATGACTTCAGCATTTTTGATGACAATGAGTACTTTCAGATAATCAGTAAAACATGTTGTAATGAAAGCAAGTTCTAGACTAAACTTGGCCACAAGTTCAAATAGACATTAGAAGGCAGCAGAAATACCTATTAGCATGTTGTCTATTAATTATGAACTCTTAAACTCCCCTCCTGTCATCTTACTAGGTTCGCTAACCACCACTCAGCATGAAAGATTCACCATTCCAGAAGGATCAACTAACACTCTAGTCAAATTAGGAGACAAAGTATTTCTCTGCATCGAGTCATGAGAATTATGCAGCAAGGGGGTTCAGAGTGGGGCGTAACTATACAACCCTAACTATTCTACTTTCTAGACTCCTAAGTACTTTCCTGCAACACAGTCTTAGTAATCTTTGCAGATGGCAGATACCCATTAAAGTCCTCATATAACTGATCACGCATACAGTAGCAAGCAAATTGTGCACATATATATGCAAGGACACATATCTTACCACTAAAACTGAAGGGAAAATTTTAACAATAAATTACATATTACTAATGGAAAAGAGGGAGAAGTGCAAATTCTTGCTAATTTTGTGTTCCCTTCAGTAGCAGAAGGACCCAAGAACAACAGGGGCAGTAGTGTCACAGCCAAAACATGTACCATTCACAGCTTTGGATGTACCCAAAGACTTCCATCAGAACTAAGATTTGCCTTGTGTCTCACAAGAGCCACTGAAAGGACAATAGACAGGAAACTGAACAACAGAGACCACCCTCTTTCCCTGTGGTCATTCTTCCTGTTGACTGCCAGCTCTCTCCTCTTTTTTACAACTTTCTCTTAGGCAATGAATTTGTATAGAATAGAAAATGGCTTCAGTACCCAGTGCTGGTTAGGATATATTTTCAGTTGGATTTGGCTTCTTCTGGATTCTAGCTACAAATACACAAACATAAACAGATTATTATACTATGTAAAAAGAGACAAGTCACTTAAGTACTTTGATTCGACTCAAGTAAAAATGGAGAATGCCTCAATATTGTGTAGGTATGTATAGTAGATGGTATAGGGGTGAGAGAGGAAGTTTTCAGTGGGAAGATACACAGGCACGTTGGCAGTGATACATTTCATGATCTAGTGATGATTTCAGGGGGTTGTGCTTTATAATAATAGTCCATTAATCCGGTGTTTACTGAAGTAGGAAGACAAGAACAGTCTCCCTACCCTGTGGCTGGGATAATCCAGGGGGACAGTGACAGCCTCAGGCATAACAGGTGTGAGCTTTCTGTTTCCTTAAAAGTAGATTTCCAGAATATTGAGTGATTTTTTTTCCTGAAAAAGTGGCACTGTGGCAGATAAATTTGGAAAACTTTGCATTAGGTATTTACTTTCAACTTTATGGATTTTCCTGTTTCATTTCATAAGAAAAACAGAAATAGAAGAAGCAAAAGAAAATTTAGTGAAACTTAGAGAAAAAGTTAACCCAATATCCACAGCACCAATAACTATAGCTTTTCCTCAGGTGCAACATCAGATCACATCTGACCATGCAGTGTCTTTTCAGTAACCCTCTCAACTGCCCTGCTATGCAGAATCTTGACATCTGGTCATCCTTGGTAGCTTTCTCAATAAACAAAAGTCTATGCACAATACAGTAGCTAGGTGGTCACATCTAGAAACTGCCCCCAGCACCCTGCAATCCCATCAATGCCAACATCCAGAGACTATAAAACCAAGCTCCCAGAAGAGAGTGATGCAGAGTCTTTTGCCTCCACACCTGACTGTCTTCACCAGGGGCCCTTGGAGGGGGCAGGTTGAGTATCCCTCCCCACCCCAAGCAGAACCCCAGCAGCTGAAGACCTCTGGAACCCAGCCACAGCCATGCTCAAGGCCCTCTCCACGTGTTCAAACAAGTCTCATACATGAAGGAACCAGCAGAGAAACCCAGGTATGCGGGACTCAGGGCCGAGATCTCCAAGGCTGCTCAGATTGGGACTGTGCCTCCTCCACCCAGATTCCCCATTTTCCAGCAGCTAGGCAGTCACACCCAGGGACTGCCCCCAGTGCCGTGTGATCCCATCAACAGCCAACATCCAGAGACTATAAAATCAAGTTGTCTCGAGACATCTGATAGCCTAGTTCTCCTTCTTGGAGAACCTGGCAAGCCACCGGGAGTTTACTGCCCACACAGAAGAGTCTGGCAAGCTCCCCATGGCGTATTTATATGCCAAATACAGTAACAATGATGGGTCTCATTCCCCTGACCCTGAAGAGCCTCTAATGCAGCACCATTGGGAAGGACGAGTGAAGAGAGGCTGCTAAAACCTCAGGGCTGGGATGAATGGAGACGTACTGGGCCCACTCGAGCAAATTGATAATCAATGGAATGACAGTATATACATACCTCTCAGAGAGCCCGACAAGCTACCTAGAGTATCCTGCCCGCACAGGCAGAGCCTGGCAAGCTACCCATGGCATATACAATATGCAAAAAACAGTAATGATAGGTCTCATTCCCCTGACCCTGAAAGGGCCTCCAATTGTTGGGAAGATGAGTAAGAAGAGGTTGCTAAAATCTCAGGGTTGAGAGGAATAGAGATGTTGGTGGTGCCTGCTCAAGTAAATCAATGAACAATGGGATGATAGTGATACAATGATGCATAATACATCCAGAAACAAGGATTCAATTAGCAGGGGAAAAAGGGCATCACAAGATGACACTTGCTCAATATAATTTTAACCTCATTTACACTTAAAGATATCATTCTTACAGGTGTAACTATAGCTTTGATTTTACAGGTATTGTCCAAGAATCTCATCAATGCTGAATGGGCTATTATGAGACTGTTATGATTCATCGGTCTGGGCTCATTTGCATACAAGTTTTTGGCTGAATAATTAATATGATCCTAGTTATATTAACATAATACCTGTACATAATAAATATCAACATATTATGTTTATTGTTCTCAATTTACTGCTGGAGAGAATGCCAACTGGTCCAGCCATTATAGAAAACGATATGAACACTCCCCGCAAAACTAGGAATTGAGCTACCATATGACTCAGCAATTTTACTTCTTGGTATCTACCTCAAGCATCTACCCAACGATAAGACTCAGTAAAGATATCAACAGTACTGTGTTCATTACAGTAAATCTTCAGTACCCAAAATCTTGAAACAACACTAGGAGTTGTTTCTAAGTTTTTCAAGTATCTAAGAAAGATGACTGGATAAAGAGGCTATGGTACATATACACAATGGAATATTACTAGGCTCTGGGAAAATATGAAATTATGCAATATTCTGCTGTATCAATATTTTTGAACTGTATAATCCTGAGTAATATTAGAAGAAGACAGACAAAGAATGATCTCTCTCCTATGTGTGATATAAAGAATCAAAGTAAGAGCATAAAAATCCTATAATAAAAGATACAATAGAAACTGAAAACTGATCTTAAATAGGAAGATTACAGCAAGTGAGGAAGAGGATGGGGGTTAGGATACAGGTCGACTGAGGCAATGATGGGGGAAGTGGATACCCTGGGGGAGTGAGCAGTCTGTACTGTATTATACATAAAAGCCTACCATCAACAGTACTATAAACCACGATGTATAAAATTAAACACATTTCAACTTTTAAAATGTAGCTTTATTCTTCTAACAAAGGGAATTAACTATTTTATACTGCCATAAATGGTTTTACTATAGAGGTAACAATATTGATTATAAACTTGGAAGTAGTAATTTGCCTTGGTATCTATATGCATCTACTCTTGAGACACTAATGTCTGCTCTATCACCCCCTCCCTTTACTGACCATCCTACTGTGCAAAGTATGTGCAAAACAGACAAACAGTACAATTCGCTTTTATACCAATCACTGGTATCCTTTCAGAGCAGGGTGGGCCCAGGAATGACATCCTACAGAATTCTGACAGAAACCGCCCCCAGGGAGACATGCTGACATATCACTGAAGGGTTCATTTCACCACTATGAACTAAGCCAATCATTTTTATGAAAATCACATTGTTCAATCTACACTATATGACAAGAAAAGTAAATTTTGAATAAAATAAGCAAGTCTATAATATACATAAACTTCCCTGCAGCTCCAATCAAATATCTAAAAAAGGATGTCAAGTTTTTATAAATAAAATGAAGCATATAAAAATGTTTGTTTATTTGGGCAAAAATTGATTCCAAACTGGCAATACCAAACCAGAAATTATAAGGAATTCTCTACCAACAGAAGCTATGGGCAAAAATTTTACAGAAAGATGTTAAAGCAAAGCAGAAGAAAATGACTTGGCTGTGGCTTAAGCCATTATCTTATGCAGGAAAGCCCATTTACATGATTGTGATTAGATGTCCTTAAGTTTTGAATTTTTAAGCTTGACAATTTTTACAGGACTGGATTTAGGTTTGCTTATGTAGGCATTATAACCCACTAGGACCTCAATGCACTGTTCTCTAACAGTGCTCTTGCTTAATTAATTTAACAAAAGTTAGTTCTTGAATTCTGCAAGCTGCTATATCTCATATTAATTACGGCTATTATTCTAAGTGCTCCCATAATCTCATCATCTGTTTTGAAATTTTGCTAATGTTCGAGATTAAATTTACTCATTGATAATTCATAAATTACTTCACTACCTTTCTGGAAAATTATCTTTAATCTCTGAGAACTCTGGTTCTCTATAAATATGACTAGTAATGTTACTCAGAACATTGTAAATCTGTACCTGTCTAAGCTTTCTCACTATTTCACAACCCTTGATGAATTAAATTCTTGCTAGTCAATTCCATTATATCTTCTGAACAAAAGTTTGAAACTGTTCCTTTCATTAAAAAAGGGGGGTGGCAATAAAAGCATTTGTTGAAAAGCTTTGATTTCTCTGCGTCATCTCTGTCATCTTTCTCTTTGTCATCTTTGTTATCGCGTTGTCATCTGTTTTGTTATAAATAACATACGGGCCCTAAAACATTAGACTACATCTTCAAAGGTCTTCTTATTCTGACAATAATTTTAAATGCCTTCCTATTTCTTTATATATTTTAAACCAGTGATTTCAAAATTTTTACTCCTATGGATAGCCACCGATCTTCAGGTTGTTCTATGCTTTAAATGTTCTGAAATCAGTTTTAGAAGATTCCCCCCCCACCCTGTATTTTAACCATTCTTGGCTACATACTTCTCGAAACCAGTAAGGCACACACTATCATGAACTTGAGAAATGAAGACACTTGTAATCCCTGAGTTCAACATTTCCTTTTGCCACCCTCCCACACCTCAAAAGACTGAACCTGGGCCAAATGTTAGCCGATAAGAAACTAAAGTCATTACAGTAACTTGTACAAATACCAGGAAATAACAGAAGCGCCAACAGATAAGAGCTGTGTGTGTGTGTGTGGGGGGGGGGGGAACAGAACTACAGATCATAAGAGTTACACATATCACCGAGAAAGATCACCAAAGCATCAAGCTCAGGGGTTACAACCAGAGTTAAATCCCTATATGGAATGTGCAGTCTCCTTTTTCACCTGAGGATTAATATAGACTATGTTCTTCATGAATTTACATAAAAAGTTCTCAAAAGAAGGGTTCACACCAGAATGCATTTTCCTTTATGTAGAAAAATCAGCAATTTATTTCTCAACCCTAACTCATCTGCGTGTTAAGAAAATTAAACTACATTCTATATATACACAAAGAAACCCAAATGAAAAGGAAAATAATGCTATAGAATATAACAAAAAGAGGGAAATAATAGGGTAAGGCACACCCAGGGGTACTTTGTGGGCTATGTGCTCAGGACTTATCTTAGCTGTAATTGAGGCACTATATATGGTGCCAAGAATAGAGTGGGGTCAAGTGCATACAAGGCAAATACTTCTTCCCTTGAACTATTTTCTGTCCCTATTCATTTCAGTATGCATATATATAAACAAATATTCATTAAAATGCACCATTAAACACAGTATGTACATTTTATAAAATTATGTGCAATGGATAATACATTATCCATTAAATGACATTATATATAATAGATCATGTAGCACATATTATACCTGAACTATATTTCATATGTATTCATGTGTATGAGCTCAACACAAGTCTATCAAATGTACTCATGGAACCTGACAATTATTCACACATGTCTAATTCATGCTATGTCCTTGATGAAAATAGCTATATGATTCACTAGAGCCCCAATCCACTGTACCTCAAGCTTAGGCTAGAAAGACATAAACTAATATACATCCATAATAAGAGTAAAGAAGGGTTTACATTCATGCACCTTGAATATAAACCAGAGAAAACATTAGCTGAGCTATTGTATTTGAAGGAGACTTCCCAGAAAATAGCCTTTTAAATATATTATTTAATTGTTGGGGGGGGGACCTGGAGCGATAGCACAGAAGGTAGAACGTTCGCCTTGCACCTGGCAGACCTGGTTTAGATTTTTCCACTCCTCTCAGAGAGCCTGGCAAACTACTAGAGTATCTTGCCCGCAAGGCAGAGTCTGGCAAGCTACCCATGGTGTATTCGATATGCCAAAAGCAACAACAAGTCTCACAATGGAGACGTTACTGGTGCCTGCTCGAGCAAACCGATGAGCAATGGGGACAGTGATACAGTGACAGTGAATTGTGGGGGGGAAATCATAAAAACCAAACAACTTCTCTATTTTTACTGGAAGTGAGACAGGACATTAAGAGAATAAAGACCAGGCAATTAGTGTACCAGGGCCTATGCTGGAAAGATGAGATATAGCTCATCAGGAAGGATGAGATCTCACTGCAAGACACAGACAGGCAAATAGTTACAGCTTCAACATTCCCAAGTTATGCACTACTGGACATGGCCATCAGTTCAGCCACAAGAACTTTTTCTAGAAATTGGATGGAACTCCTCAGTGTACTAGTTCAGCTGCAGCCACCAAACACCAGAAGAAGTGGTGCTTCTGGAGCACAGCAGGTCTCACTTCTCTCAGGCTATGCTGAGCTCCAAACCCCAGGAAGGGGGTCGGAGTTCCATAAACGGCTAAGGGTTTGCATTCCCCATATATAGGATGATCTTAACTAACGATCAAATGTTCACCACAAGTTTCTACAGAGGCCTTTAAATTTACCTTGTGCAACAGAAATTCTAGTTTACAAGAACACTTCAGCAACATAACCAATGAACATGTAAGTAAAGTACTCAATGAGAATAAAGAGCCAGCAGCATACTATTCCAAATGAAAAAAAACATTATATTTTAAAGCTTTATTTAGTCACCATAATTCACAATATTGCTAATAATAGTTTGGCACACAATGTTCCAATTCATACCCACTGTGAGTTTAACATCTCTCCACTCATACTTTAAAGGAGACAACTGCATGACAGCTGAGAATTCTTGTGAAATGCATTGAGTCACTCTGTTGCCACTTTTAAAACGTGGATATTTTATGGACTCCCTGGATTAATCATATCTTTTCTAGCAAGAAAATTTAAATTGCTCATCCAGAAACTGAATATATATTCATTATTCCCTAATTATCTTTATATATATAAAAAAAAGGTTTTCCTAAGAACAGGGTATCCTGAACTTAAATTAAGCTGAAGACAAATCCTATTTCTTTGAGAAGATTCTAGACAAAGAAGAGAAGCTATCCTATCTTCCACTTGTCACTCCTTTTCATCTGATAATTTTTTATTTGACTCCACATATTTAAGCATATAAAATAGGACTACATAAGCATATAAGACAGTTTAAATTATTTACTAATAATGAATCAGAAATGTATACTAAAACTAATCTTTAAGAATTATAGTATATTATGAGGCTAGGTTCTAATATACCAGTGAACATTTTTGAATGTTATCAATTCTTTTCTGTGTATTATTCAAGTGTCCTGTTTTCAAGAGTACTTGAAATGACAAGCTCCAGTCACATTAATAAATGTATTTTGAGTAAGTTTCTTGATCACAAAGCCTTTTTATTCCATGATTTCTTCTAAGTACTACTACCTCCACCAGCAAAAATGTTCTAAAACAAAGAACACAACATTATTATAGTAAGGAAAGCAATTATTAACTATAAACCTTCTGCTGAATAATTTTAGTATTTAAATTATGATTTATTATATTTGGTTGGAAAATATTCACTATTTCAATAGGAGGGATTAACTAGTTAGAAATATGAAATAGTCTAAGTACATTGCATTTAAAGACAAAAAAAGTCATATTTGCTAATGAAGTATGCAGAGACAAGTGAGCAATGTATGACAAAATGATGTACATTATAGATACCATCTAATTCTTATCTGTCATCATGACAGTAGTAATATAACAGAAGAGCCATAATTTATTCTATAGCATGCTAGTCATGTCATATCACTAAGTACTTATTTTTAATTTTTTTAAGAAAGAACCAACCATGCTCACTGACAAATGCATTACTCAACTGACTGCAATTATCCTTGGATTAGCAAAGCCAGTACAAGATGACCTTTTCAAAAATCTGAGTTAACTTGTCTAAAATGTTTTAGTTTACCAAAAATTCTATGCTTGTTTTAAATCATCTTGTCATATTCTTATTTAGTTTTTTATTGTTTTAAATTGAAATATTTTTAGTCTAGAGCAATAGTACAGTGAGTAAGGCAGCTTGTCTTGTATGCAGCCAGCCCGGGTTCAATCGCAGAATCCCGTAAGATCCTGCTAGCACCACCAGGAGATAATCCTGAGAGGAACACCAGGAGTAACCCCTAAGCAACACTGGGTGTGGTCCAAAAATCAAACAAAAGAACCAACTACAATGATCTCTAGACTGAACATCCTTATAGAGAACTGAGAATCACTGTATCACAGGATTATTACTTAGTTCATAATGCTTCTGTTACGATTTTATTAATTCACTTATTTAAAGAGTTTTAAATTTCCAGAATGTACTAAGGACTGTTAAAATGATATCACATCTCATGGTTTAGAGGACATCTAGATAATAATGAACTAATTATGCAATCTATCATATTACTTTAATAGTTAGAAGTGTTACAGAGATAGCCAAGATGTTATAAGAAGATTGAAAATAAAGGTCTGAATTAATTTGAGGAATACAAGAAGGAGAAAAGATTTAAAGAAGAGTCATCTCTAAGGATTATTGTGAAAATTAAATACTTCACAACTTTCAAGTTGGAGTTCTGCACACAGCAAGGTACTCAATAAAGCAAAGATGATGTTAAATCTTACAGAGTTAAAAAGCAGTCAAATCTTCCCTGGTCTTCTAGACAGGCATGTTAAGAATATACTACAAGGAGAACCAAACTATACGAAAAGCAAGTATCCACTGTTTCAGAAGTAAACAGACTAAGAGATCATAATCTGTTGCTAAGTCTCTATCATTACTTTATCACAAAATCTGCTCACGAGTGATTAACAGTGCTGACCATATATTTCTGAGTCTCCTGCTGCAAAAGCACTGTCTGAAATAAAATTAGGAGTTACCATGTTACATGCTAAGAAACAAGGTATAAGAGGAAGAAAGGCAGCTTCAGTCATAATTAGGTTCTCACTACCACAGTTTGCATAAAGCCATTAAGAAACGTAGCGTCTTTCCCCTGTTTAATTCTACCCTGTTATATGACTCTATATTTCTTGGTCTAAGCTCCTCTCTGGGCCAGTTTACTGAACCCCCACCCTCAACACTCACTACAGAATCCATGATCTACTACTATATTCACTCACATATGTGAACAACCAGGTGAGCAAGTCAGGATGAACAAAATAGGGTGGTAGACATTTTGATGAATACACACATCCTAATACATAAAACAAATAAATAAATATACAATGTACATACTGATTCTTGAATATTCAGAAAATTATCTTATTAGAAGAGAAACTACTGTCTAATTACTACAGAACTAAGCCCTTCTAATCTTTCTCTACTTTAACATTTTAACAACAAACATTGTGAGATGGTCATTTCTAAGCAAACAGTAGATAATTTCATATAAATAAATATCACTGTATCACTGTCATCCCGTTGCTCATCAATTTTCTTGAGTGGGCACCAGTAATGTCTCCTTTATGAGATTTGTTGCTACTGTTTTTGGCATATTTAATACGCCACAGGGAATTTGCCAGGCTCTGCCGTGTGGGTGAGATACTCCCAGTAGCTTGCCAGGCTCTCCAAGAGTAAAATTACAATTTAAAAAATTGCAAACCCTTATGTATGATTAAGAATAAATTTTGGGGCTAGGGAGATAGCGCAATGGCTGGAGCACGAGCTTTGATCCCAGCATGGGACAGCCCCTTCAGCACTTCCAGGACTAACTCCTGAGCACTGATCTGGGAGCAAATCCCGAGTATGTCAGGTGTAGTTCAAAAACCGAAAATGCAGAATGAATAAGTTTTGTTTACTTATGGGGATGCTAAGGCAATCTTCCTCCTGGTGATCCTTGGTCAATCAGGTCAGCTATTGGGCCGATGTGAGGGCCAGAGAGTGCAGTGCTGTTCAGGTCCTGAGGTGCCAGGGCCATCCCAGTAGTAAAAGAATACATTTTACTTACATATGTGCATATATATAGATTATATATAACTATATGTACATATAGTTATATATATATAACTTTATTTGGGCATAGGGGTGGTGACATCTGGCAATGCTAAAAACATACTCAGAGATCACTCTTGGTGGTGCTTCAGGAGATCATATGTGGTGCCACAAACCAAGTCAGAGTTGGCAGGGACTAGCCCCTGTACTATTTCTCTGGCCACACTTTGTTTAATTTTAAATGACAAACTACGACATAATTAAACATCAATGACAAAATATGCTTTAAAATCAACTCAATAAGTTTTAAAATATAAATGTCACTGGCACACTACCAAAATCAAGACAATAAATTGTTCTTCTTAAAGAAATCTTGGACAGAATTTTTGTATCCTTCCAAAAATTCATTTGCTGAAGCCCTAATCTATACTGTGATGACACTAGAGAAGGAACTTCTGGAAGGCAAATAGGGTATTTACTTGAGCTGGATTTCTCTTCAGTGAGGTAAATGAATGAGTAAAATAATTGAGAAAGATTATCTCCCCTCACCATGTGTTGATACTACAAGAAGTTACTATTCACAAATTGCAAAGAGAATTCTCATGAAACAAAATGACCATACATAACTATACCGTCACCAAGATCTCACACTTCAAACACTCAAAGAGGTAAATTTCTGTAATTTACTCTGTTCAGTCTAAGGTATTGAGTTATAGTAATACAAACTGATTCAGAGAGAAATATAATATATTCCCTTATGATACTTGACTGGAGTGATAGCACAGCCAGTAATGTGTTTGCCTTGTATGCGGCCAAACCAGGTTAGATTCCTTCGTCCCTCTTGGAGAGCCCGGCAAGCTACCGAGAGTATCCCACCTTTCCGGCAGGGCCTGGCAAACTACCTGTGGCATATTCAATATGCCAAAAACAGTAATAACATGTCTCATAATGGAGACGTTACTGGTGCCCGCTCAAGCAAATCGATGAGCAATGGGACAACAGTGCTACAGTGCTACACTGCTATGCTACTTGGTTATCCCCATTGGAGGCTCCTCCATGCAATAGCCTCTGATTCGAGGCCAACAATGATGATTTCTCATGAACTATAAATTACATTTTTTCCAGAATTTTTCATAAGTGGAGTCAGACATTATGTGTTCTGCTTATAGCATTTTTCAGAGTATAATTATTTTGAGACTAATCCACATTGCATATTAGTTCACCATTCCTTTTCATTGCCAAGTTCCATTGTACTAAATTACCCCAACTAACTTTCTGTTCAAAAAGCATTTGGGTTATTCTTCAATTTAATGATGCTGTGAACGAAGCTATCATGGTATTTGTATTCCTAAGAGTTCTATGTTTTGGATGGACATGGCACACCAAGTCAGAGTACAGTTCTCTCGAGTAAATAACCAGGAGTTTAATAGTTGTAATACATAATATATATATGTGTATTTTTAAGAAGCTGCTAAACTGTTTTCCAGAGGTTAAAACATTTTATATTTACATCAGCAGTGAGTTTCAATTCCTTGATATCCCCACCACCAACAGTAGATATGGAAAATCATTTTAATTCTTGTTATTGTAATGATTCACCTTGCTAAATCACTTTCCATCAAAAAGGTACACAATTTCCCTGTCTTGGTCCAAGAGAGTGAACTTCAGTCTACATTTTTCCAATGAAAAACTTTACAAAAAGTTCCTTCGAAGTACAAATTTTTTCAACATAGAAATAAGAAAATTCTAAATGTCAAAATTCTTATGGCTGTTGACAATATAATTGGATGTTCATACTACAGATTCAAGTCACAGTAAATTTGGCAAACAAATGAATTTTCATTCCAAGCAAAAATGAATACATTAAATAGCATTTAAGACATCCATAAGGTATAAATTTATAATATAATTCTGTAAAGTTAAACAGGATAAAATAATTTCTGTAATTATGATATTTAATATTAAAAATGTTTCACACATAAATTTAGTTTCAATGTTATTAGAAGTGATTCCTTTGTAGAAACAAATTTTAACCAGCACTTAGCACAAAATGAACTTGTGAAATTTCAAACAGAATGATAAAACTGGGGTGAGGGGTGGTGCAGCAGGTTGGGCACTTGTCCTGTGAGCAGCTGACCCGGAATCAATCCTCAACACCCCATTGGCCCCCAAAGCCTCGACAAAAATGATCCCTGAGTTCAGAGCCAGATGTAAGCTAGGTATTACCAATGAATCAACCAAGAAGAAGAAAGAAAGAATAAAGTAAAAAAGAAAAAGAAAATTTGATGACCACTACTGGCAAGTCAAAAAACTGGGAAAAAATAATTTTGTCATCTCAGTGACAGTAGCAACCAGCAAATTACTAAAATGATCATAAGTGCCTGAGGATGACATGTTGATTAACTTAAGAAAAAGAAAAGATTTATTATCTATATGGGAACTTGTTAACAACTCCCAGATACCTGAACACAGCCATACTTTTGAAGAGAGCAATGACATAATGGAAAGGAGACAGGAAAAATAATTCAGATTCACTTAGCAAAGGTTAGTAATATAACCAATGTTTAAGTGCTTCAATTTGCCAATATAAAGCCATTGCTTTAAAAAGCCAAACATTCTTTCAAATGCTCACTGAATCAAAAGTGATCTAATCTCAAAATAAAATGTACTCAGGAACTTACGAGTAAAATGGCAATACAGAGATAACTACAACTCATATTTTTTAAAGACTTCACACTTACATACTGAAAGTGACAATCTAGAGATTATTAGTGCTGCCAAAATTGAAGAAAGTTCTTATGGTTAAAATAAAAGCAAAATATTCATAAATATACAAGTTTTGCTTGTAGGGGCATTGTAATTTTATTTAAATGGTATATGCTCTCGCAGACTACAAAATATAATTGTTCTGTAAAAGATATGCAATTCTATATCTTGTATATGGTACACTTCTTTAAAATGTTAGCCAAAAAAAAGTAGCAAACTATTTGAATATCATCCAAACTATAATAACCAGAGAAACATTTCATACATTCACTTATCCCCTTTTCAAATAAATCTGAGATACACTCTTCTTGGAGACACAAAAATCTACTAGTAAGAATTGACTTGTTCTAAGATACCTTGACACAAATATCACTTCTAGAAATAATCTCATAACTACTTTTTTTTCAATATGACCTCTCTGTAAAATTAGGATAACAGGATTTTGTTTGCAAATTTTAGTTTCTTACTTTTAAGAAGCAATATTCATAATAGTCTTATGCCAGAAGTGTGTTATTCTGATTCAAATAGGAAGAAATAAGCATGAGTTTGATCGTTTTGGGTTTTTTTTTTTTAAAGAGAGGTACCTGTTATTTCGCTGTTGTTTCAAATTTCTTTGTTTTTTTTAATTATTTATTTTATTAAATCACCATGTGGAAAGTTACAAAGTTCTCAGGCTTATGCCTCAGTTATACAATGCTCGAATACCCGTCCCTTCACCAGTGCCCATATTCCACCACCCAAAACCCCAGTATACCTCCCACCCCCCCTTGCCCCCACCCCACGGCCCCGCCTGTGTAGCTGTTAAATTTCACTTCATTTTCTTTTTACCTTGATTACATTCCATATTTCAACACAAAACTCACTATTATTGTTAGAGTGTTCCTTCCAAAAAAACAGCCCTATTGACAAGGAAGCATTTGATAATTAGTTTTCTATTGCTGAGAATGACGAGATATGAAGTCACGCAGCCATGATAGGTTTAGGATTTCTGTATTTTAGTATTTTAGTAATTAAGTCCAGGGAAATTTATGTTAGAAATTGCATCCTTTCCCTTCCTGGGGCAGCATGGGGCAGTGGCTTAGTTCACAGTCTAGAGACATGGCTGCAAGCAGTTGCTGGGACCAAAAGTAGTCTAGCTCCTCCGGATCGTGGTCAATCAGAAGCCGCACAAAAGTGTGGCCACTCGGGTCAAATCTCAGCAGAGCATGTTTCAAATTTCTTAAGCATTCAAAATAGGCTGGTTTCCAGAGCTTTTCTATGTAAAGCTATTGAAGGAGCACATTTTAAGTCAACCATAGCTGCTGTCCAACCACAGAAAATGAGATTTAAAATTCAATTCTATTTATCAAAAAATATAATGTTTTCCATGTACATGTGTGTTTTGCCCTAATGGGAAAGCTAACGAAAATGAAATAAGCAAATTAGAAGATACTTCTTTCTCAACTCAGAAATTCATGGCCTAGAGTCTAAATTTGCTAACATTAAATGTTCCTTCCAGGGGGCTGGAGAGATAATACAGAGGACAGGGTGTTTGCCTTGCATATGGTTGACCCCAGTTCAATCCCAGTCATCTCATATGTTCTCCCTAGCACAGCCAGGAATGATTGCTGAGTTCAAAGACAGGAGTTATCTCTGAGCATTGCATCACTGGGTAGCACTGTACTGTAACAATGTCATCCTGTTGCTCATCGATTTGCTCAAGCGGGCACCAGTAATGTCTCCATTACATAACAACGTGAGACTTGTTGTTACTGTTTTTGGCATATTGAATAAGCCACGAGTAGCTTGCCAGGCTCTGCTATGCAGGCATGATACTCTCAGAAGCTTGCCCACAAATAAACAAATAAAAATCTACCTTCCAATACAGATTTTTTAATCAAACTTTTTAAATCAAGCACATTAGCGTCTGAAAATTTCTGCTGGCACTCATTGCCATAAAATGTTAATGTATTAAATGGTTTGGGTTTAATATTAACTTATAATTTAAAGTAATATTCTTGTTTTTTAAAATGTGTCCCGTAATTTCAAAAAATGACTATTTTTTTTTTTTTTTTTTTTTCAACAAAACTCACTATTATTGTTTGGAGAGTCTCTCCCCTAAAGTCAGACCTGCTGAAAAGGAAGCATTAGGTAATTTGTTTTCCATTGCTGAAAAAGATTTAATTTTAGTCATACTTAAATGGAACATTATTATGTTATGTACTTAGGTATACATACAAATACTACAATGAACAGCATATAGTATTGTTTATATTTCTTTTAAGATTGTTGATATATAATAATAGCTGTAACAAAAATTTTATATTAGTGAAGTTAAAAAAGGCTTAAAGATAAGCCTTTATGTATGGACTAAAGATATGTTCCTTTCATTTCCATTCAATATGGAAACTCAAAAAATATTATCATTGTATAAAGAAAGTATGGAGATTTCAAGCATAGTTTTCTTCAATATATACTATATGGTCATAATTTAAAAATTAAATGTACTCTTTCCATCTCTGTTTCTCTCACTGGAATTAATTTCTGTCTCATTTAATTAATTAGTTTATTAGTTAATTCTGAAAAAAAAGTTTCAGAAATAGAAGACAGCTGATAGAATCAGAGGTATAAAGTAAGTTGTAACCCTCTCAAAAATTAATAACATCTTACATTTTACAATATTGTCAGTTATGTGTAAGTTCACACATGCCTCTAAAGTTCACCTAAAATATTTATATTTAAGTATAATTATACAATGATTTATAAAATATTTTGTAAATAAAATTAAAACTTTGGTTACACAATAATTTAATAGGTGGGGAACTAGAGCAATAGTACAGTGAGTAAGGCATTTGCCTTTCACATAGATAACCCAAAATTGATCCTCGGCATTCCATATGTTCCCCTGAACACTGCCAGGAGTAATGAGTACAGGAACTAGGTTTAACCCCAGAGTTTGGTTGAGTGTGGCCTCAGAAGAAAAACAAAACAAAAATTTAGAGAATAGGCAGTTTAAAAAATTTTTACATTTCTCTTATATGACTGAATAAAATGTTTTCAACGTTGGTCCTTGTATTTTGATCTACATGAAAACTTTCTTTAATTTTTTGTACATCTATTATTTTAATAGTACCCTTACTTTTTCATCAATTCAAATAACATCAATATAAGTTTCATAGTTACTGAATGCATTACTAATCATTTACTGAGTTTCTAAATTTAGTAAAAGCTAAAAAATTTCACCCAAAACCTTTTTATTTTTTCTTGTTGATATTTTTCTATTTTATATATTTTAATAAATACATAACACAATACTAATTTATGTACATTCAGTCAATAATCATAAATCCATTTTATATATAAGTGTATAAAATTTAATTTGAATCACATGAAGTATTGGGGATATTTACTTCTGTATTCTTATTTCAGCTTTATGAATTGTGCTTTTAAAAATACTCATGTTCTCAATATAGCATCATTTGTTTGGGATGGGGGGAACTCCTAAACAATGCTCAGGAGACATAAACGGTCAATTCATCAACTGAGCTAGGTTGTTTAATGATAGAGACTTAGAATGTGGTGTTAGCTGTGTCCTGTTGGGCCAGGGATTGCCAAGGACACCCAGGTACTGCTCACTGAACCAAATGGTGCCAGGATTCAAACTTGGTCTGGTGCATATAAACATTGTTTATAAACATATAAACATTGTGCCCCTGAACAATGATCTAGCTTCCTGACCCCTGTCACGTAGTGTTTATATAATACATTCTAAAAAACACTTTTTTAATGTTTATCATTTATCATTTTATACATTGCTTTTTCTCTTTAGTATGAGGAACAAAATTGTCTACTAAAATTTCTGGGTAAAGCACCAGAAATTTTTCTAAAAACTGACATAGCAAACCTGAATGTCTGGGAACCCGAATGTCTGGGAAAATGTTCTGGTATAATGACATTAATTTGGCAGTCACCAGTCTATAAATGGTACTTAACGTCATGATACTGAATGAAGACACAGAACTGCATATAAAGAGGGTGGGGGAGACTGATCCTCTGGGTATTCCAAAATGAAGAGGCTAAGAAAGAGGAAGGATCTTGAGTATCTAGGAACCATATGTGGTGCCCAGGTCAAAGCCCACTCGGCCATTTTTAAGGCAAAAGCCTTCCCCACTGAACTACCTTTCCAGCCTATCAATTTGCCTCTTAAAATATACTATGGAAGGACTGGCTTAAGGGATTTATCTCAAGTTTCAGGATTGTACTGTTGTTCAGGACTAAAACATGTAAATATGATTGTTCCTGCTCTACTCACACATTTATACTAACCTGTTACTAAATAACATTTTCTCAGATTACCTAAACTTTTAATGAAAGCACTCTTCACCTATTATAAAGAATATGTCACTCAAAATATATTTGGGAGCCCTAGTCATTTGCTTCAGACCTAGTATTCCACTAAGCCCGGGGAATTCCAAGACACATCTACCACTTTGCAAAGATACAAATGACTGAGAAAGCAGTTATTCTCTTTTGCATTCCTGTTCTTCCACCCCAAGAAGCCCATCTAGCATGACCTAGCCTTGTAGATCGTAAAGAACAGATTGCAATTGCCTTCCCAGTTATTGAGCACATCTCTGACAAAACACACACACAATTTTGAGGTAATCGCAGGTTAATACCAAAATCCAGAGACACAAAAATAAACTTCACACAAAAATTTAAATTGAATCCGACCTATACATAACAATAATAGATATGCTTCATCAAGTACAACGATCACTACAGAACTATCATCCAAATTTCACAATATGTTCATTGTTAAGGCATTTGAGAAACTATTATGAAGATGTATGCGCACTTACATACAAAGAATTGTCCTCAGAACACTTCCAAGTTATGAAAATGTCAACAGAAATTTTAACAATTAAAATGGACAAATATCAGCTTTCCTCTTTTGGAAAATTTCATGTCTTTGAGGACACATCTGAAATGAAAACTTGCCCCTATAATTTTTTTTTCTATGAGAATTGCACTTTTCTGCCAGCAATATGCAGTTCCACGCAGTTCCACCCACTTCCCACTGCTTTTCAGACTTATGTAGCAGAAGCGCCACCAAAATACACATACATATTCATAAGCTGTCTGAAGCATTAATTCCACACATGGCAACGTATACTTGCATCTGTGGTTGGAGCTTCTAATTTGCAAAAGCAAATATAATGTGTCTAAAAATCTTGATGAGTGAGTCTTTCAAATTCAAGTCCAGAACATTAGATATCCACGTATACATAATTTCAGGCAGTAATAGACTTAAGTTTTCTGGCTACCTAATATAATTCTCTCCAAGTTAGAGTACCACTCTATGAATATGATTATTGTCAATGCTAATTTCTCTAATTTACTTCGTATATTTATTCCAGGTTATAAATATACATAACCAAAATCCTCTAGTAGTGTCCCCTCCATGAGGTTAACTAAATTTATTTGCTAAGATATAATTGTATCTTCTTCCACCTTAACTTATGAGATGGTTACCAGAAAAGTTTGCAGTATTTTTCAAAATAAACAACAATCTAAGCTTTTTCTGTTTCAGTATTCACTGGAGTAGTGGTTGTGACATTAACAACATTCAAATCATTTTCAACATCACCGATTCCTCTTCTTTTCTTTTTTAAATAATAATTTTGACAGGAGTTAAACCACTCTACTTCATCTGCCCTAGCATTCTAATTTTGTTTCTAATACAATAAATTAGAAATTTGGTTTTTTTCTATTCTTTTGAGGCAGAGCTGCTCTCCATGGTGCAATAGTGACTTAAGCCAAGAGAATCTTTGTTCTGCAAATTCTGAACATCTAAGCACAGACATTTGAACCTAAGCACTTGACAAAGAACTGCAAGACTGACATCAATCTAAAAGTACATAAACAGTTTGCAAGCATCAAAGTTGTAGACTTGCTAATTTCTTGGCAAATTTCAGTATGGTAAAAATCATTAAAAGGTGAAAACCTCAATTAAACAATTGTTTTAACATGGTTAAGCATGTGACATGTTAATGTACTGACTCTGTAAATCTTGTGGGGGGTGGTTGGGAAAAAAGACACATTGCTTTTCCACTAATACTTTGACAAAGATGACAAATCACTTGATGTTGACATTTCATTTGTGCTGATTTTATTAATCACACCAGTGATTCAAACCAGATTCTTAAAGACGTTCAGTCTCCTGAGAAACGCCTACTGCCATACCTGGAGTTCCACCACTTAGATAACATTTTTTTTCTTTTTGGGTCACACCTGGCAATGACAGGGGTTACTCGTGGCTTTGCACTCAGAAATTATTCCCGGCGGTGCTCAGGGGACCATATTGGATGCCGGGAATCAAACCCGGGTCAGCCGCATACAAGGCAAACGTCCTACCCACTGTGCTATCGCTCCAGTCCCAAATAACTTTTTTTTCATCTCTTAAAAGGCTATAGCTGCAAAGATTTTAAATTATTATTTTTTTAAAATTGCAAATGAGTGTGAAATATTTGGAAGACAGGCAACTTTCTTCAGCAGCAGCATATACTTTTACAGAGTAGATTTGTAGGAGGCTCTTCAGCTATAAAGTTATGTATCTTCCAGAACAACTATAAGTATACTCTCATTATTTTCAGAGAGCCTGGCAAGCTACCATGGTGTATTCCATACACCAAAACCAGTAACAACAAGCCTCACAATGGAGACGTTACTGGTGCCCGCTTGAGCAAGTCAATGAGCAACAGCAGGACAGTGCTACAGTGTCAGTGTTCTTAAGACTTTGCATCAAGACAGAATTTTATTAATTCTGTACTGTATGGACTCCAGACTCCTGGGTGTAAAGCAGTGAGCAATGGAGACTGCACAACTGAGTCCTCTTAGATAGCTTCTCTTCATTATGATGATACTAAAAGCACATCAACATCACCAATGACATTTCTGTCAGTTTCTATATATGTGAGATATGGCCAGTGTAGGTCTACACATATTGATATATTACTCAATTGTTCATATCTACTGCTTGTTCTCATAACAACACATAAATTTCCTGTCAAAGTACTAAATATGTATCAATATTAATACCACCCTCGCTCTACCAAAATAAAACCAGACCTCCACCTCATTGTTGGTTAGACTTATTTCCCAACGTGTTTTTTTAATCAATAATGTCCCACTATTGTATTCTATTCTTCCTGTCATTTTTGGATGTCCACTGTGTAGTGTTCCTAAGTTCAAGAAGATTGCAATGCGCCTTTTGAAGAACATATTTTAGATCAACTTGGTTGTGACTTGTAGAATCATGAAACAAACATACACATATTAAATAAAGTACACAAACAGATTATGTATTGTATATGTATTTTAAATGGTTGAGAAGGAAAAGTGACATCAAAATAATTCCGTATTTCACTAGGGAGCAAAGATCTGATATTTGATAAATCAGTGTTTGAAATGAAATTGTAGATCCACTCCCTAACAAGTTCCCAATCAATTTAGCTGTAGCAGAGAGAAGCAATCCTGGAAGTAAATTCAAAACATTTATAATGGTTTAAAAATTTATTCCTAAATTAAGCTTATTTCATTTAACAAAAACTTTAGAGCTTGGGGTTTGTTAGAATATTATCTCAGATTTAAGGCAAACAGCTCTTGGTACTAACTGCAACAAAATGAAATTGCTTTCCTGTATGATTCAAATTCATGAAATCACTTTTTTCTTCATTTTAAACACTTTAAACTCTATATACTTGGAAAGACCTTGTTTCAGGAAAAGATTTTACTAAATTATAAAAGTGAAAATCTGTAGGGGGCCAGAGTTAGTCCACCAGAGAGGGCACTTGCCTTGCATGCAGCTAACAGAGGTTTGATAGCCAGCATCCCATATGGTCCCCTGAGTGCAGCAGGGAATAACTCCTGAGTGTGGAGCCATGAATAAGCCCAGAGCATCACTGAATTGGCCCAAATAAGAAAACAACAACAACAAAATACAATTTAAAAAATCATGAACACTACAAACTCCAGATAGCAGGTACCAACTTCACATGAGTAAGGCAACATGTAACTTTACTACTCTGTTGGATTTTCTTGGGCTATTCAAAATGTTAGCAATTTTATCAATCTTCCTCTGTACAGGTATCACTTCAATAGCTTTGTTTCATCTCAATCTTTTATTTTCTGTTTTTTTTTTATTATTTTTATTTTTAATTAGTGAATCACCATGAGGGTATAGTAACAGACTTACACATTTTCATACTTGTGTTTCCCTCATACAATGTTTGAGCACCCCTCCCTCTACCAGTGTCTATTCTCCACCACCAGTAGTGAACCCAGTATCCCTTCCACCTCCCAATCCCATCCCCCTCCCTCGACCCCCGCCCCGCCTCTGTAGCAGGGCATTCCTTTTGATCTCTCTCTCTCTCTCCTTTTGGGTGTTGTGGTCTATAATAAGGGTATTGAGTGGCCATTGTGTTCAACTATAGTCTACTTTCAGCACACATCTCCCCTCTCGATCGGGTCCTCCAACCAGAGCTTACTTGATGTTCCCTTCTCTATCTGAACTGCCTTTTCCCCCCAGTATGTGAGCTTCCAAGCCATGGAGCCAACCTCCTGGTACTTATTTCTACTATTCTTGGGTGTTGGTCTCCTACTCTGTTATTTTATATTCCACAGATGAGTGCAATCTTTCTATGTCTGTCTCTCTCCTTCTGACTCATTTCACTTAGCATGATACTTTCCATGTTTATCCACTTATATGCAAAATTCATGACTTCATCTTTTCTAACAGCTGCATTGTATTCCATTGTATAGATGTACCAGTTTCTTTAACCAGTCATCTGTTCTCGGGCACTTGGGTATTTTCCAGGTTCTGGTTATTGTAAACAGTGCTGCGATGAACATATAAGTGAAAATGTCATTTTGACTATACTTTTTTGCTTCTCCGGAATATATTCCCAGAAGTGGTATTGCTGGATCAAATGGGAGCTCCATTTCTAATTTTTTGAGAAGCGTCCAAATTGTTTTCCAGAAGGGCTGAACAAGTCGGCATTCCCACCAACAGTGTAGAAGGGTCCCTTTCTCCCCACATCCCCTCCAACAGCGGCTGCTTTTGTTCTTTTGGATGTGTGCCATTCTCTGTGGTGTGAGGTGGTATCTCATAGTTGTTTTGATCTGCATCTCCCTGATGATTAGTTCATCTCAATCTTGTAATTCAATCACCTAGGTAAATAATACAATCTCTTAATCTTTTTCTCTCCATACTTGCATAACTGCTCCTTATCTAACATGACCACTGGTATCTATCCTTACTCTTAAAAAAAATTGACTATGGAATAAACTTTTTAAAGACTCTATGGGCTGGAGCGATAGCACCGCAGGTAGGGTATTTGCCTTGCACTCGGCCAACCGGGGTTCAATTCCCAGCATCCCATATGGTCCTCTGAGCACTGCCAGGGGTAATTCCTGAGTGCATGAGCCAGGAGTAACCTCTGAGCATCTGAGCACTGCCAGGTGTGACCCAAAAAGCCAAAAAAAAAAAGACTCCAAATTTTGGAATTTAATATAATGCAATTTATTTTTTACAATGATTTTGCCTATTTAACTCTTAGCACACGTAGCAATCAGACAATCAAGCTTCTTTCAAAAACAAAACTCAACAGTATACTGATATGTATGTTATATGTACAAATGTAAACACAAAATATATGTATATATACATATATGCATAAGCCTGTACGTAAATTCAAAGGTAAGTTGTAAATTTAAAGATACATTCAAAGGTAAATTCAAAGGTACAGGGCAAAGAGGGAAGCTGAAAAGTAATACATAATTTGATGCTCCAGTTTTGTGCAAAATTTCTTCTCAGTTGTTGTTCATAAGGCCTCTTAGTGACTGGAGGAGTAGACACATTTGAAGTTAAAATAAACTGATTATTGGTATTAAGCAAAACTACAGTATACTTCCACAATAATGTTCAGATTAGTATTTAATCAAAAGTTGGATGCCACAAGCTACCAAGATGGCACCTAAAAACAATAATCACAGTAGCTTTAAATCATAGAGTTGCCTCAATATTCATATCAATAAGCATTAGGGAGAAATGGACAAATTGAGGCAACAGTATTGGGTTTTAAGAGTGGATAAGTATGTGAGCTACTTTACTGGTAGTATATCTGATTTCATAAAAATAAAACTTTACTGGATTTCACAAAATGCTTAAGATAGCCAAAAGAGTGATAGTTATTAGAAATGATATATTATATAGCCATATTAAAAGATATATACATATTCTAGGCACATAGCAGGGGGTTCCAAGATGAATGAGGAAAAAATAATGGAAGGAGATGGGAGTATAGAGGAGGAAGTGATGGGAATAAAAATGGAGGAAGGGGGAGAGGGAGAGAGGGAGGGAGAGAAAAGTGAAGGCATAAAACATATAAAGGGACGAATGTCAATGTTTACTTCCAGAAATAATTAACAAATTACAGTACTTGAAGTTAGAGGGGGAAATGAGAATTTATACCTAGCAAGAAAATAAGGACAGATTGCAAATAACCATAATACAATAACATAAAGATAGAGATATAAAAATAAATGCATTTAACATAAGGCAATTTTAGAATTCTGAGGCAAGTTTAAATAAAAGGCATCTTCTATGATCATAAAGGGTCAAAACCAAAGACATGACACATGAGATCACCCATTCAAAATCCCCACACTATTGTAGATGGTTCTAAATGTGGTTCTGTAGGCCAGGATCGCTTTACAAGTTAAATTTAATGAATAGACTCTTGCTACATTTAAAACAAGGGGACAAAACAAATCTTCCGATGACATTACTGGAATGGAAAATGCTGGTAAAGGAGAACTGTAATCCAGTCAGCCAGGGTGATTGATAAGACTCTGGAACCTGAATACATATCTATTTATATCAAATTATACAAGGAAAGGAACCTTATCAAGTGACTTGATAAGGCAATGAGGTTTTCTCATAACATAGATAGAATAACTTTCAAGACCACCAATTCCTTAAGTTTCCATTCTAGCCAATCTAGAAATTTTCTGGTTATCATGTCAGCTTTCCAGGCATCTTCTGACACACAACCAATATCCTGAAAAGCACATCTCTATGTGAATTAGTACACAGGCGCTGGAGTTCACAAAAATTATTACTGAGTTTATTAGCAAAAGTTTTTCTCCTTGAAACTATGATTATAAGGGAAAAACTAAAATTATTTGAGCTTAAGATATGAAAACCAGAGCTACACTTCAGTAAACAGCCACATGAGACCAGCTTGCTAGATGGTTCATGAATGTACGCCACGTACTTGGCCCTGGTCTTGGTCTGTTAGTCATATCTATACAGCAGAGGGGAAAAAGGAAAAAAAAAGATAAAAAGTATTTCCAAGGCCAGAAATTCTGGTTGGACCATCTGAGGAGGAAAGCATAGCTAAGTTTTAAAACTGGGAAAAAATGATCGGAATATTGACTGGAAAAAATATTCCATTTTTGTGTCAGTATGTATGAGGACTAAAGAAGAAGATTATAAAGTAAGCTGACTCTTCAGAGCAGTTTAAGTTTAAATTCATTTAAAAATGAATTTAAAAAATTTTATTGGCAGGCTGGAGTGATAGTACAGCAGGTAGGGCGTTTGCCTTGCACAAAGCCAATCCGGGTTCGATTACCAGCATCCCGTATGGTACTCCAAGCAACGCCAAGAGTAATTCCTGAGTGCAAAGCCAGTAGTAGCTCTTGTGCATCACTGAGTATGACACAAAAAGAAAAAAAAATATTGGCAATAAGTTTTGATTTGTTTAAATTAATTAATGAATGTAATGACCTTAACTCTGTATTAGTGAAACTACATTAGCCAATAACTTTGAGAAGAGAGGTAAATGGTCTCTGAAATTTATTGCTTATTTTATTTATTTACAGATTATTTAGGAGGTAATAATAAACCTAAGCATGAAATATTTTAAAAATATTTAAATTAAAAAAAAAAGATGTAAAGGTGACACGAAAAGGACAACCACTGGAGTTCACGGAACAGGTTAAATGTACAAAGGAGAGGCCAAGATGAAGGACATGGAAAGCTTAATGTATATTACAAAGTTATTAATGCAGAGAACAGCAGTGCCACTAATATTATATAACATAAAAAATAAAGTATTTATATATATATGTCAAGGAAAACATGAATTAGGCCTGAAGTACACATACCCACACACATCTGCTCATTTTACCGAGAAAAATTTACTGCAGTGTAACAGATGTTATGGCAGAGACAAGTACACAAAAAGTTATCACCCTTTGCAATTAGAAAAGGGGTTATGGAACTGGTATCACTGACCTGAGTCCTGCAGTTCTGGAATAAGACAAGGAAAGAAACATGAGACTCTGTATAATTAAGTTAGAAAGAATTGGATGGAAGAAATACAAAGAGCAATGGGCAGCACTGGAGGATGTTTTTTGGAGGGGGTCACATCTGGCTATGCTCAGGAATTACTCTCAGCTCTGCACTTAGGAATTACTTCTGCCAGTGCTCAGGGGACCACATGGGATGCCGGGGATTAAACTCGGGTCTGCCGTGTGCAAGGCAAATGTCCTGCCCGCTGTGCAATCACTCAGACCCCAGCACTGAGGATTTTTTTTTTCCCATTGCGTCACAGGTTTATTACAGGGGCAGTGGAGGCAGCAGTGGACCTCAGCTCAGCCCACTCTTGCCTACTGTCTCCTACCCAGTAGGGGAATAGGGCAGGCTGTGGCCCAGAAAGCTGAACAAATGAGGGTGGGGTTGGGCACAGGGTAGGGATACGGGGACACAAACTATGTACAGGGGCTGGAGCCCAGACTAGGCCAGGCCTGAGAGGGCAAGCTGGGCCCTTGCACCCGCCCACCTCAGTAGTCCTCCACCCAGCCGTTCTCGGAGATGAAGGCGTCGATGACCTCCTTCATGGCCAGGTTAGGGATGAGCTGTTCCTGGGTCAGGGGGCTCCGGGTCACAGGGTCAAAGTGGCCCACACACTGCAGGTGCTCCTCAATGTCTTTGCGGTCATAGGTGATGCCGCTGGGTGTGATGCATGGCTCCCGCATCAGCTCAAAGCTGATCTTGCCGCAAAGGTAGTCAGGGATATCTCTCTTCTGAAGCACAAGGTGCAGTAAGGAAGAGGACCAAGGGGGGAGGGGTGGGGAGAATGGGCACTGGCCCCCCTCTCCCAGCTCACAGCACTGAGGATTTTTAAGTGAGAAGAAAAATATCCATCAGAGAAAAATTTATAGAAATTGCTTTTATGAGGTTAAGAATGGGAGAATGGTAATACCTTTCTTATATTTTCACTGTTCTTCTTTATTGATGGTGTTAAGTGTTATGGAAAGTGAAATAAATTTTTTATTAGTAGTTATAGTTGCAATTGTAAACAGTGCATGGTAGTTAAAAAAGATTAGTGATCTACTCCACTTGGCATAAATATTTCGACCAATATCAAGACCATAAATATTAACACTAGTGTAAACATGTTACCTAACATATATAAAATAAAGACTAATATAAAACAGGAACAAGGACATGCAATTTTTAATTTATTTGTTTTGGGTTTTGAATCACACTCAGTAGTACTCAGGGCTTACTTCTGGCTCTGCACTCAAAAATCACTCCTGGTGCAGCACTGGGGACTACATACAGTACCTTGGATCAAACCCAGATCAATTGCATGCAAGTGCCTTAGCCGCTGGAGTTACTCTAATTCCAAAGATATGTAATTGTTAAAAAATAAAGAAACAAAAATAAATTCTATCCTAGTAAACTGAGCTTTCATTCTTCGTAGTCAGAAAACTTAAGATTTCCCAAATGCATCCATAAAGGCAGAAGTGTGCAAAAGGCCTGGGGTCAGTCTAATAACACTATTCTAGAATACATGGCTGACAAGGGCAAATTATTCAAAGTGGGAACCTGTCCAGCACTGTTGGCCCTTTTTGATTTTTTCCCTTTTTGATGTTTTACATCATACCAAGCCACAATTTGATTTACTACTTCATAAGCATGTTCTCAAACGTCTCCTTCTTACGGACTCTGTTTTCAGCAAGGAAACATTTAGAAAATTACAGGAGCATTCAACCCTGTGCAAGTACTCACCCAGCACAGAGAGGTTCAAATGTGCTTCTTACTATATACAATCCCAACTAAGAGGAAAAAAAAACCCTAATTTTTAAAATAGTTACCACAGCAACAAAGTGAACAGTTAAGAAGCAATGAACTTAATCAATGTAAGTCATTGTTGGAGAGATTATCCCCTGAGACAAATCTCTTACTGCTAAGATTATTGCTATTTATCTGAAGTATTTTCTGAAAGTAAAGATGGCTGACTGAGGGATTCAGATCAATGAGGTGGTTTTCTTTTTTCCCTTTCAATGAGCTTAAGCTCCCAGTAGACCTAAGCCACACTTTTAATCACAACTTAAATCAATAACAATTACACATAGAGAATACCAACATACGTTTTCCAGGAAATCTCATAGGGCTTAAAGTGCTATACTTGTAGAAGGAGTCAATATTACATGTTGCAAAATAGAATTCAGGTTAGTTTCTTTCTATTTTCCTAGACAAGAAGTATCCTGTGCTAAGCTTAAAAAATGTTAGGCTAGTACTCCTTTAACATAATATAAAAGAATCGCCAGATCTGACTAAGATGTGGATTCCGATTCAGTTAAACTGGGATGTGACCTGAGATCTGCATGTTTCCAAGTTCACAGAGTATGTCGATGATTTCTACCATGAGATCAAACCTGAAGTAACAAGATAGCAGATTATTTTACTGATTGGTTAAAAGAAAGAGCAAAAGGCACGCACATTCAGGGAATCTATGCTTATAAAGGTCGGGGGGATTGACTATGAGTCATTCATTCTCCTGCTAGAGTTTCTAACTTAAACTCTCCTTGGAAAATGAAAATTTTCAACACTGAATGTATCTTTAAGTATATCTTTTCCAAATGTATTCCAAGAAACCATGATTATATGGCTATTAGTCATTGTTGCCAGAAAATTAGGTACAAATATGAGGCTCAATGATCACATAACTAAATTAAATAGCATCAAGTAATGAAAGTAATTAACATTTGTTTAGCAGTTACTATGAATCAGGCTCTAAACATCTCGCATGGAATAATTCACTTCACTCTGACAGCAACTCTCTGAGGGTGTTGGTATATTATCATCTCTATTTTATGGACCTGGGAAAGCAATCGGTCAGGTAATCAGCCCAAGGTCTAGTTCAGCAGGACTCAACCCCAGGCAGGCTGCTTTAAGAGCATGACCTCTGACCTCTAAAATAAACACTTTTCTGCTCAGAAGGAAATATAAATTATCAGAAGGTGATTAAAGAAATGGTGCCATAGGAGGAAGTTAAGCAGTAGGGAAGATAAAGGAAAACTCAGAAGTTCGGACAAGAGGAATAAATGAGAGCAAGCTGGAAAAGAAAAAAAATATTAGAAAACAGAAGCAATATTTGGCAGGGAAGAGGAATAGATTTAAGAGAGGGTCCTGTAGTAATGGAAGCATCCTGCACGCAGACAAAGATACACTGAATGAACACCAATCTGCTGGGTAAATAAACGCCCAGGAGGGAACAGCAAGTCATGTTGTGGGATCTCACCAACCACAGGAAGACAGGAACAGTTTACTTCCACCACATATACTAAAAAGCACTCAAAGACAACAGAGTCATGATTATTCTTACACTAATTACCTAATTTACAGATTATCGAGGCCCCCTGCAGTGTCTCTTTCTTCTTCCTACAGGATTGTTTGGACATTTTGCTTCTAATTAGCAACTTTTGTGAGAGTGAGTAGGGAGAAGAGAGAAGACAGATGATTAAATCACTTTTTTTTCCTTTTTTTTTTTTTTTACATTTTGTTGAACTCTTGTTTGGGGATCTAGAAACTGACCTGAGAGTCGGAGGTTCACATGTGGAACTGATAAAATAATGAAAAGAGATTCTTCTTAATCATAGATTTCAATGAGGCCTCTTTGCCTAGCCTTTCTGTTGCAGGGAGAAGAAATATGCCCCACAAAGACCCAGTCTCAACTCCACAGTGGGAATTAAACAACAGCCAGCACATTATGCAGAGTATACTTCAAGTGAGGCAGAACTATAAACAAAGCAGTGGCTGGGTTAGATGAGCACTGGGAAACAGTTCAGACTTTTCAGACAGCACTAAAACAAAAACTGACCTTGGAAACTTTTGAAATTCACTGATTCCTAATCCAGTAAATATACAGAGATGCTCAAGGAAAACTAGCACTTGCTAAAAAACAAAAGTCAACTTGAACTAGATGTAAAGGATGACCTCTCAAATACCTAAAATGATCAGATATGTAAATATATTTTAAGTAGCACTGTAGCACTGTTCTCCCGTTGTTCATCAATTTGCTTGAGTGGACATCAGTAACGTCTCCATTGTGAGATTTGTTGTTACTGTTTTTGGCATATTGAATACGCCAAGGGTAGTTTGCCAGGCTCTGCCCTGCGGGGGGGGATACTCTCAGTAGCTTGCCAGGCTGTCTGAGAAGGACGGAATTGAACCCGGGTCGGACGTGTGCAAGGCAAACTCCCTGCCCGCTGTGCTATTGCTCCAAAAATCAATTAATTTTTCAATTGAAATGAGGTCCTTTGACATCTAGAATTCAAATATATTTTACAAACTCCTTACTGTCCACCTAACTTCCCTGTCCCTTAACATTATGACTTAATGCCTAGCACCTCTAATTAAAGGGTTCTAAGGTGAAGCAATGTAATTTTGCTGTACTAGTACTTCAACCTATATTTACAAACTCCCATACATTTTAATTTTATATAAATGTTTTCCATCAGCGTGCTCTTTTTTTTAAATATAAGAATCTTTAATTGTTCCAAGACACAAATCATATCCCTTTGAATTCCAGATGAAAACATTTTAGTCCTATTTATGATTGTATTTCAATAGGCATGTATACACATATAAAGCAGTTTCAATGTTGTTTAAAAATACACTTCAATAGGTCTTATTGTGTTGATATGAGCAAGGCACTTTAAGAAAATGTTTCCAGGTGGTAGGCACCTGCCGGTGCTTTGAAACACCAACCTCAAAACCAAAAGCCAAGCACCAAATTGGGGGAAGAGCAACAAACGATGTATTTCAGCACCTAGTAGTTTTGGCAGCTTGTTTGGAACTGGTTATTGCCAGCTGGGCACTTTGCCATTTCCTTGAGGCAAAATTAAAGTGGAAGATGCAAGGGTTTTATTGTAATTTTCCACCACATATTTATATCATTATGGGTTTTGTGCTGCTCTAGTCCCCACACAGTCTCAGTGAATATCTTCTTATTATGTCACTGAGATTTGAAGCAAATATAGGCTGATGCAGTGAAAACAAGTGGGCTCTGTGTATAGTAAATGGTTGCTGGAGCTAACACTCTGCCTATCAGAATGGGCTACATAATTTGCAGGGCCACATGCAAAATAAGCAAGTGGGCCCCCTTGTTCAAAAGGCAGAGGTTGACCAAAGAGACAGTACAGCCAGTAGGGAACTCGCCTTGCATGTTATGGATTCTGATTTGTTAGCTAGCAATGCATATGGTGCCCTGAGGACAACCAGGATTGGTCTCGAGTACAGAGTCTGATCATGCTCTAAGTACTACCGGCTATGGTCCCCCAGCCCAAACCCCATTTTTTTTAAATAGGAAAAGTTGCATTAAAAAAACTAAAATATCAAAACATATCCTTGCTTTTCTAATCTCTCACTCAAACTCCCTCTGCTGGTCTTGTTTATTTGATACTTGATGCTGACCCTTCAGGCACCAGGATTCCTTAACATAGAGCATAGACTTTGGGGGAACACTCCATCAGTACACAAACCACTCACTCACTGGAGGTTGAGATTCCCAAATCCTCACTCACTGGAGGTTGAGAGTCCCTCTTTACCAGACATCAAACTGTGCTCTTTACACTCTGTAGACTAGCTAGGGGAGTCAAGTGATTGCTATTTCCTACCATCACCCCATAACCTCAGCCCTAGGTAGAACGAGGACCCCCAGAAGCATCTCTATGTCTACAGAAGGTTCCTGGAAAGCACTAGTGAGAGGCAAGCCTTTCTGAGTACCAGCTGCCTACCAGGCAGGGGAGAGCCAATTCTCTGTCCTGAACTGCCCTGGGCTTTCACTCCAATCCCTAACCCTCCACTGCAGCAGCAAGAGGCAAAAATAGCTATTGATCAGAAGAGGTCAAGGAAGGCTATGGTACTCCAGGAGCAAACAGAAAAGAAAGGGGTAACATTCATTCTCAGAAGGGGGCACTCAAACCAAGACTCCAGGCCTAGGACCACCTCGACAACCTCTGGAGCCTTGCAAATCTGAAGACAGAGTCCATCATGAAACCAGGATTTTTCAAGACAACAAAGTCAGAACATTAAATCCCAACTGAATACTCATATCACTGTCCACACAGCTGTACCTGCTTCCTCTGAAATGCCAAGATCAGTGTTTACTTCTGCTGCACAGAAAAAGGTATAGACAATTGAAGGATCAGAGCACAGGCAAAGCTATAGGTTATTGAAGGATCAGAAAGGCTCTTGCACAATGATGACACTTCAATTGATACACTTTACAAACTAAATACAGATACACAGACATAGTGTTCAGGATGCCTGAGTAAAACTAAAAGGGAACTGTACCATGTCGATATCCTCCTGTGATTCTACACTATGTTTTGCAAATTGTTACCATTGGGGAAAGTTGTGTAAAAGTCAAGAGATCGCTTTGTCTTCTGACAACTGAATAGAGTCATTATCATAATTCTGAAGAGCATTCAGGACCCAAGATGGATAAAAGATAGCACCCAATATCATTCCCCGAGTTACGTTTACCTGGATTTATTTAGAGTGTTAAGCTGAATATTTCAATTTAATATAATGGAAAAGATATAGAGTAAATAACTAGATTGGAGATAGTGTACAATCAGCATGTTAAACACAGAGTACACTATCAGAAGGAATGTGCTTAGCGGAATTTCTTGTTGAAGTTTCTCTTACCTACTTAAGATAAAATGAAAACACACCATGTGGAAACTATAAAAATACTCTGGAAACTGGAACAGTTTATGTACAAGCCTATATTCACAAAATATAGAGGCAGAAATGCAATAGCACAAAGGCACATTAAAATGTGTATTTATTGCATCCAGAAAGTTTTCTCTGTGTCATTTACAACTAGAGAACATATTTGATGATGGGAACATTACTTCATTATATTGTATGTATAATTATGTATATTTATTATAAATAAATTTATATATAAAATCATTGTATCACTGTATCACTGCCATCCCATTGCTTATTGATTTGCTCGAGCGGGCATCAGTAACATCTCTACTGTCAGACTTGCTGTTACTGTTTTTGGCATATCGAATACACCACGGGTAGCTTGCCAGGCTCTGCCATGTGGGCAGAATACTCTCGGTAGCTTGCCGAGCTTTTGGAGAGGGGCGGAGGAATCAAACCTGGGTCAACCTCGTGCAAGGTGAACACCCTACTCACTCCACTATCACTTCAGCCCATATGTGTATATATGTATATATATAACACATCCATCATGAATATTATTTTTCATATATTATTTGAAAGATCATGATTTAAATATTCTTCATGATAGCGTTTAATGTATATAATGCTTCAACACCACAACCTCCCCCCTAGAGTTCCCTCCACCACTCTCTCAGGTCTCCCTCCAAACCTTTCCAGAGCTCATTCCTTGCCATTCCTAAGACGGTTCTATAAACCTCTTTTCAGATTTTGTTGTCTTTGACTATTTATTCCTATACTACATTTCTTTACATACAACATTTGAGAGAGGTCCTTTTGTCACTGAATTTTTATATCTGAAAGACAAACATCTTGCCTGTCATGTGTTAAAACACTGTCACTGTCATCCCATTGCTCATCGATTTGTTCAAGTGGGCACCAGTAACGTCTCTCATTGAGAGACTTATTTTTACTGTTTTTGGCATATTGAATACAACACGAGTAGCTTGCCAGGCTCTGCCGTGCAGGCTCCATACTCTCGGTAGCTTGCCGGGGTCTCCGAGAGGGGCGAAGGAATCGAACACGGGTCGGCTGCGTGAAAGGCGAAAGCCCAACTGCTGTGCTATCGCTCCAGCCTGTGTTAAAACAACACAAGTATAATAAGAAAATTCTGAATTCTACAGGTTAGGTTTCTAAGGAATTGAGTCAGGTGAGAAGTCAGTGTAGCATTTTAGCATTATGTGTGTGAGCGAATGTTCAAAGGCAATCCAGCTGTCAAAGTTCTAGGTGAAGGCCAAATCTATAGGGCCTCAGAAACAGAACTGCTCAAAAGTCACCTAATTTTACATGATTGATAACAAGGTAATTGAAAAAGACTCAGTTAAACCACAGAAACCAGCACATTTGAAATACTCCAAAGATTTTAGCGATTTAAATTAACCATGGCAGACTGCTCCCATTCTGACCTCTTGAGTGTGTATATGAACAACTCAAGATAAATCATGTATCCGATTATATCTCTGGCTCTGTTACACAGTGCTCACAGCCAAGAGAAAACCACCTTTGCATCAAGCCAAGGACTTTACAGAGATTCGAAGAACTGATTAAACAAAAATAGAAGTTTCGGATCCAAATTAATTTTGCCACTGCTAACTCTCTACCTCTAAGTAAAACACTGGGCTGTTCATTAGTAAAATGAAATTTGAATTTCAAAGATGAATGAATATTCATTCACTTTGGGTAATTACATACTAAGGCATTCAAAAAATATTTGTTGAATGAAAGACTGAATTAATGAATGGATATGTACAGACTTCTTTCCAACCTGCCTTCCCTCCCCCGCTCCCCTCTTCCTAGTTAGGTTTCCTTTCAGCTTCACTTTAGAGTTAAGATTTCAAAGTAGAAGGGGAGGAACCACAAATAAAACAGCACTTTGCTCACAACCTCACTTGACTGTGTCATGTGCACCACTACATAATTAAGCACTGTCAGGACCAGTGAGATGTAGATACGCCAACAACTCTATGGCAGGGGTTGGCCAGGTGTGGCAAATTACTGCGTCTTAGTCTAGCCAAGCTTTGAGCCTCGGAGTCTAACAGAAAAGCACTTATGAGTCTCCTGAGGTGGGTGAGCCATGTAGCAGGAAAGCAGCATTGGCTGCCTATCAATGTCTCCCTTACTCCTGGTGCCCTTGTTTTGTTCACAAGTTCCTAAGATTCTGAAGCATCTGACAGCGCCAGTGTATAAGATTCTGGGTTTCCCCTGTCCAAGTCTGGCCCTCACCTCCTGCACAGCTTACCTCGGATGTCTGTGTATGACGGAACCTCCGACGGTATGCCTAACTCCGACACACTTTCTTCAGAGGTATATCCAAACCCTTTCTACTTGGCATGGGCTCGGATCCTATCCTGGCGGCTCGCCCTGTCTGTGACTCCCTGCTGCCTCCGTGGCTGGCACTAACACAAATACAGCTTTGTATCTGCTCACCACAAAAAAAATAAAACGTTGACTCTGTTCTATTCTCCCACTGATTCTTGAGCACTCGAAACTAAGCTGATTATATTTCTGAAATTTAACTACACGAAAAACTGGTAATGACTGAGCAAAATATTGATAAGCGCCAACTTGAATTGTGTCACTATAAAGAGTCTAAGGATGGCAATATTTAAGCAAATGCCAATCCAAGCAAAGATGACAAATACATGATTCACCACAGATGAACAATACAATTTTTTGTGTTGAGTCTCAGAAACTGATTTTCTCCAATGTGCCTTTTAAATCCAATGCAGCTTCAACTTCCCTACTCTTCTTCCAGGATCATTTTGAAAGGTTTATCACTCTCTACCCATATCACTCTCTAAAAAGCTATTTTTAAATGATTAAATGACATTTTAATCATCAGATAAAAAATGATCACAGTAGACTGCACAGTACTGTGACATTAAATAATTCAACATGACACAGCAGAACTGCAGTAAAAAATATTGAAACTAGTTAAGATAAATAAAAAAGATAAAAACTGGTTACTTTTTTTGAATCCACAATCTAGCTGCATGAATACTATAGAGAATTTCATTATTTGTATCTTTCTTGAGCCTATTCTCACCGCTCAATTCCAGACACTCAGTTTCAGGATACCCCTAGAGAGGAGCTGTTGGAAGCAAGATATTAAAAAAGCCAATGAGATGAAAACTCAAAGTATAAGATAGAAGCACAGGCCCAATTCTGACTATGAAAAGGGAAGACAGAAAATTCTGGAGAAATTTACTGGTAACAATCTAACCATTAATGCAAGTGCTACTTAATTAGAGAGCCTGGAACAATTTACAGAACCTTGTAATGGAACAGTTACTAAGAATTCAGCCTAATGCATCATGTAACATCCATCTGTCTGGACGGTGGAACTGATCTTGTCTCAGGGTTCTTTCCAGGAGACTATTAACAATGTATGTACTTTAAAAGTCCTTAAGTGGACTTGGTTCCAACTGTGCTTCTCATGTATTACATCTCCAGAACACATATTTATTTCCAGGTGAACTGTAAAAACTGTACTAGCTCTTCTGGCCACCACTTTAAATGTAGCATCAGTTGTCTATATGTGAAACATGTTCATATTTTTATGAACTTAAAAAAAAACAAAGGGAAAGCAAAAGGAACATCTTAGTGGAGGAGATTCATATCAGTACTTATCAAAACTTCTCTTACAAGATTTTTTTAATCAGCAGTTTATAAAAAATCAGCAGAGAAAGGAAAGTTGACCATCTGAACTACGACCACTGCCTAACCAAATAGCTCACCACGGAGAACACACACGTCTATACATGCCAACAGAAAAACTGTGACATGAAGTTGACTTGTATTTATTCATAAAATAGTATGTTTCTGTGGGGCGGGGGGTTAGGGAGGTGGGGGTGAGGGGGGAGGTATACTGTGATTCTTGGTGGTGGAATATGTGCACTGGTGAAGGGATGGGTGTTCGAGCATTGTATAACTGAGAATTAAACCTGAAAGCTTTGTAATCACCTTTCCACATGGTGATTCAATAAAAGAATAAATTTTTAAAAATAATATAAAAGAATAGTAAGTTTAACAACCCCAATAACCCTTAAGGGGTCAAAGAGATCCTACAGTGGGTAAAGTGCTGTTAGGTGAGGACCAACATCGGGCCCCTGAGCATCGCTGGAAATGATCCCTGAGCCAAGAATAAGCTCTGAGCACTGCCAGGTGTTGCCCACCAACAAAATCACTCTGAAATTCTAGGAAAAGGCCATAATTCACTTTCCAACACATATAATTAACTTTCCCTTCTCTTACTGCCCTGCAGTTCTAAGTATTTTCTTTTTCTTCACTTCATATAAAAATATTTAGAAATTTACAATTATTCTGACTTTATCTCATATGAGGATATAGGTTTAAATTCCTTTTATTTTGTTGCCGATGTTATATTTCAATGGAGTGAAAAACAAGTTGTTGCTAATGACTAAATGTGTTTTCCCAAATTATGCTATGACTTTCATGCCCACTGTAGTGGTATGTGGGATGAAAATAGAGAATGGAGAACTCATAAGGATAGATTATTACCCTCATAAAGACACACAAGAACGTAGTCCCATGGGTTTTGCTCTCCTTTGCCATGAAAGGAAACAGCGAGAAGGTGGCCACCCGCAAATCCAGAAACAGACCCCCACCATACAACTCATCTCTTCCTCCTTACTCCATCCTGGTCTCTGAGATCCGTGAGACTGAGATCCGTGAGAAATCAATGTTTGTTGTTTTAATCACCATGCCTATGAAATTTGTTATCAGAGCCAGCCCCAAATTAGGCAGTTATCATCTAGAAAATTAAGTCCTCAATAAAGTAAATATTGTTTCTTTTGGAGGGGAGCGAAGAGGGATGATTTTTTTGTTGCATTCAGCTCTGTGCTCTAGGCTGTTTCTGGAGGTCCTCTGAGGTCCATGTGGTGCCAGGAAATGAGTTTGCTCAGTTGCATTCAGCTCAAAGCCTTAACTCCTGTACTGTCTTTCTGCAACTAAAGGATCTATCCATGCAAGCCTTTGGTCAGAGACATATCTCAGAGATAACACTGACTTGGTTCTACATTATTGTAAAGAGCAAATTTTGCAAAAAAGAAAGCCAAATAATATTTCTGTTTGTTTCCCAGTACAAATACAAGTTATATTCAGAGAGAAATAGAGCTTGGCATCACACTCTATGGGATAGTAATGACAGGATCTTACCATGTGACTGGGGAACTATTGAAAAATTTAAGCAGGGATAAACATTGAAAGTGATAAATTGGTGTTAAAAGAAAAAAAGAAAGGAGGCTTGACAATCAATTAAAAACGAGTGAATTAAATGATTAAGGCGAGATAAGGACTTTTAATATCGAATTCAATGTAGTAAATACAGATGTAAATTTCAAATGATGCACAACCTGAAACATATGTTACAATGAAATATTGCTTCAATTTTTTAACTGTAGTACAAATATAAATTAAATGATAGTTACAGGAATTACTGGGGGTAAGTATGCTTCTATATATTGAAGTTATTTTATCAATACTCTCTATTCTCCAATTCCATCTCTTTATTTTCCATAGGTAGGTAAGATCATGCAGTATTTGTCCAAGTCTCTATGCCTTTTATTTTTTCTTTTGGGTCACACCCAGCAATGCTACCTGCTGTACTGTCTCTCTGTCCTCCTCTCTGCCTTATTTCATTTAACATAAGGTCCTCTTGTTACATCCAAGGTGCAGTAAACTGAAGGATTTAATTTTAATCTGCATATTATTCTATCACATATAATTATTTACCCATTCATCTGTTGGACATTTGGGTTGTTTGCAGTTCCTGAATATTGTACTGTAAAGAACACAGGTGTCCAAATATATTAAATAATTAATGAATTTTATATTTTGTAGGTATATGCCATAAGTGGAATCTCTAAGCTGTATAGGAGTTCTCATCTTATTTTTTTGAAGAATTTCTGTTTTTTTTTTCTATAGAGGCTAAACAAGATGACATTCCCATGAAGAATGAATGAGGTTCCTTTTCTACCACGCCCCACCAAAACTCAATGATATATATCTTAAAACACTAAAATGTGAAATTTTAAACTAAAGATAACTTAAAAAAGCTATAGAGTGGGGTTCCTAAACCAAAATGAAAACATGCAATAACTAAGCATTTCAGGGGTGAATAAACACGTAGATAGTGACTCTTCTTAATATTAAGCCAAGCAGGGTATAAGCATGAGTCGCAAAGTGATATACTTCCATTCTGGGAAAGATTAAGTTTTTTAAAAATGATTTACAGTTTTTTAATTAAGGGTCCTCTTATTCTCTGAGGAGGATCCCCCAGAAAGCTATGAAATCTGGTTTCCATTAACTCATACTATGGGAGAAATGGAGGAGAGAACTTTTTTTAATTTAATAAACACACCATTTACAACATTCTTGTCACTATTTAAAGTGTTTTATAAATATCAACTCAATAAATCCTCATAACAACTTTATAAGTAGGTGCCATTATATAATGCCATTCTGCAACTGAGAATACAGAGGAACAAAGAGATGGAATAACTTGCCCAAAACCCTTTCCTAGTAAACTGCTAAAGAGAAGCTGTAAAGCTAAGACTAGAAATCATGCTCTGAAGAACTGCCTCAATCTGCTTTTTCTAGCCAGTGACTCTTTAATTTAACTTGCAAACTCCAGCAAAAACATCCAGCAAACAGGAATCAAGAAAGCAAAGCACCTGTATTACAAATAAAAATAAAAGTATATCGCTTCGGACTCCCCCCCCCCCAGTTAAAGGCAACATAAACTGCTTTTCTTTTAATTTAAAGACAAATAAGTTGACTTCCAAATATAAAAACAGAAACATCAGGGAGAGAAATACTATTTCAAGTGTTAGGAGGTTACCATAAACAATGAAGAGGGAGAAAACAAATTAAAGTTGTTTTTATATGGTATTTGACAATGTCCTTTTTACCTCACCACCTACAACAATTTGACTGCACCAATGGACAATGGCTGTGCAGAGAACCCTACCCTGTGAAAATGGTAGATGACCATGATTGGAAGGAAGAGAGGAGCATATTGTGAGCAAGTGCACATGCACAGTAAGGTCTGAATGTTATGGAAATAAGCCCAGGCTGCTTCTCAACTCATGAGTTTAGCTGAGATGGCAGAACAGATGACAAACAACAACAAACACAAACACCATACCTAATCTCTCTAATTGTGCAGACAAATAGCCATAGCGGCGTACTTAATTGGAAGACTATGTATTTTCTTGTTCAAATATTTGAAATATTTGTTATTTATGAAATTTATGTGTATTATGTCCTAATACCTTGAGGGATTTATTCTCTAAGGAATGAACAAATAACCATTTTGGTAAAGAAAAAAAAATTTTAATCAAAATAACACTGAAAGTTCTTATTCAAAGATAGCATCAATTAACTGATACATGGAAATGAAGTGAATTCAACGTTCTTGGCGATGAAAATTACAAATTCTGAAATTAGTATTTAATTTAAAATAATATTTTATTTAAAAAATATATTTGGGGAACAGAGAGATCTTGTTTATATTGTTAACAACACTACATATTGTTCCCAAAGTACAACTAGGAATGATCTCTGAGGATGGAGCTAAATAAATTCTGAGCACCACCAGGTACAGTCTAAAAAAACAAACAAAATAATGTTTTACCTGTTCTCTGGTACAACATTTTTGCATTATTAATATCATTAATAATTCAAGGTAAACATTCCTTCTTTGTCCTTGTGACAACGAAAAGAGCCTATTATTTACAAAAAATAAACTGGTTTGTCTGAACTGCTTCATTGCAGTATAAATATTTTTAACTATTTTCTTTACTTCTGTGGAAAGGTTCACAGATAATATCAATTTGTTCAAAGAAAATTATCAACAATAGTTTTAATGCAGTAACTATCTATGGTAAAGCCTATTAATTCAAATTCAACTATTTAAGTGTTATAAAAATAATTAAGTACAATTTATTTATTAATAAAGAACCTCCTCCTCCAAATAAAAAAATTTTAAAAACCCTTCTCAAAATTAAAAAATGGTGAAAACATCATAATCTTTAAAATGCGATGTCAAAAATTTTAACATCAGTTTGTGAAAATGATTGTTTTTAAAGACGTATAAAGAGGCCAAGTCATCAAATAAAATATCTCACCCTAAAATATATCCTGTATGAGCAGGAAAAATAATTAAAAAGGAAGTTAGTGACTCTTACTCAGCTGATAATATGAATGAAAGATTAAGGTACTTTATCAGTGATACATTTATTGAGTTTAATAGTCATACTCATTGTATGATAAAATAATCTGACCTTAAGAGACACACAAAGATAAAGATACATATAAAAATCTCTGGTATCTACTACCCTCAGATTCTTCAGAGATGGGAGAGTAAGAACAACAAAGTAGGAGAGAGAACACATAAACAATAAATCAAGTGGGGTAAAATATTTACAGGAACCTGCCAAAAGTTAGAGGAGCATCATATTTCTTACTTGCAAATTTCAGCTAAATTAAAAATCTTTCCAAATAAAAAGTAAACCATGAAAAATTTATCCAATAAAAAATAAATAAAAATAAACTCCATAGTTGAACTCATTATTTTATAGAATATGTAAGTACAGAGTCCCTAAAACATGACTGCAAGGTATAAGCAGAAAACTACATTCAAGTCTCAAAAGTGATTCACATGGACTGCCAGTTATTTCAAACACAGATAGATAGGTAGATGGATAGATAGATACACAGAAAGACCCATTCTCTTATCTATATTAACTTACTGTCCACAATGAGAAGCTAAGGCAGTATTACAATGGCTCCCAAGATCAAGGCTAGATGCATGGTTCATCAATATCTCCACCAACTCAAAAAAATAAAAATCTTCCAACTACAGTTACAAATCGTCATCATCATCATCATCATCATCATCATCATCATCATCATCATCATCATCATCCCATTGATCGTCGATTTTCTCGAGCGGTCTCAGTAACGTCTCCATTTGTCCTAGCCCTGAGATTTTAGCAGCCTCTCTTTACTTGCCCTTCCCAATGGTGCCGCATTGGAAGCTCTTTCAGTGTCAGGGAAATAAGACCCATCACTGTTACTGGTTTTGACATATGAATACACCACGGGGAGCTTGCCAGACTCTCCCATGCTGGCAGGAAACTCTCGGTAGCTACCCAGGTTCTCCAAGAGGGAGAACTAGACTATATATGATGTGCAGCTGTTTCATGGGAGCTTGGTTTTACAGTCTCTGGATGTTGGCCGTTGATGGGATTCCATGGTGCCGGGGGCAGTCCCTAGGTGAAATCGCCTAGCTACTGAAAAAATGGGGATCTGGGCGGAAGAGGCTGAGTCCTGATCCAAGCGGACTTGGAGATCTCAGCCCCGGGTCCCACATACCTGGGTTCCTCTGCCAGTTCCTTCATGCATGAGGCTCGTCTGCACATGTGGAGAGGGATCTTGAGCATGGCTGTGGCTGGGTTCCGGAGGTCTTCAGCTGCTGTGGCTCTGCTCGGGGTGGGGAGGGAAACTCAACCCACCCCCTCCAAGGGGCCCTGGTATAGACAGCCAGGCAGGAAAGGGGGGGAGGGGTAAGAGACCCTGACAGGTACAAATGTCTTCAATAAATGAATAATGAATATTTGTTTAGGTCCTACAATGTGCAAACCATGGTCTATGTACGAACAAAAAGAGTAAGATAAGTTTTGATTAGTATGTTGGGAAGCACTAAATCTACTCAGGTATCTATAATAAAAAAGGTAAAAATCAGTCATACTCAGATGCCAGACTGTCTTACATAACATACAAGGTATTACAAATAAATTTTATGAAAAGAATAATACAATATTTTTTAAGGAAATTAAGTGGTGAAATTATTTTTTGAAAGACAAAATTCTGCTTCAAATGTCAAGCAAAATGGGAGTCAGAAAAAAAAAAGTCAAATGTACCTGCAAAGATCTTCAAATGTGATCAAAGTTTAATAAGAGATTAACACTAACCCAGAAAGACATATTTTAAGAAAATAAAATGGGAAGTGCTTAGCAATCAACTGATTATGTCTGATAAGATATAAAAGAGCTGGAAGATTGAGATCACTCTTTCTTAAACTGTGGTGGTGGTGGATGAGCAGGCGGGGAGAGGGGGTCATAACCTGCTCTACAAGAAATGTTGAAAGCAGTTCTTGTACATGAAAATGAGAAACTAAAGATGACAAAACCGTAAGCAAGGTGAACAATATCAAAGTAACAGAAACAAAAAACAACAGTGAAATGAGACAAAAACAGATGAAAGGAAGAACAAATTTCTATCAGTCAATGATAATGAATATATAATGAATACGTATCCACGAGATAAAGACATTTTTAAGAACCCAGCGCAATAGTACAGTGAGTAGGGCACTTGCCTCACACAAGGCTGATGCTGGTTTGATCCCAGGCTTTCCAGATGGTCTTGGAACAAGGAGTAAGCTCTAAGAATAGATGGTGTGCCCCCCACCCCCCACCACACACACACAAAGGGAAACATTTTTATATAAAGAAAATATGATACAAGCTCCAAGCTAAGAATAAAATGAAAACCTGAAGCAAACATACTTAGAATGAAAAATATATAAAATCACAAGGATAATCACCTACATGAAAAAGCAAGTGGAAAAACATGGGAAAGGGAGGAAAAATATACAACCAGAAAACAAAGGATAGAAAAGCACTCTGGAAAACCTATTTATCAATAATCAACCTATACGTTAGTGGTTCTAATTCACCAGTGAAAAGAGACGGAGTTGTTGGGTGAGTTGCAAAAAATTTTCACTTATATTGTACACATCATACTCTAATAAAGACAAACATAAACTCTGAGTGAAAAACTGAAGCAAGGTGCTATAAACAAGGATAACAGTGCAGATAAAAATAATATATACAGCTATTCTCATATCAAATAAAAAAGACAACTGAAAAAGAGCATTATCAAAATGAATATTAAATATTGATAAAGGGTTCAATTCAATAGGAAGATATAAGGGTCATCAACACACATATAACATATAGGGGTAACCAAGTAAATAGAATAGTTATTAATAAATCTCAAGGATACACTGTCAGAAACAATAATTGCAGTGACTCTCAAGCCATCATTTACAGCAATGAATAGGATCATTCAAACAAAGAGTTAATAAGAATATAAATGTCACCCCCACCCTCAGAGCAGAGCCTGGCAAGCTACCCGTGGCATATTCGATATGCCAAAAACATTAATAAGAAGTCTCACAATGGAGCTGTTACTGGGGCCCGTTCGAGTAAAATCGATGCACAATAGGACGACAGTGCTTAAAGTTCTTAAAAAAATGTAACGGGTGGATTTTAGTAGATATATACAAAAACTTGCATTCCCAAAGATATAAACACACATTCCCTCAAGTGCACATGGAAGAATTTTAAGGATAGACCCTATGTAGGGACACAAATGAGATCTTTATAAATGCGCAGATGTAAACTGGTATAGTCAATATGGGAAATTATATGTACATTCCTTTAAAAATAAAAATTCAAATTTTGAATACCCAAAACAACTGTATTATAAACAATTTTTAAAACCATGGTGTATAAATAAATTTTAAAATAAATAAAAATTAAAATTTCATATGATCCTGCAATATCACACCAAGATGTTTATCCAAAGGATACAAAAACACTAATCTAAAGGAAATTCATTTCTGTGTTCATGGCAGGTTATTCACTATTGCTAAGACTCCATGTATTCAACCTAAATGCATACAAACTGATGACTGGATAAAGATGTTGTGGAATATACACTCTACACCATTTTGATTATAATAAAAACAATGTCAGATTATTCTTTTTTTATTTTTTTAAATTTTATTGGATCACCATGAGATAGTTACAAGCTTTCATGTTCGGGTTACAATCTCACAATGATCAAACACCCATCCTCCACCACTGCACATCCCCCACCACCAATATCCCAGGTATAACCCCCCTTTCCCACCTTCCCCCTGCCTCTATGGCAGACAGTATTCCCCATACTGTCTCTCTACTTTTGGGCATATGGCTTGCAATACAGACACTGAGAGGTCATCATGTTTGGACCATTATTTACTTTCAGCATGCATTTCCCATCCCAACTGGTTCCTCCAGCCATCATTTTCTTAGTGATCCCTTCTATATTCCATCTGCCTTCTCCCCTCCACTCACGAAGCAGTCTTCCAGCTATGGGGCAATCCCCCTGGCCCTTGTATCTGCTGTCCCTGGGTGTCAGTCCCATGTGATATTATTTTATACTCCACAAATGAGTGCAGTCTCTCTATATCTGTCCCTCTCTTTCTAACTCATTTCACTTAGCATGATACTCTCCATGTTTATCCACTTATAAGCAAATTTCAGGACTTCATCTCTCCTAACAGCTGCATAGTATTCCATTGTGTAGATGTACCAAAATTTCTTTAACCAGTCATCTGTTTTAGGGCACTCGGGTTGTTTCCATATTTTGGCTATTGTGAACAGTGCTGCAATGAATATATAGGTACAGATGTCATTTTGACCGTGCTTTTTTGCATCCTCAGGATATATTCACAGAAGTGGTATTGCGGGGTCATATGGAAGCTCAATTTCTAGTTTTTGAAGGACTGTCCATATTGTTTTCCAGAAAGGCTGGACCAGTCGGCATTCCCACCAACAGTGAAGGAGCGTCCCTTTTTCCCCACATCCACGCCAGCACTGGTTGCTTTTGTTCTTTTGAATGTATGCCAGTCTCTATGGTGTGAGATGATATCTCATTGTTGTTTTGATTTGCATCTCCCTGATGAATAGTGATATGGAGCATTTTTTCATGTGCCTTTTGGTCATTTGTATTTCTTTTTTTAGGAAACTTCTGTTCATCTCTTCTCCCCATTTTTTGATGGGGTTGGAGGTTTTTTTCTTATACAATTCTACAAGTATCTTGTATATCTTGGATATTAATCCCTTATCAGATGGGTATTGGGTAAATATTCTTTCCCATTCTGTGGGCTCTTTCTGTATTTTACTCACTGTTTCTTTTGAAGTGCAGAAGCTTCTTAGTTTGATGTAGTTTCATTTGTTTATGTTTGCTTCCACTTGCATGGTCAGTGGTGTTTCGTCCTTAAAGATGCTTCTAGCTTCAATGTCATGGAGAGTTCTGCCTACATTTTCTTTTATGAAATTTATAGATTCATGTCTGATATTGAGGTCTTTAAGCCAATTTGATCTGACTTTTTAAAATTTATTTTTAATTTTTTAATTAAGTCATCGTGAGAACAGTTACAGGGCTTTTAGGATCAAGTCTCAGTCATACTATGCTCAAACACCCATCCCTTCACCAGTGCACATGTTCCACCACCAATAACCCCAGCATACCACCTCCCCACTCCCTCTCTGCCTGTGTGGCAGATGATTTTCACTTTACTCTTTCCTTACTTTTGTTGCATTCAATTTTCAACAGGAAACTCACTATCATTATTTGGAGTTTTTCTTCCAACAGTCAGAATGGCATCATTAGATTGTATGTTTTCTATTGTTGCTAACAAAAAGCATAAGATGTTGCACGGTCGCGAAAGCAGCCGCCGGGATTTGGAATTCTGGTGTTAAGTCCAGAGGTATTTCTGCCAGCAGCCGCTGCATTCCAAGATTGGTTTCTGTGGCGCTAGGATCATGGCTAATCTGGAGCGGAGGAGCTGTACATGGGCGACCGCTCGGGGTCCATTTGGGCAGGAGGCAGGGCCGGTTTTGCATCCCCTATCACAAGATTCCAATGCATCCTGCCCCGTCACTGCAAACTCCTACCTCTCTGTTCAATTGTTTCTGAATGGTGGTGGTCTCCATGCTGTCCAGTGGGGGAAAGGCCAAGGGACAGAAACCCTTCCCCTCCCAGGGCTGCACGGGGCACTAAGATTTAGTGCCCTAAATCTTAGTTCAGAGTCCAGGAATATAACTGCCAGCAGCCTCTGTGTTCTGAGATTGGTTTCTGTGCCTTTGGGTTAATGGATGCTCAGGGGTGGTGGAGCCATTCCTGAGCATATATTCTGTATATCAGGAAAGATCTGGAGGTGTTACGGTTTGGAGGTGTCCCAGTCCCGCATACCGGAGCTGTGTTAGTAGAAACAATGTTGCCGGGGGTCCATCTGGAGAAGGTGTGCCAGCTGTACCTTCTCCATCTGTCACCCTGGTGTTGTTGGCCTGGTCTGGGGTCCGGAGCAATCTCCAGCTGGCAGTGCCTGTCAGAGCAGCCCAAATTCTTCACTCTTGATCTGACTTTTGTGCCTGGCATTAGACAGAGGTCAGAGTTTATTTTTTGCAGGTAGCTATTTAGTTTTCCCAGCACCACTTGTTGAAGAGGCTTTCCTTGTTCTGCTTTGCATTTCTTGCTCCTTTGTCAAAGATTAAGTGGCCATATATTTGGGGGTCTGTGACAGGATATTCAACTCTGTACCATTGGTCTGCAGATCTTTTTTATCCCAATACCATGCTGTTTTAATTACTACTGCTTTTAGTAGAGTTTGAAGTTGGGGAAGGTGACGCCACACATCTTCTTTTTTCCAAGGATTGCTTTAACTATTCGTGGGGGTTTATTCTTCCATATAAATTTCAGGAGTGTTTTGTCTATTTCTTTAAAAAATGTCATGGGTATCCTGATAAGGACTGCATTAAATTTGTATAGTGCTTTGGGCAGTATTGCCATTAACAATAGATGCAGAGAAAGCATTTGACAAGATTCAGCACCTGTTTATGATGAAAAATTTCAGCAGAATGGGCATCGAAAGAGCTTTCCTCTATATAGTCAAAGCCATCTACCAAAAGCCCACAGGAAGTATCATTCTCAGTGGGGAAAAACTGAAAGGCTTCCCTCTAAGACTGGGCACAAAGTAAGATTGCCCGCTTTCGCCACTCCTATTCAATTTAGTACTGGAAGTCTAGGCATAGCAGTTAGACAAGAAAAAGATCAAGGGCATACAGATGGGAAAGGAAGAAGTCAAGTTATCACTTTGCAGATGATATGATACTATAGTTGGAAAACCCTAAAGACTCTACAGAAAAGCTCCTAGAAACAATAAGTCGATACAGTAAAGTGGCAGGCTACAAAGTCAACACCCAAAAGTCCATGGCTTTCTTCTTTACAAATAACGAAAGAGAAGAAAGGGACATTAAAAAAACAATCGCGTTCACAATAGTACCTCAGAAAATCAAGTATCTTAGAATCAGCTTAACTAAAGAGGTGAAGGACCTATACATGGAAAATTACAAAACACTACTTCAAGAAATAAAGGACACTAGGAAATGGAGACACATCCCCTGCTCATGGATAGGGAGAATCTCAGGTTATTCTAATTCAGGGGTGGGGAACTTTTTTCCTATCAAAGGCCATTGGATATTTATAGCATCATTCACAGGTCATACAATATAGGCAGACAGGCTGTGGGCAGTTGGTAAAAAAACATTTGTGTCTATCCAATCATGTAACAGGACCAGACCACTCTTAGGGTTTCTTAAGTATTCACATAGCCAGCCCATGAGCCAAAAGTATCCAACCTCTATTCTAGTTAAACAGTAAATATCCTCCACATGAAAGCCCTGTAGATGCTCACATGAGTGTGTGTACACACACGTATACTCTCCCACACACCATTCTCCTCAAATCTAGACTTCACAGCCACAGCAGTCTTCAAACACTTTGTCTTCATTACCCATAGCACCCACCAACCAGTCTTGCTGCAATCATCTATCCTTATAGAAACACTGATACCTGTAATCAGTAACTAAGCATAACAACCAGGTTTCACAACTATCATTGCACCAATTTGTTCTACAGAGAAATAATTTTATTTTTAAATATGACTAATAATCTGCCCAACTCTTCAATGTTCATAGCTTCCCAGGTCCTAACAGGAAACCAATCTGCTGTTCCTGAGCAATTATTTGAATAAATAATACCCAGTCATCTGATTGCAAGTATTCATTACACATGAGCCATAGAAAACAGTCATAGATCAAATTTAGTAGCTTCAAAACAAATGACGCAGGTACAATTTACACAGAATCCTTCAGGTAGTTTTTTTTTCTTTAGAAATAATCTGAATTCCATCCAGTATGCACTGAACAACCTTCCTTTCCATCTTATAAATACTTCCCTGGGATCTGTGTTCACTCTCATCTTTCAAAGTTGGCAAATAAGGTTCATATCCAAAACGGCCTTGCTGTTTGTCTCACATGTTAATAGAGCAATAATTATTTTAGTGTTTCAACCTGGACAGTCCAAAAAGATGACCTTATGATGAACCTCCTGTAAGAGAAACAGCTCTGTTTATAAATAAAATCACACTGCTGAAAGAGCCTGAGCTTTCAAAGGAAGAAAGCAATCACTGTATTTGCAGGCAGTTAATGTTCTGCCCTTTACTTTAGGTACATAGTATCTAGATTTTCATCAACATTTTTTAAAATGTTGCTCTAAGTACAGAATCCTGGGCTTTGTTCATGCATATCTGGAAACTATTCTGCTTAAGGAATATCCCACAAACAAGGATGCAAAACTAGCATTCTTCACTGATTCTTGCTACTAAGAAAATACTCCCACAGTTCTTGCTTCAATACCAACACTTTTTTAGGCAGCTAACAAAAGAGGAGCTGACTTTTATGCAAAGAATCAATTTAAGGAAACCCCTCCCAAGAAATTTTAAAGTTAGAGCAAAAGCAAATTATACAAGCGACTACTTCAAGTTAGTAAAAGCCTTCAGGTTTAAACATCCCACTTTTTATTCAAATAGACCTGAATTCCAAGACTTACAAGCTGATGACCTTGGATAAGTTTACTTGCTGAGAATTCAGATGGAAAAACATACACATTAAGCAAATAAACTATGTCTAGCACTTACAACCCATGGACATTAACTAAATATCATCTTCTTCCTTGAGTTTCCATTTTGGTCTTATAAATGACAACACCATTAAGGGATTCCACAATTTCCACCATGCATCTGCAGTTTGCATATCAATGATAATCTGTCAGTGTGTAAACAAGGAGCATTACAAATAACCCATTTTGACATGTGTTAAGTAACTACCACAGTGGATCGATAAGCTAATTTTAATAGTAGTTCTATGTGTACATAGCATATTAATAGAAAATTATTTAAATGCAGCATGTTATAGTATACATTTGATTACTAAACATCAACAAGGCTCATAATTTTAAAGCACTCAAAACCGTAATCTCACGAAACTTATTATTAAAAATGACAAAGTCATTGAATGAACAGCACATTACCACCTTCTTTACACTACCTCTGGATCAAATACGAAATACTCTTCAGTGGGATAATATCCTCATTGCATAACCCAACAGCTGACTGAAAAGGAAGGTCAGGTCAAGTTCACTTTGTAAAAGTTCTTAACAGGTCAGTGGATGGACACATTTTGACAAAATATTCTAAGTTGTGGATGGAGGAGAGAAAAAAAGGTTTTTAGTCTTTGATTCCCAATTGCAAACATTCCACAATATCATATTCACATTAATAAACATTTTTCATTTTAATGATGAATAGCCACCTGCTGAAGTCAAAGAAACAGGAGCCCACTCCTAATTGGAAACAGCAAGACTGTGTGTATTTTCCATTATGTATTTTGGCTCTCCAAATGTTCAGTTTGAGAACTCTGAGGTTAAGCCTTAGAAACTCCCCCATTTCTCCACAAACTGACACATTCTTTGGACACACACTGCATGCATTCAGTATAATCAGAATAAGCACAGTTGGAATGTAGTGCTTGAGGCTCTTGATTTTTTAATCAGTTTGTGTGAATTTTAAGTCATGTATCAGCTATGGTGAGGGTGCAGCAATTCTGTTTGGAAAGTTCTGAAATGGAAATAATAAAACCCAAATGTTCTAATATTCCTTTCTTCATTTCAGAGGAGCTGCCTCTGTCACACTTGCTGCCTCTTGCCAATGTCTACATGAATCAAACTTAATGGTAGCAGACTACACTAAATAATGTTTTTTCCAAGTTTCCAAAACAAGCTTTCACAATTTTCCATGCATGAAAAATGAAAGGTAGAACTACATTTTTAAAATTTTGAACAACTAAAATGATTTTTTAAATAAGCTTGATTCTCTAGACTCTCCAATGACCCTAAAATCCCTAAGCAGGTTTTTTTTCTAAGGAACATAAGTGCATGGAGACATATTCTCTTTCTTACTAAGTAAAATCAACAGGAATTCAATTTAGAGTTAATTATCATTTCCTATTCAGGACCCCATACCTACAATAAGGCACAATGCTGAAGTCTCCAGTTATAAGCTATGTATCATGAGATTTGCCAAAACACTACTTGAAAATAAATTACCTGACACCAACACAACATATGCTTATGCTGAAAATGTATTTATCACAATATAAAAATATTATGTAAGAAACTATGTCAAATACATTATTTTACTGGTTGTAATTCTAGACCAATGACAGCTATAGTTTTATATTTGGTCATATGAAATACCTAGATAGATACTTGAGTATGTATATTTTCAATTGAGATTGCAAGCCACATAGAGTTTTTCAAGAATACTGACAAAATATTATTTAGTACAATTGATGCTAATTCAATAGTCATCCATTTGTATGCATGTACTAAAAAATATCAGAGAGAATTAATCATCTTAACAAAAATAAAATCTTTCAGGTTAATGCTGTATTCTGTGAGAATGGACTACCCAGCCTTTCTTTACAATTTCATTAAGTATGAGAATTTTCCTAAGAAAGAGTATCTTTAGTAATAAAATCTAGTCGGCAAGTTATTCTGAATGGGAGATTTTTAAAGTAAGTATTCTCTTTTGGGTCTCGTAAGAGAGATTTTCTCAGATTACATGTACCCAGGAAATGTGATAGGGGCTTCCTGATGAAATCAAGATAATATTTAACATAAACCAAAGGGGAAATTGTGTCTTTAAAAATTGTTTCGGGGCTGGAGCGATAGCACAGCGGGTAGGGCGTTTGCCTTGCACGCGGCCGACCCGGGTTCGATCCCCAGCATCCCATATGGTCCCCTGAGCACCGCCAGGAGTAACTCCTGAGTGCAAAGCCAAGAGTAACCCCTGTGCATCGCCGGGTGAGACCCAAAAAGCAAAAAAAAAAAATTGTTTCTTTACAAACTCATGAAGAATACAGACAAAGGGATATGTATGGCAGATACTCTAAAAAGTGATAAATGAATTGACAATTGACAGACAATAAAAAAAACAGCTACTGGTCATGCAAAAAATCTTATTTATATGTGTCTTTATATGTGTGGTCACTGCTGTGAGGTAGCATGAAGCCATGCATACATTTCAATAGCATGGAAAATTAAAAGTGGATATTTACTAGACTGAAAGAATTGATAATGAATTTACACCAATATATGAACCTAATATCCAAAGAACTTACCTAAAAGTTTAATATCCTAAGAAGTTACCTAAAAGTTTAATCACAAGTTCAATCACACACTTTTAAATGCACTCTAGTCATGTTCTATTGAGAAGTGATTTTTAGTTGATTATTTAACAACTGTACCTTCAATTTCAAAATAGATCCACCAGTACTATGTCAACACTTCTTCAAGGGGGGAGTCTATATTTCTTTCAGTGAAATTGGACAGATTTGCTGATGTTTCAACCAATAAAGTGCAGTGAAAATAAGTAATTAATAAACACTGAACCTTCTGGCTCTCTTATAATCTCCCTCCTGGAAATCTCTCATTCAAGAACCTGTCAAGGAAATGAGGCCCTGTGTTCTGAGAAGTCTAGGCATATAACATGGATATATACAATCTTCAATCAACCCTCCACAGGAAACATATGAGAGACCAGAGAAACTTTCAGATAATTCCCCCAGTTATTTGTTTCCCTAGCTGATGAAACTCCACCATGGACTAGAGACCAAATCATCATCATCATCATCATCATCATCATCATCATCATCATCACCACCACCATCATCATCATCTCGAAGTTTTCTCCTTTAATCCTGACCTAGAATCTCCTAAAAAAAAATTAAAACTTGCCATTTTAAATCATTACTTCAAATATGCTTATTATATCTTTTAATTTTAGACACCATAATTTACCATATTATTAATGATAGGGCTTCATACACATAATGTTAGAAAAACTTACCTTCCATTGGTGTGCCCTCACTTCAACTCACCCTCACACTTGCCCCTCCCCATCAAGCTAAGCTCAGTTCTGTAGAACACACGTTCTGCTGCCTCTGGCCATTTCTTATTCCTTTACCATGATTTTCTATAACTCATATATGAGATCATTCATATATATCTGTCCTTGCATCTGTCCCTCTCCTTCTGAATGGCTAACTTCATTCAGTAAGTGACATCCCAGATCCATCCAAGGAGAAGCAAAGAGCATAATTTTGTCTTTCCTTATACTCAACTAGTATTCCATTAGTTTTTTCATTGATTATATAGTGATAGATAAATCTGAATAAGGTCCATCCTTAAAAGAAGAGTATTACAAGGTCTTTATGGTAGTTCAACATATGATCTACATTAATCAGAATGTTACACAAGTGTAAAAGGAAGTCCAGATTTCCTTCCTGGATTTCCTGGACTTCTGGACTTCCTGGAGTGTGTAGCCACACTGGCAGCCTCACAACATCTCAAACTCTACCAACACGGATAAACCAGTAGTAGCACACCAGGGTAAATAGGATGTAACATAGAAGACAACCAATCTCAATTAACAAAATATGAACACAGAGGGCTTAATCTGTAACAACATTTTAGTAATCTTTTATATAAAATCT